>NC_135647.1:13922500-14222500 GCF_053574225.1 Canis aureus
GCAGCGACACTCCTGTTGCCACTCCTGCTGCCGGCACCGGCACCGTAACTGAGCCCTACCGAGTGCAGCATCACAGCAGGGCCGTGAACTTGCCAGGATGCAACAGTGGCGGGCGGGGACAGCCAGCAGCGGCCCCCGCGTCCGGATAGAAGTCGGTGGCCGGTGGGCTGGGCACGCGGTGGTGCAAAAAGTTCTAGGAATGAGCAACACAAACCATGCACCGCGGTATTCACGGAGACGCCTGCATTTTTTGAAGCTCTGGGCAGTTATCTCAAGACCCCCCCAAAGTTGAGCAGCCTGCTTCACCCCCCGGAGGAGGTGTGTGTGAGATGAGAAGGAGCCCGGCGGGGTGGGTGGGAAGTGGGTGCTCTCCTGGCAGCACAGGCTGTGCCCCCAATCCCAGCATCGGCCACCAGCGTCTCCGGCTGGCAAGGCGTCCACACCGTGGAATCTCAAGAGAGACCCGGCGTGAAAACATCGTCCGTGGAGTTACCAAGTGCAAGCAGTTTAAATTCAATGCAATTTGTCACCTGTCATCCTCCTCATTGCCCTGGACTCTGTGAGACCCCCCCACCCCCCATGTCATCACCATAGATGCTCTAGTAGGGAGGGCACAGGCTTTGATGCTACAGAAAGGATTTGGGGTCAGATACTGCTCTGTAAACTCCTTAGCACCCTGGAAATGGCTAGAAATTGTAATCTGAAGCGTTTTTCAGTTTATAAGAACGTTTTCATGTTCATTAGTCACGTTCCCTCCCAAATGTCCCATGAAGACACCGTTGCTTCCCACTGATCTGGGCCAGCTGTATATTTTGGAAATTTGCAATACTGGAGGCTCTAAATTGGGATTCCACAATCTCTAAGCCTTTCTGAAAATAGCACTCGCGGACCTGGGGAGGAAACCATGTCATTGGTCTGGAATGAGGACCACACTCAGACTGAGCTTCTCGGAGGCCCTGTCTCACCTTTCCATTTATCTTACCCCAGAACGCTTGCTTTGTCTGGAGGGATGTGCAGGTGGCTTTATGGGACCACTTGGTGGAATCCAGGCTCTGGGTGAAGCCAGGGCTTTAGGTCAGTAGGTTTCAAAGTGATTGAAGCTCCGGATGCAAGCTTGCATCCCAGAAGCCTTATGGCCAGAAGCATCTGCAGAAAGTTCCCCCACTGGCTTGTGCTGAGAACCCCACCGATTCTCTCCCCGGACCCACTGCCTGGCTCTGTGCTGGCTTTTTCATTTTTGCTTTTCCTTATGGGTCATGTTTGGAGGGGACAAAACAATAAGTGACTGAGCTCTAAGCAGGACAAATTGCATTAGCTAGGAGGCCTCGGAGTCAAAGACACACGCTTTCAAATGAGGCCCTCTGTTGAGGTGTCATTTCTCTTGAAAAGGTCTAAGAACATTGAGGCCGATCACGGCTATAAAACGCAGCAAAGCTCTCCCGAAGGACACGGGCGACGATCAGTCATTTTGGCTTTGAAGATGAGACTGGGTAGGGAAATGATACTGGGGCATCGTGATGACAAAGCACTAAACAGTTCAGGAGTTAGGGGATCTGGGTTCTCGTTCTCGCTCTGCTCAGAACCTGCTTTCTCGTGGACAAGGTGTGGGACTCCGCTGTGAATAATAAATAGTAATTTAATTGCCTAAGGCATGGTTTTTAGAAACATATGCTATGTACTTAGCCACATCTGAATGAGGACTGTTTTACTGCAAGTGAGCTGGGGAGGGAGGGATAGAAATAAGGATAGAAAGAAAGAAAGAAAAAAAAGAAAAAAGAAAATGTATAACAAAAATAAATAAACCCATTTATTCATTTCACAAATTATTTGTTAGAGGCCAGCTCTGTGCCAGGTTCTGTGTTAGGGGCACCAGGTCAGGACAAGCAGGTCAAGGTCCTGCCTCCGGGGGAGGCAATCATTCACCAGGTAGTCATGGAAGTAAGTAGGCCACGTATCTGTAGTAAAAGGCTTCCGACAGGAGGCACGTGCGCGGGGATTCTGACCCAATTGGGTCAGGAGAGGGTCCCCAGCAGAAGTGACACTGTGCCCCGATGTGAAGGGCAGAGGGAGCCACGTTGCTGGAAGGTGGACAGCCAGGGGAGGAAGGATGGTGGGGAACAGGCAGGTGCCAGGCCGTGTGGCCCGTGGGGGCTGTGTTCAGGATTTTGGCAACGAAAGAGTTGATATTTTAGAATCAGAGAGGGGAAGGGTGAGTGAACATTTCAGATTTACAATGGATTTCCTGGTGGTTGTCTGGAGAAGGGATTGGCGGTGAGAGGACAAGAGACGGTTTGGGAAGAAGCCACAGGAGGCTCCTGTGCAGCTGGTAAGGGAGGGGGGACACCTGAGCCAGGCGGTGGCAGCTGACATGGCCCGTTCTTAGGAAGCCAAGCAGACAGACCGTGGAGATGCGGTGTAGATGGACAGAGGCGGGAGGAGCAGGGATACATAAGATCTGTCTGTCTGTCTGAGGTTTCACGGCTTACACGACTGGATGGATGGTAAAACAATTCACTGAGATGGGAACGAGGGAAGAGCAGCAGGGTATTTTGGAGGATGGTAAGGGTGGAAGGGAACCATGAGTTTGAGTTTGGATTGTTGAGTCAGAATGCTTTTGTAACATCCAAGTGGAGAGGTCAGGTAGGCAGGTGCATGCATGGGGCTCAGTGGAGACCTCAGTGGAGAGGTCGAGGCCATTGAGAGAAATCTGGGGCTGAAACTATTGAAAGAGTCCAGATGTCCATCAGCAGATGAAAGGATAAAGAAGATGTGGACTACTACTCAGCCATCAAAAAAAAAAAAAAAAAAGAAATGTCATCATTTGCAATGATGTGGATGGAACTAGAGAATATTATGCTAAGCAAATAAGTCAATCATAGAAAGACAAGTTTATAATCTCACTCATGTGGAATTTAAGGAACAAAACAGGGCAGCCTGGGTGGCTCAGAGGTTTGGTGCCGCCTTCAGCCCAGGGCGAGATCCTGGAGACCCAGGATCAAGTCCCGCGTCGGGCTCCCTGCAGGGAGCCTGCTTCTCCCTCTGCCTGTGACTCTGCCTCTCTCTGTCTTTCATGAATAAATAAATAAAATCTTAAAAAAAAAAAAAGAAATGAAGCAAAGGATCATAGGGGAAGAGAGGGAAAAATAAAAGAAGATGAGATCAAGATGGAGACAAACCATAAGAGTCTCTTAATCATAGGCAACAAACTGAGGGTGGCTGGAGGGGAGGTGGGGGGGGGACGAGGTAACTGGGTGACTGGCATTAAGGACAGCATGTGCTGTGATGAGCATTGGGTGTTACACATACAACTGATGAATCACTGACCTCTACCTCTGAAACTAATAATACATTATATGTTAATTAATTGAATTTAAATAAAACCAAAAGAAATCTGGAGCTGGTCTGCAATATGGAGAATATCTGAAGCCAGGAGTATGATGGAGCACAGCCTGAGGAGGCAAGAGGACTGAGGCTGGAACCTCACAGAAGCTCACTATTTACCACTCAGACTGAGCATAATGACCCTCCCGGGAGCTAGAGGAGGGCAGGCCGTGAGGGCAGGTGAAAACATAGCACATCCTGGAAGCGAGGTGGCAAGATGGGCACAACCAACAACGAACGGGTGCCGAGTGCTGCCGAGGGGTCAGGTGAGCCTGGCAAACTGCCCATGGGGTCCAGGACCAGGTGGGCTGTTAGCAACCTCATCTAGAGTTCTTTCAGGGGGTGCAGGGACTGGAAGCCAGGATGAAGGGGCTTGAGAACAGAGGTGGGAAGATGGACAAGGAGAGATGATTCTTCCCAAAGCCTGGCTGGACGAGAGAGTTGCAGGTGAAGTGGGCTCTGGTGAGGTTTACACTTTTTACTGGGACAAGACTGGATGTGTTTAATGGAAAGAATCCAGATGAGGTGGTCCTGTCGAGACACTACGTAAGGAGGGAGGAGGCTCGGTTGACGGTGTGGAATCCCGAGGAGGTTGGGGGTGGGGGGTGGGGTTGTCCAGGGACACAGAGGCCTTCCTTCTCAAATGGAGGGATGGCTCTTTACCAAGACAGGGCAAGCAGGATGGCTTGTGTGTAGGTGTTGTACGTAGGTGTCTATGCTTGTATTGGAATTAATGAAGAGTTCCCAACTGACGGCTTTCACTTACTAGAACACAAGTTAAGTCAGTCTATCACAAGGATGACTTATATCAGCTTAAAATATTACCTGTCCTTGACCGGTTGGTCTTTGGACAGAGCCAAATTCATAAACCGAAGGCCTAAAGCTCTAGCTTCAGAATTCTAGTGGCCAGTGGTCCTTCAGGGAAGGACCCAGGGCAGCCTGACATGGTCCAAGTAAAGCAGCCTTCTGCTGGGCTCCTTTCCAGATCTACCTTGTACAGAAATACTGGTTACTAGAAAGCCGGATAGCAGAGCACAATTACTCTATTAATGAATAGTGGTCAGTTTTATGAATAATCCCAAGGAGCGGCCTTAACTCCAGGAATAAAGACAGAGGTGCTTTCTGAATGTATTGTATCTCTTACCCCTGCCTTGAGGGTACGTTCAAGTAACTATGTTGGATTTAAACTCACAATTACATTTAAAAAGTGGTTCCCGACTCTATATTTAGACATGACCATGTATATGGGAAACGTTCTTGGGAGTTAAACTTTTCTATAAAATGAATGATCGGAAAGTGGAAGTTTTAACGTGCTCTCAAGTGATCTATGTAAATAGCTTCTATTTATATATGTGGCCCTGGTTTATAAGGTATCTCTGAGCTGCAAAGTTGTTGTCACTCCAAAACGATTTCTTCCTTACATGGACCACTGCTAAATGACCTGCATTGGCAGTGAAAAATCAGTGAGTTCTTATTTAAATGCCACGCGCCATCCATCGCCACCTGGGAGCCGTCTAGGTTCTTGCAGAAGTTAGACATGGATTTTGTGTAGTATCAGTTGGAACAACTCTATGCTGGTGACAGCAAGAAACAAGGAAACAAACCGAGGCTCTTCTTTTCTCATGCAGGGACCATGAAAAACAAACCTGAAGCAAATGGCACTTTGGTTTTGGCCTTGGAAAAAGGAGACCGAGAGAGAATGTAGTGGCAAGATGCTTAAAACAATATGCAGAGCAGGGGAGGCTCTCTCCCCCAGAGACGTGGTGACAAAACCTTTGCAGGTCTGACTCCTGATGCTGACAAGGATTTGTTCTGCCGCAAGGAGCTAATGAGCCTTCTGCTGGCGTCAGAACTGCCAAGGTCACGGATTTCATTAGCGTTTGCAACTGCTGCTTGTTCTGAGCGCCCGGATTTTAAAGTTTGGATCTCTGAAGCTGTATCTGCATCTCAGGAAAAGGCAAAGCAGGGTTACCTTTGCTCTTCTGCATCTCGGCCCCAGGAGGAGGGAACAGCCCTTCCAGACAGGTGGGAAGAGAAAAATGGGAAGGACTCGTCCTCTCTCCTAAGGGGGAAGGAGACGGGTTTCCCAATTGCTGCCCCGGGTGGGAGATGGAATGAGTGAAGACAGGCATGGTGGGGCCAGGGAGGGAGACACAGTGAGTTCCAGCCCCTCTTTGGGAATCTTTCCAGAGGATGTATCGGTTATGTGTGGGCTGGGCGTTTCTGTCTGGCCTTGGTCACTGCTACATCCCCAGGTCCTAGGAGACCACGGAGAACAAAATAGGTGCTTTTAGTCATTCTTCAGCCCGGATCCTACCAGTTCTTATGCCACACAAGCCCCTGGGAGGATCCTAACCCCCAGTCACAACTTTAGTTCATATCTGATATCCCGATGACTCTAAAATCTCTACCTCTCGTCTTAGTTTTGAGTTGCAGATTCCTTTTCCAATATATACTCCTACAAGCTGTCGGACTCAGGAGGTCCTCGATGATTGAATCCATCTTTCCCTTCTACCCAGACAGGTCTGCATCCCCTTGAGCTGTCCAAGCCCAGGAAACTGGGAATCGTCGTTGGGCTGCTTTACCCTCGACAACCAAACCACCAGGTCCAAACCGTCCCCCATTCCAGCCCAGCACAGCCTCCTCAGGAAAGCAGGCCTGAGCATCTCTCCTGGCTGCTGCAGCCCATGCCTCTTGGGTCCTCCTCCACCCCACGGAATGCCCTTTCTAAGGGGAAACCTGACCACATCCCTCCCTGCTTGAAAACTATGCACATCCACCCGGGACCTTTGGGGGGTGGGGTGGCTTCAAACACCCAGTGTCCTATAAGAGTCTTTGTGATCTGGATGCTTGCCAAGAATCTCCCCACTCCTACTCTGTCCTTTAGACATAATGTGTCTTTCTGGTTTCTTCTCGATTTGCATGCCTTTTTCTTCTTCTTTGTTGGGCTAACTGGTAATAGTCCTCAAACTCACAGCATCAGCCTGAAACATCACTTCCTCTGGTCACTAACCTTTTGGTGACGGTGCCTCCACGGTGTGGGACAACAGTCCTGTGTCTCCTGTACGCCGGTGCTCGTCCTACTGGACCTATTTCTTGTGATCACTTGGCTTGTCCACTGGACCCGGGGGCTCGAGCCCTGCAACACGGGGCCACCCGGCGCCCTCACCCCACCAGGGTTGCTTCATGACCACAGACCTGGGCGGCTGCAGGGGCCCCGCAGGAAGGGCCTCTTGCACGGGCTCTCCTGCTCTGCTGACATATGAAATTTTCAGTACTTTCTGGATGAGGAACATCCTCACTGGCTCACCATGGGCTCTGCAGTCTGCTAACTGGAGTACACCACCGTGAGCCAATGACCGGTTCTCAAACCTTGCTCTTCCAGCATCAGGGATCAGCTCTGGCCAAGGTCACTGAGGACGGAACTGCCAAATCCGGTGGCCTTTCCAGAGCCATCGTACCTGACCCTTCTCTACCGTGTGGCACCTCTGATGAACGGCTACTTCCGGAAGCTCGTTCGAGTCCCCTGGTTCGAGAGTCAGCACTCTCCCAGCTTCTCTGCACCCTTAGCTTGGGGTGCTTGCAGGCTGTATGCATAGCAAGAGCCCCAGGGGTGCCCTGTCCTGGGGGTGGCTTCAGAAGCAGCACCCCGTGTGCCATGCCCAGCCTGAGTCGGCCACCTGACAGGCGGGGGGCCTCGGGGGAGCTGGCCTTCTCCCCAGCCTCGGCCTCCCCACCTTCCATGGCATGGAGAGTTGCCATGGGCCGGCAGTGGGTTGCCTAGAACTCTGGTGCACGGAAGGAGAGGGGGGAGGGAGTGGGGGCAGAGGGAGGGCACGGAGGCCACAGCCAGCCCGTGACACTGCACGAAATCCGAGCTCACTCTCCCCGTGTCCAGTGGTGTGAGTGGAAGGCCCCCATACCTTCACCCCCGGTTCCGAGGTGCACATCCAGGGCCTGGAGAAGTGGCAGGGGAGCCTCTGATTCTATCAGCAGAGCTCGTAGCTCCCCCTGCTGGGCGCCCTCATCGGGATCTCGGCCTCGCCCACGACACCCGCACTACCCACTGACGTGACCATCCTCTCAACTAGACCGGGAATCCTCCACAGGCACATTATGTCTTATTTACCTCTGAGCTCCTAGACTTAGTACGGGGCCTGGCACCCAGGAGGGGCTCTGCCGACCTCTGATGATTCGATTAACAAGGAACACTTCAGCCCATGGAGTGGAGCCCAGAACCCAGTCCTGGCCTCTGCCCCTGAAGAGGTTCCTCTGGGAAGAGTGAACGGCAGTTTGGCTTTTATACCTCAGGCCTGTGCCCTGCTACCCTTCCTCCCTGCCAGGCGGAACAAGTCTTACAATTATTGATTTATGCACCCACCTCTTTCCAGGCAATAGCTTTCAATTTTCTTCCTCCTCCTCATTTTCCTCCCAAATAGCTTGCTTACAGCATGGGAAAGAGCCCAGAGAGGGGAAAACGGGTTGGAGTCCAGAGCCTGACTCCTGGCCTGCCTCCCCCGTTAACCAGGAGGTCGCCTGGGCATGTTACGCTGCTGGACCTCCGTGCCCAGTTCTGGTGTCCGGCAGGTGGCTGTAACCACTAGCTAGGCCTACCTGCCGCCCAGGAGCGCTGAGAGGCCCGAATGGGGATGAGAGATAAAAATCCCTTTTAAAGGAAGGAGAAGGCATGACATTTTATTTTGGGTACCTTGAAGAAAAGTCTCTGACTTCAAATAGATAAACAGGTTACTCTTAAGAAAGACATGTTTTTGGCTTTGTCCATTGGAGGCTGTGGCCCCAATGTGAGGCCCTATGACCAAGCTCAGGTACTGGGAGGTAAAAGCCAGAGAAAACACTGAAATATGTGGAGTTGAAATCAGTATGGAAATGACAAGGGGACCAGCTGTTTTGCTATGCGTTAAGCCCATTTAATAAAAACCAAAACGGTATGAAAAGTGAGAGCCTGGAGTTGCCTTGGCTGACTCACTTGGTAGAGCGTGTGACTCCTGACCTCAGGGTTCTTTTTTATTTATTTATTTATTTATTTATTTATTTATTTATTTATTTATTTGAGAGAGAGAGAGGCAGAGACACAGGCAGAGGGAGAAGCAGGCTCCATGCAAGGAGCCTGATGTGGGACTCGACCCTGGGACTCCAGGATCACGCCCTGAGCCAATGTCAGATGCCAAACTGCTGAGCCACCCAGGGATCCCTGACCTTAGGGCTCTAATTTTGAACCCCACACTGGATGCAGAGGTGACTTAAAAAAAATCTTTAAAAACAAAAAATCTGAGAGCCTACATAGTGAATAGTTTCAGTATTACTAGCATTATTAGGCATAAATCCAGTATTAGCAATCAGTAAGATTTTACTTTGAAAGAGTATTTGAATTGTTACAGTAGAAATTAAGATAGCTAATCAAGTTACCTGAAGAATATACTCATTTTAACAAGGCCATCCCTACCTGAAGAATCAATCAGTACAAAGGCTAAAACAATGTGATGTCAAAAGATAAGGAATGTGGGAATTAAAAATGTCCACTGTTCTATCTACCACATTAAAGTGATTAAGGAGGCCTGGTCAACTTTAGCTTAATTTTATCTGTCTATCCATCTGTGCATCTGTCCCTCCATCTGTCCATCCATGCATGAGTGAGTCTTTCTGTCTGTCCATCCATTACATACCAGACATTGGGCTAAGCCTTCAACTATTTATCATAACAGATAAGCAGTCTATCACTTTCTCGGTTCTTACAGAAGATGCAACAGTAATCTACACGAATCACAATGCCAAAGAGATTCATCTCATTTGTCAACTCTGGCCATTTGACAGAAGCTGCCAGGAACTGTGTGTTGAGAAGAATTCTGAAGTCTGCCCACATCTTTGTTATGAGTCATGCTGCAAATAAATCCTCCTCGAGTTATCGTAATTAGTGAGCCCTGTTTCCTGGTGGAAGATGGATGTGAAGATTATAGTATGGAAGGTCTTCCTTTCTGATGAAGCTATTCAGGTCTGAGACACTGAGGACTACCAGAGGGGAAGGAGATGGCTGCTTTGGCTGTCACAAACAGCAAATCTGGTGCATCAAGAGAGTGACAGCTAATGGTCATTTGATAAGATTGGTATTGTGCCGTTTCTCTTTAAAGGTAGAAGCTCAAACTTCTAAGTCCTCTAAGAGGAATAAGCCAAGAGAAATATTCAGATGACTTACACACAATATTCCCCATGTCACACAAACCCATCATCTCCAATCTTTACAAATTATCCCAACTATTGCTGGAGGTCCCCACTTAATGTGTTTTTTAATGTGTCCTGCCATTACCATGATCAAATGGCATTGGACACTCTCCTCCTTTTATGCCTTAGCCCCTTCACTGAGGACTCTTGCATTCAATGCTGGAAAACCCACCTGACAATACCCGGTCACCTGACTACTGATGGATGCTCATGCTCAGAATCCATTAGTGGAGACCAGAAAGTTGACCTCTAGTGGGCTCAGGACATGTCCACCAAACATGCCCACAACTGTCTGAATCTCAGCAAAAGACTTGATTTAAGCTCAAGCAAGAACTTCAGGTATTTGTGGGCATCCAGAGAGGCTTATTTTGAGCCTTCCCTAGGTATCCCTGTACTTACTGTCCTTAGTCCTTTAAAGAATGTTGCTTTTGATGGACACGGACCACTGGGGCAAGGACAAAGAGTGAATCCAATGAAGAGAGGAAGATCTGGGTGTCACTGCTGAGCGACTATCATGGGCAGTACCATGGGCAGGTCGACGAGCACAGCCCAGACGACACTAAAATGCTGTAAGAGTACACATTTAATTTGTTCACCCACTCATTCATCCATTCATTTAAAAAATATTACAGTCACAGATTTCCCCAATATTTCTGCTTTGCTGGGCCTCAAACAGCACGCACAACCCATCATTCCTTTCTGAAGCAAAGCATGTAAGGATGAAGAGTTGGACATGGAGCAGCAGCATAGGTGCAGCTCATGCTCTTTTTTTTTTTCTTTTTTGTCCACATTCACTCCCAATGGGCCAATCTCCTGGGGCCATCAGCACTCCTTGGGGAGAGTTCTGAGGGTACAAGGTGAGGCAGGAGCTGGGAGAGGAGGCAGGAATCGCCAGCCTCCTTCCCCCTCTTCACTCAGTGGGGCTCCAGCCAATGTCCTTCCGCTGCCTCCCACGGGCCCCTATTTCTAGAAACAATAACACTCAGGTTCAAATGAGATCCCATGCTGTTTAGAAACCTGGAGATGAACACATAAAACCTCCGAAGAGTCTCAGATGCCCATGCAGAGTGGGTTTTGGTTACATTATTTTGCAAAATTTCCTACAGTTCTCCCTTAAGCGAGCTCACACTTGTGTGCGAACATGAGCAAGGGCAGGGGCAGAGGAAGAAGGAGACAGAACCTCAAGCAGACTCCATGCTGAGCAGGGAGCTCGACACGGGGCTCAATCCCACGAACCTGAGATTATGACCTGAGCTGAAACCAAGAGACAGATGCCCAACCGGCTGAGCTACTCAGGCGCCCTGTAAATCTTCATTTTAAAGCCAATAGCCCTGCAGTCCAAAGGAAGGGGACTGAATGTTATTACCCTCATTAAACTGTAAGCACTTTCCTGAGGATCTGTCTCTCCACGTAGGTACTGTACCAAAAAAGGCCAGATCGTCTCCCCCAACCCAACCCCCTCCCCACACATACTTTTTCTTCCTGGCAGCATGGTGGACTTTAGGAATGTCTAAGTAGTCTGGATTTGCAAGCTTGTATTCTTTGGAAATCTTTTTAATAGGAAAAGAATCAGGAAAGGTGAATGGGATGTGTTTATCTGTCTGGGAAAGGATCTATTTATCTGGGGAAGGGAAAGAGGAATTACCACGGGAAAATGAAGTGATAGGGACCCTCTGAATAGATTTTGCCTTGATTATACAGGAAACTAACAGAAATGATTTCTTGAGACTTTCTTGGCCGTATCTACCCAATGCTTTGGGAAATCCCTTAGGAGAAGAGATTGTTCCCTTACCCCTTAAATATATTCCCCCCAAACTGACTGAACTCATAGCACATATCCACTAAGAGACTCTTAGCTCCCAGCCTGGTGAATGAGGGTCCAAGTTCTCTTCCCTCCCTTATGCTCTTCTGCTCTATGTCCTGACGATCTGGTCATGTGAGGTACATAGCACCTACCTCACACAGCCCCCCTCTCTCCCACATGTGCACTTCGATGTGTGATGCTGGAGGAAATCACAGGGGACCGTGGCATCAGTGCATGAGCAGTCAGTGTCTCAGGGTTGCAAGGCCCCAGTAGGAGCCCAGGGAAACTGGGCAGAATCCATGAGTGGCCCTTGGGCCATGACTGTAATGTCCCCCATGGGACTGCCAGCAACACCAGCTCCCAAGGTGTCAGAGAAACACCCACCCTCATCCTGAGGGAAATGGCTGATTGTGGAACATTCCGTCAGGAGCAGTCTCCTACCCCAGGGAGAGCATCCTGACCACCATGTCTTTTGTTCTTTACAGGGGACAAGGGGAGAGGGAGACAGAATCTCAAGCAGACTCCACACTCAGAGTGGAGGCGACACAGGGCTCGATCTCACGACCCTGAGACCATGACCTGAGCCCAATTCAGGTCTGATGCTCAAGCAACTGAGCCACCCAGGCACCTCATGACCGCCATGTTTTAATCAGAGGAAATTGTGAGGCTGATCTTGTCTGGAGGCAGAGTCCCAACCGACCACTAGGAAGGCTCAGCCTCTCAAAGCCCTGGAAGGCTTCCTTCTGGGCATTCACGGCAGGAAAGGGATGGGAAACCACCAACCACAGCAAAGCTCCAGGCCCTTCTCAGCAGCTCACTTCTCTAGTCAGGAGACGGGTTCTCCTGATGTGGGCGCACACGTGTGTGTGTAAAGCACGCGTTTTCCTCATGCAGTAAGTGTTGTACAGACGTTCTGTTAGGCTCTGGTCACCTCAACTTTATACACATCCCACACATCTGCGGTTCTGTGAGTTGCTGGAACTGCCACCACAACCTCTCTTCCCATCTGTGTGGTGCTTGGGTTAGGTGTCATCTGGATCACCCGTCCTGAGCGTCCTGAGTGTGGAGCTTCAGGCTCAGGCCTGGACTTTGCCTCCTTGTGTCCCTCTTCCTCGCACTTTCATATCTATTCCTGGGGCCTGAATCCAGCTCCAGCAGCAAAAACAAGAACATGCTCATCACTCTTCCTCATACTCCTTTCCCAGCTGGGCCTGCCTGGCATGGCGTGTGGCCTTCCTTCTTGAGGACAACACACATCTTCTGCTAAATGGATTCCCTCTCGGGATGCCTGGGTGGCTCAGTCGGTGAAGCATCTGCCTTCAGTTCAGGTCATGATCTCAGGGTCCTGGGATCGAGCCCCATGTTGGGCTCCCTGCTTAGTGGAGAATCTGCTTCTCCCTCTCCCTCTGCCTGCTGCTTCCCGGGCTCATTCTCTCTCTCTCAAATAAATAAATAAAACCTCTAAAAAAAAAAAACCAAACTGTATTCCCTCTCTCATCTGCCTGTACAGTCAGTCCCTCTTCTGCTGGCCAGCAGCTCAGCTGTGCTGCTTCTGATGGTACCTGGTTGTCCTTGAAAACAGCTTTCCTAATTGCTCAGGTAATAAATCGAATTTAAAAGAATCGACTGTATGCCCAGTATAATTTGTAAAACAATATGGTGCTTCACATTTGGACACATAAGTAAAAGCAAATGCAATTATTCTGATTAGAGAAATTAGCACAGAGGAAAACGTCTTGGCGTGAAGAGAAAATTTCTCCCTGTGACGGGGATATTTTAAGCGTATGCACTTCCTAAATGGATCCACTGTCAATACTGCAAGAGGCAAGGCCACCTTCTCTGAGTGTCCTCAGTCTAGATCCTTAAACGTGTCATCTCTTTCTTCTTCAAAGAAAAAGGCCAAATAGTAAGCACGTTGACTTTGGTGGACCGTGTGGTCTCTGTCACTACTCCTCTAGTCTGTTGTCACAACATGAGCATAGCCACAGTGCGCCACCAAAGCTGGATGGATGTACAAACGGGCCAGATCTGGCCCCCAGGCTGTGGTCTGTGGCCTCTGCCACAGGTGTCACCTGGGCTGGACTCTGTCCTGGCAGATCAACCAGTGGAGTAGAACTGGAGGCCCTGCTGCAGTTTACTCACTGTGAATTATTTTGGTTCCTCAATGCAAAATGGAAGTGGGGGGCTTCTATAGTCATGTGCTGTGTAGCTCATGACCTGATAAGAAAGAGGCAATATGTTGGGTCCCCCAACATGTCAGACTGAGAAACTGAGCACAGTCCTCTTGTCTTCCTCACCACCATCAATCACTACAAAGCAGTGTCTGCGGGTGCCTGGGTGGTGTGCAGCTGGTTAAGCATCTGACTCTTGGTTTTGGCTCAGGTCATGATCTCAGGGTCCTGGGATCCGGAGTCAGGTTCTGCACTCAGTGGGGAGTCTGCTTGAGATTTTTTCTCTCCCTCTGCCCCTCTCTCCACCCTCTCTCTCAAACAAATAAATAAATCTTTAAACAAATAAAATATCTGGAAGATGTCACATCTCCTATGTGCCACCTTTCCTTACATGGCCCATTACTTGGATAGCCACACGGTATTTTTTTATGCCAACTGTCTCCACGCTAAGCTCTCATCCACCACTGTGGCTTCTGGACTCCTGTCCTCTTCTCAAACTTTGGCCCACATGGGGGTTAGCCTTGGTGGCTCCACGGTTGGAGCTGAGCTGTGGTGGCGTGGCTGTGAGTTCTTCCACTTGTGGCAGCTAAAGGCATGCTTCCCTCAGTAGGATTCTTTGCCCCACCTATTCATGGGCCTTACAGGAGGATTCCGTCCTCCTCACAGGGTCCATGACCTCAGGAATCTGTTATCAGCTCAACAGGAGGATAACTGTGACGTACGTAAAGGAGATCAGAATACACTTTCGAATCAAGTTTGCTATCAAACAGGCCTTTTGAAAACTTTTATGGAAATGATTAATGTTTAAGAAAATATTCCATATAGGAGCACTGGGGTGGCTCAGTCGGTTAGGTGTCTGACTCTTGGTTTCAGCTCAGATCATGATCTCAGGGTCATGAGATCCTGGTCTGCTAGCGTCGGACTCTGTGCTCAGTGGGGAGTCTCCTTGAGATGCTCTCTGCCACGGCCCCCATCACCCACCTCTCAAAAAATAAAAAATAATGCTTAAAAAAAGAGAAAATGTTCCACAC
Organism: Canis aureus; assembly: GCF_053574225.1. Lineage (NCBI taxonomy): Eukaryota > Metazoa > Chordata > Mammalia > Carnivora > Canidae > Canis > Canis aureus. The sequence goes on from NC_135647.1 coordinate 13,937,125, forward strand.
AGTTTTACACATACCCCAGCCTTCTATCATTAATAAATTATTAAACAGATATCATGTAACACATGATATACATTTCTGACAATTTTTCACTAATTTCTTAAGTAGGTTGAATCTGAGATTACATGTAGGCTTAAAAAGAAAAAAAAAAAAAAAAAGAACAGGCTTATTTTGTTTTTGCCTGGACTAAACCATATGGATTTATAGTCCCTTTGTGGCAAATGCCTGAGCGTATCCTGGTCACACGGCTTGCTGACTGAGAATCAGATTTCACAGGCTGTGGTCCCAAATGACTTTGGTCATTAAGGACCGTGAAGAGAGAGGGCTACTGGACAGAGAGCCGAGAAGCTGGGATGAGCTGGGGAGGTGCTCCAGGGCGGAGCTGGACGGGCACCGCAGGCTCTGAGCAGAAGCCACCCACTCGGCTTCCAGAAGTACGAAGGCAGCCCCAAGCCACAGAAGGAGGGTGGGCCGAGGGCTTCCCTTGTGTGGGATGGGGGCCACGCTTCCCAACATGCAGGTGGCAGGTTCATTGGCTCAGTCAATTCAGGGGGGGCAGCTCCTGTGTCATTAACTGTGTCATTAACACACAGTAGATGCCATCGCCTATCTTAGCATTTTTTTTAAAGATTTTATTTATTTATCCATGAGAGACACAGAGAGAGAGAGAGAGAGAGAGAGGCAGAGACACAGGCAGAGGGAGAAGCAGGCCCCATGCAGGGACCCCGACGCAGGACTCGATCCCAGGACCTCAGGATCACACCCTGGGCCAAAGGCGGGTGCTAAACTGCTGAGCCACCCAGGGATCCCCTATCTTAGCATCTTTTAAGAGGGAGCTTAGTAAGTTACAATATGAAGATAAACAAAATGAGGAAAATCATAAGTCAAAAAGAGGCTAAAACTCTTTGCAACGTACTGACTACCGGGCAGCACGCACTATTTATCTGTCTGCCTACTTTTTTTTTTCCCCCAAAGGAACTAACAAGGTTTCTCGTTTTGAAGAACTCTTGTTTTAATTATTTGATGGGCCAAGAACATAAAATTTTCATGATCACACTTCCTAAAATAGAAGCGTATTCACTTATATTTCAAAGGAATTGCCTTCAGAATCAGAGGGAAAAGCGATTTTCCAGGGTTTGTATCTTTGGATAATTTTTCCTGTTTATATTCTATTTAGTGAGCATATATGCAATTTTCGAGGCTGTTATAAAAATCTTTGCATTGTCATCAAGAAGAGTGAAATGAACATAATGAAGATAAATAAAATGAATTACTCTTATTAGCATTTTGCATGTGATCTGAGGTATTTTGCCAGTAAGCGAAGATGTGCGGGGACACATGAAAAGCAACTGCACCACGCACTTCTCAACCGTAATCCAATCCTGCTATTTAAGTATTCAGAGCCGAGTGCCAGCTCTCTATAGAAGCTGCAGAAAAATCACATTTAATCAAACCTGAAGCCAGTTTTGGTGGGCGAGGGAGAAAAAGCATGGGATCCCATGGAAATTATTCTGGAGGGATCCCTGGGTGGCTCAGGGGTTAAGCGCCTGCCTTCGGCCCAGGGCGTGATCCTGGAGATCCAGGATGGAGTCCCATGTAGGGCTCCCTGCATGGAACCTGCTTCTCCCTCTGCCTGTGTCTCTGCCTCTCTCTCTCTCTCTCTCATGAATACATAAATAAAATCTTAAAAAAAAAAAAGGAAATTATCCTGGAGACTGGAGAGGCCAACTCCACCATTGAAACAAGGAACAAAAAACAAAACAAACAAACAAACAAACAAAAATCTTCAGGATAAACCATTAGAGCTTCATTCATTTGACTGACCACTATCACAATAGGCAAACTCCAAGCAAGGCACCAGCCACTGAATCTTCCAAAGAACCCGCTCAAGTCTTCAAAATTATTAACGAGACTTTCTGAGCTGAGATTAACTATGAATTAGTAAAATGCGAAAACAGCTCTTGCTTGGGCATGATTTAAATGTTTAGCTCACTAAGCAGGATCGAGGAGGGAAACAGTGCCCCTGGAAGAACCCACCTATGTGAGAAGACAAGGTCTCCTTTCTCATGGGCCTTCTGATGACTGAAAATGTTCCTCAAAGATTTAATTCAAAACCTCTGTTTTAAGGCCTTTTCTCTCAGACACGAATTGAGAAAAATAAGAGTATGACTCGTCAGACTTTGAATCAAATCACTGGCCTGTTTCTTCCAGCGAGAAGTGAATACATTTCTCCCTTTTCTGAGGGATATCATTTTTTTTTACAGTTTTTATTTAAATCCCAGTTAGTTAACATGCAGTGTGATATTAGTTGCAGGTGTATTAATTTTTTAGCACTGATTAGGGGCAGGGAAAGTGGTTTCAAATCCTAGTGTAGCCAAGTAATGACGTGAACTTAGCAGCTTAATTTCTTTTGAGCTCAGTTCCCTTATCTATGAAATTACAGGTATTCTAGGCAGTGATAGGAGTGCCCACGGGGCCTCTAAAGTGCTCTAATTCTATTACTTTTTCAGATTCAGATGATGCTACTGTCAAGCAGGGGAAGAAATTCAGTCTCCTTGAGATACAGGCACAAAGCTCAGAGAGAAAGAAAAAAAAAATAAGCCAATTTGGAAGCACAAGGCCAGATTTTGAGGTAGAACCAAAAGATTGAAAGAAAGATACTTTGCTTCTCAAGATGACTTAACTCCGCTTATTTATTGCCTCCTGGTAAGTTCACAAATGGTTCTGAGAGATCTTTTCCGGGATAACAGTGTGGTAGAAATGACACATCCTTATCTGTTCTGGTTTAGAAGGGGATCAAAAGATTGTAGGTGAAGAAAAGAATATATCGCAGGAAAAGTGGTTCGACACCTTGAGTTAAACTTGCTCCGGTTAACGTGTTGGTTTCTGAATCAAGCATTTGGATTATTCAATATTTATATCATCCTTGTCCACCCCTATTCTTTTGAGAATATTTTAAGGGAAAAAAAATGGGAAGACAGTCTAACAGAGATTTATACCAATAAAAAAACTGTATTTCAGAAGGACCTACCCTTTCCCCACAGAACTTGTCCTTAGCATCTCTTTACCTGAAAACAATGAGTATGCCTTGACTGGCTTGTCTTAATTCTTGTAGAAGGATTATCCAGCTACATTTTAAGTGACACGGTACAGTGCCATGCACCTCAGTTACGCTCAGTCAACACTTCATGATGGAATCAATTTGCTGAAACTGAGGTTCCACAGTCTCCTTTAGAGACATGAGACTCTGCAACGTTAACCTCATACCTACCAAAACCAGACTCTTTCAGCTCAAGGTCCAACTGTTCCTTTCTGAGATCTCCCATTTGTACTTAAACCAGTTTTTTTCCCCTTTAAATGGACACAGTGTTTGGTTGTAGTCTCTTTTTTTCTCTAATTACATTGTTTTGATGTCTGTGAGCTGCTTTGCTAAACTGTTCACGGATGCAGATCAGGAGCATGTAGTGATGCTGGCCCCAACACAGAGCCTCAGACCGTCGCGTGGTCGGCTCCCCTCGGAGAAACCATGCTCTCTGCCTTCCAACGGCCAGCTGGCTGCCTTCTTCCCTCAGCCAACAGTGAAAAAGCTTTTCTTATTTTGGACAGATGAAAACTGTATGTATTCAGAATGTACAACATGATGTTTTGATATATGCGTACCTTGTGAGATGATTAGCTCAATCAAACTAATTAACGCATCCATCACCTCCCATCATAAGGTACCATTTTTGAGTGTGTGCTGAGAACACGTGAGGTCTACCCTCAGGGGAAATTACAGTATACGTCGTGTTACTATTTTTTTTTTCGTTGTGTTACTATTAACTCTAGTCATCGTGCTGTTCATTATGTCTCCAGAACTTATTCATCTTATGACTGAAAGTTTTTGCCTTCTGAGCCATAATTCTCCTTTGCCCTCAACTCCCCCATCTCTGGTAATGACCATTCTACAACCTGTCACTCTGTCTCTCAGAGTGATTGTTTTTGAAGATTCTACATATAAGTGGGACTCTGAGCTGGTTGAGCACCCTACTCTTGATTTCAGGTGATCTCAGGGTCATGAGATGGAGCCCCGCATTGGGCTCCATGCTGGGCGCAGCGCCTGCTTAAGACTGATACTCTCTCTTCATCTCCTTCTGCCTCACTTCCACCCACTGCTCTCTCTCTCTCTCGATTCCACAGACAAGTGAGTTCATGAAGTATCTGTCTATGTCTGGCTTATTTCACTTAGCATAACATCTTCCAGGTTCACCTATGTCAGGAATGGAAGGATTTCCTTTTTTTTTTTTTTTTTCTTAAAGGTCAAGCAACATTCCACTCTATGTATATACCATGATTTCTGATAAGTCTTTTAATCACGGCTGTTTTAGATATGACGGTCCCTTTCATATGATGGGGCCATGGCCAGAACAACCATCAAACACAGAAGATGTATGACAAACCTGGCTCAGTGAAGTTGTGGCTAAGACACTTTGTGCATGGAAAAAAAAAAAAAAGACACTTTGTGCTCATCAAATATTCCAACTGCATCTTTACTTCCTCCAGACTCTCCTGCAGCTGGATTGGGGTCTGGAGCCTAGTCTGGTTAGTGGGTCGTGAGCAGAAGCGATGTGTGTATCTCCTCTAGCCCCTCTTCCCTTGCTATGGAAATGCTGGTGCTGCATGTTCTAAAAGTGTGTGATGGCTCTATTATAGAGAGGCTGTCTGAACTACATTAGGCTTTACTCTAGGGAAAAATAAACCTTTATTGCCTTAAGCCATTGGGATTTAGGATTTACCTGTTAGGGCAGATAGCATTACTTATTCTGAGTAGTAAGAGTCTAGCATAATATTAACACTCAAATTCACAGTGAGAGGGAAGGGACCAGTGTTCATTATCTACTGCAATTGGGAGAATGACTCATTTAGAGCTCTTGATGACCTTGAGTGGGAGGTCCATTTTACAGATGTGGAAACTGAGGCTGGACAGGAACCCAGTCAGAACACGGAGGATGGAGATTTCAACCTAAGGTTCATAGGCTTAATAGGCTACATTGCTCTGTCTACTAGACCCCTGCTTCCCAAACATCAGCGTGCCTCAGAATCACACTTGTTACAATGCAGATTTTGGGGTCCCATTCTCAGAATTTCTTTTTTTTTGTTTTAGATTTTATTTATTTATTCATGAGAGACACACACATGAGAGAGAGGCAGAGACATAGGCAGAGGGAGAAGCAGACTTCCTGTGGGGAGCCTAATGTGGGACTTGATCCCAGGACCCCGGGATCATGACCTGAGCCAAAGGCAGACACTCAACCACTGAGCCACCCAGGTGCCTCCATCCTCAGAATTTTTGATTTAGAGACTAGATGGGGCTTGCAAATATGCATCTCAACAAGTTCTTAGGTGATGCTTATGCCACCAACCCATGGACCATACTGTGGGAACCACTGCACTGGATGACCTTGGCTCAACACATTCCACCAGGCAGGAGTGTGTCTAGAACCAAACCTCAGCGCCAAGTGCTTCAGCTCTTCCTACTTATTGTGGACAGTGTTACTGTAATGCAAGAAAAAGCCCAGTTAAGTCCGAGATGGAGGAAAATCTCCTACCCCCTCTCCCTTTCATGGCTCACCTCTCCTCCTTGAGGACATGTTCACACACAAGACAGAGCCTGTGGTCTAGAACTCCACCACCATCCCACACAATCCCCTCCCAACCACAGGTACCTGGGGATGGAAATTCTGTTCAACCTATAAACTAAAACCAAACTAAACATTTTTCTCAGCATGTCTGCTGCAGATAGGGAAGTCTGGGATATGAAAGGTGTGTTTTCTCTTTGTTCCTTATTGTCTTCAGAATTATCTAAAGCTCAGTTATTTCACCTACACGAAGGGATCCCAACAGCAGCCACCTTGCAGGGTGGAGACGAAGATTATCAGCGGGAGTGCTAGCAGGAAAGCATGTTATCAACAGAGAGGCCTCTGGAGTCTTAGGTAACATTATGTCAGGGACCATCACCCTGGGTGGTTGCCTCTCCATGTAGACAGGCTGATTCTTCTCTTACTTAGCCAAATATTCCAAGAAACGGGGCCTTTCTTTCTGCCATCTGCTAAGGTAAACCACAAGAATAATCCTTGCAGATTACTTCCCCATAGCGATGAGGACAAAAATTGCTGGAGAATTAGAGGGACTTTTAACCACTTCAAATGTAGCTGGACAGCAGCTTGGAAGGCTGGCCCATTCTCTGCTTCGTCTGTGGGGCAATACCGTGGCCCCCTCCCCACCCCAGCGCCCCAGCTTTTGAAGCGCAGCTGTTCAAAAAAGCTATGGAACAGAAAACAAAATAAGGCTCCCTAACCCCCAGGGACAGTCACTTTTCTTTTCTTTTTTTAAACCTCTGCAAGTTTCAAACCCAGACTGATTCTGCTTTTGCTGAGTAGAGAGCGGCTCTTTTGTCCTCCACACTTACTGTATCACCGAAGAACACATGGGCGGCCGGGAGAGCCGCGAGCCACACACACGGGGCACTGGAAGCACCTGACAAGATGTGGCTTTGTCCCCTGACATCCTGCGTAAGGCCTGCAAACTGCGACTCCTCTTCTCCTGAATGCACATGCACACATGTGCACACAGGTTCACACGCACGTGGGCTCGCACGCACACGGTCAGGGCTCAGAAACCCCGCCTGGGTTACAAGATGTCAGGAGTTGTCTTCACTGCATTTCTTAACAGCTGGAGGTGGGGGTGGGGGAGCAAGAGGCTCCTGCATCTCTACAAGAAGGGACTCGAACAGCGGCCACCTTGCAGGGTGTCGCTGGGCCCTGCAACAGGTCAGGGGCTGCGGTCCCCTGCTGTGTGTGGCTCATGCCTTGAGGCCACACCTGTGCTATTGAAGTTCTGTTCCACTTTCTCCCAGGGCATCCCAGTCAAGTGTTCCGGGGACAGCTCTTGCACCTTTCCTGAACAGCAAAACCTAAAAAATGTGCAGCTGCCCTTCTCTTTCAGCCAGACAGTGCTGGAACCTTGGCTCGACTTCACGAGATGTCAGCTTTTCCGAAGGGCTTCTAAGAAGGGCTATTTGGTGCAGCCAGTTAATGGGAGGTGTCGAGCATCTGAGCGATGGGAAGGGTCCACGCACTTGCTGTGCAAATGCTGTGCAAAGAACCAGGTCCACTCAGTGTCAGAGAGGTGACCTGTACCTCATTTCAGTTTGCTTTAGGGGTGGTCTCAGAATCCACAGAGAGAGACCACCAGCCCGAGGCATGCCCGGCGGGGCTTCGTGGATGGGGAGCAGTACCCTCTTTCCCTTCCGTCCTGGTCCCCTCTGAGCTGGGCTCAGTGCCAGCACCACCGCTGTCACCACCACGGCCAAGATGCTGGGGCTGCAAGGGCCAGGTCCACAAAGTAGCTCCTCCTAAACTGCCCTCGGGTCTACTCTCCTCCCTCTTTTACGGGAATGCTGACTTCCAGGGGCTTGTGCCCAGGGCTACCCAGCCAGCCAAAGCTGAACTGAATTTATACAGCCTTTGGGTGTTATTCTTATTTTGGGGATGTGCTTTTGCAGCAGAAGAAATTACCCAGCCTTGGGGAGATGCCGGTTCACACTTAGCATCGGTGCTTAGACTTTGCTGGGTGGGAAGGAGATGCTGTTTGCCACCTCAGAAGAAGGCTCTGGTGCATCAGACTCATGGTAGTGATCTTCCCAAACCATAAGCAGGGCACAAGCATCAGCTAGAAGTCAGAATTACTGCCCTTTATTGCCTGTGCCGTGAGCATAAAAATGGATTTCAATTTTCTGCCTTGAACGCTGTATTATCATTTAACGCAGGACCTAATCCTCTGCACATATGACTTTATATTCTGCTTATAGTGACTCTTGTAGTGAGCTGCCTGGCAGCAGAAAATGTAGATTTAGCATACTCTTTCTCTCTACCATGTTATTACATTCTAAATAAGAGAGAATAACATACTAGGGTCTAGGGGGACGGGCAGGACTAACATCTTCCCAGGGGCCCCAGCTGGTTTACTGCCTCCTGCCACCACAAAGACAGTGGCTCCCTAAATGAGGGGAACCATCCCTAGTGGGGAGGGGAGGAGAGGAGGATTTTCGTATTTATCAAAAGAGGGTCCTACCTCTGATCTGGACACATGCTTAGCACTGGTTTTCTTTCTTTCTTCTTTCTTCTTTCTTTCTTTCTTTCTTTCTTTCTTTCTTTCTTTCTTTCTCTTTCTTTCTCTTTTTTTTAAGATTTTATTTATTTATTTATGAGAGAGAGAGAGAGAGAGAAGCAGAGATAGGCAGAGGGAGAAGCAGGCTCCATGCAGGGAGTCTGATGTGGGACTCTATCCTGGGACCCCAGGATCACACCCTGGGCTGAAGGCAGGCACTAAACTGCTGAGTAAACAAGATTTTACTTGTCCATTTGTGAGAGAGAGAAAGAGCACATGCACAGGCAGGGAGCAGAGGGAGAGGGAGAAGTAGACTCCCCGCTGAGCAGGGAGCCTGACTCGGGGCTCAACTCAATCCCAGGACCTGGAGATCGATCATGACCTGAGCCGAAGGCAGATGCTTAACCGACTGAGCCACCCAGGTGCCCCTCCCAACACACAGTAATATTCTTTTCTCAAAATCTCAGGAAAAACGTGTAGTGTACTCCCCCCAAGAATGCATAACTGTGGTCCCCAGAAGAAAAATTATAGCTTCCTAATCAGAGATCAAAACCAGGTGCCCAGGCTGGGATGTGGTCCTTGGGCTGAATTTGGTCCATAAATATATACAGCTTGCTCTGTACCGTGTTTTAAAAATTTGGAACTTTTAGGGTCCCCTGGGTGGCTCAGTTGGTTAAGCATCTGCCTTAGGCTCAGGTCATGATCTCAGGGTCCTGGGATCGAGTCCTGCATCAGGCTCCTCGTTCAGCAGGAAGTCTGCTTCTCTCTCTCTCTCTCTCTGCCCCCTCCTTCTCCTCCTTACTACTTGTTTTCTCTCAAATAAATAAATAAAATCTTAAAAAAATCGGAACTTTTGTTAAAAAAAAATCCAGATTTTTTTCAGCGGCTCTGACAAACTAGTCTTTCATTTCTGCAAAACAGGGGCTGCAGCTGAGTAGTACCAGTGCTTTGGGTAAGGGGTGGACTTTCCATGTTGCCCCCGTTCCCAACACTCTCTGTCAACGATCTTAGAAATGCCCGCTTCACTTATGATCACGATCTGGCTGGTGCTGGCATGTCTTTGAACCGGTGACCTCTTCCCAGGTAGACCCACTTTGTATCTCCCCAAGTGTTATGGGTTGAATCCTATCTCCTCCAAACTCATACGTTGAATTCCTAACCCTAGTAGGTCAGAATAGGGCCTTACTTGGAGGTAGGGTCTTTATAGAGATAAATATAAAATAAGGCCATTGTGGGTGGGTCCTCACCAATGTGACTGGTCTCCTTACAAAAAGGGGACACTCTGACACAGAGACATGCTCCCAGGGAGAAGTAGAGATGAAGATGCAGATCAGAATGATGCATCTACAAGCTAACGAAAGCCAAAGAAAGCCAAGGACGGCCAAGCAAACCCCCAGAAGCCAGAGGGGAGGCACGGCACAGATTCCCCTTCACAGCCCTCCGAATGAACCAACCCTACTGACACCCTGGTGTTGACTTCCAGCTGCTGGGAGATAATCCATTCTGTAGTTTGAGCCGGTCAGTTTCTGGTACGTTGTTATGGCAGCCCTAGAACACGAATACTCTGAGTAGCTTAAATTAAGTATCTTCCTTTGATCATTGGGTGGAATCATAGGCGAGGAGCCTAAATCACTCGACATGTCTGGTCTAGAGAAAGGGCGTCACAGGGAAAACCATTCTTCCCCAAACAGAGCAAGCTTCCACGAGCTCCCCATAGAGATAGATGCTTCTAATCATAAGTGGGAAAGTGTCTGCTCCTGCTTGGGTGGTGCTGAAAAATTCTGGTCAACCATGACTGCCAAAAAGATGAAGGCACTTGACCCAGGGGGAGGCTGATACGGAAAGCGAGAAGAGGTATTTTCAAGGAAAGAGTGTGTCACGGAAGCAGACTGTCTGAATCTTCACGCTCTAAGTGCTTTACACTCCTGCATTCATTGCAAGGTGCCTTCTGTTTGATTTTTCTTCCCCGGCTTCTCCTTCCCATCTGATCTAAACATTCTGGAGGGGCCGGAGGAGAGGGTCTTGGTGGGAGAGGACCACGCCGGCTGGGTCTGGAAAGCTGGCTGCTCCCCCAAGAAATGGCCTAAGTGCACTGGTTGCTGAGTGGCCACGAATGGGCCATGTGCCCGTTCTTTCCTTTGAAAACCAGCAGTCCTGGTGATTTACAGGATGACTTTCTAAAGGATATTTCAGAGACAAGCGCATGCCATTTTGGGGTGCTTCTTTTCAGTCCCTGAGAGCCCCATCCCCAGTGGCCCTGAGCTCCAGCCTTTAGGGAGACTTTCACTTCTTGAGCCAGTCAATGCGCCAAGCTGGAAAGTGGAGGAGAGCCAGAAGGCGTGATCATGTTGACCGCCTCCTAGGGTTTGGGTTGAAGGGCCCCGAGAAGAGGCCCAGAGAGAAAGCAGTGTGGTCTTGCACTTGGGCAGGGCTCAGGTGGGGGTGAGGAGCTGCTCTGAGCTCACACACTTCCACGACCAGAGGTCACCAGGGATGAAAAGTCCTCCTCACACAGCTTGAGAAGGGGCCTTTAGACCCATGGCTCCATCAATATAATCTAGGCAGGCACCCCCAAACATGCCATTTCTTTCAGCTTCGTATCAGTGCTACTGCACTCATAGACCATGTGCATTATGATACACACACAAGTCATCAGTTTAAGAAGAATGATACAAAAGAAATTTAAATAGAAGTTCTGCTACTTGTACTGCTCCCTTCCCCCAACACCCCAGTGGACAGGCTTGCTCACCCCTTGGCTCTCTGCACCCATCCTGAGTTTATAAACGGAAAGCACAGAGCAATGTTCACCCAGTAGACCCTGTTCATGTCTCTAGGGCAGCCCACATTTCTCAAATGGCAACTGACTGATAGTTATTTACCGTCAAAACATCCAGATGACTTGCTGATTGAGGCTTTGGAGAGTGCCCAATAGCATCAATGAGAACATATTTTTGGAACAATGTTTTTGCATTCTTATGTAGAAACCCTGCCTTTAATGCTTGACATCGTTTTACTTGGAGTTTCTGCTTCCCACTCCCAAGTTGGGATTATTCTTGGAATGCTGCATAGTTTGTTTGTTTGTTTGTTTTATACTATTAAAACTGCCAAGCTAAAATTATGTTTTGTGTTTTGCTTGTCACTCCACGAGCACCACAGACGTGGCTATGTGCTTTTCAAAGCACGTAAGATTTCCAGCACGATTTCACTGCCTCCTTGCAGCAGTGTAGCCCCAGAACTGCAAGCTCTAATGCGGAGTCCTACCTTCTTTTAGTTACTTTTTTGATAATAAAGCTCACCAATGGCACGAGGTCATCAGATGACTTAATCTAATCCCCTTGGGTTAGGAAGTGAAGGCCCAGGGCAGATGCCTGCTCAGGAAACTAGAACCAGAGCTAGAACCCAAGGCTCCTGCCCTCTGACTACTTCTGCACAGTCACCTTCAGATTCTTCAGATTTCCCCTTCATTGGGCTCTGACTTCAGGAGAAATGAGTGGCTGGAAGTACAGAGAAGGGTTCTTATTCTAAAAGGAATAGGGGATCCCTGGGTGGCTCAGTGGATTGGTGCCTGCCTTTGGCCCAGGGTGTGATCCTGGAGACCCGGCATGGAGCCTGCTTCTCCCTCTGCCTGTGTCTCTGCCTCTCTCTCTCTCTCTCTCTCTCATGAATAAATAAATAAAATCTTTAAAAAAAATAAAAGGAATAGCCCTGAAAACTCCTTGGGTGTGAATCAGTGGCTGCATTATCTCAAAGACGACGGTGAGATGTGGGTTTGACCTGTGCCCTGATTCGCTGGCCTCTGTACTACACCTGGTCAACCAGCTAAGCCCTCCTGACATCCTCTCTTTCAGACCCACTTTCTAGAGTCTGGCTGGAAATGCCCGGGGTCTTGCCATGAGGAAATAAACTCCCTAGCTGGAAGAGTGAACAAAGACGAGGTGGATTTGGGGCAAGGATGCAGGCCAGCCCACCACAACCCTCCCAACTCCCCTCTTTCTCCCCCTCCTGCCCCCAGGCCATGACCAGGGTAAGAGAGAAGCATTGGGAATGGGACCCTTCAGCGGATTTTGGGAATTCCAAGCAGATTGAAGTGTGGTTAAAAGAGAAGGGGTGGGAAGGGTTGATATGCAAGGATGAGGCTTTAACTGTGGAGAACTCCTAGTACTCGCAGGGTCTGTGTCTCTCCCAACCCATGGTCCCGTCACTGCCACTGCCAGCCAGTCATGGTGGCGGTGTGGGACATCCATGGCCTGTTACTCTCTAGCTGCCTCCAGGTGGAACAGCTCTACAACGGATAAGCAGAGAGGCCAGTCACACACCTGCTTTCTACATGTCCTATCTTCCTCGCCCCCCCATCATGGACGATGCACCCCCCTACTCCGGGCAGCCAGATGTGCCGGCCTCTCCCCCACATCACTTCCTACAGGGAATCCTTCCATGTCCCCTTCACATACCTGGGGCTCTGCTTGTCTTGTAGCAAAGCTGGGGAGGTGAGAATTTAGGGCAAAGAATCACGATAAAGGGTGTCTACCTCAAGGAAGGGGGACCTGCTCCTTCTTTTTCCTCCAGTCCCCTAAAAGGCAAGTCTTTTAATGTCAGGTGTAAAAGTGGACAAGCTGTTGGAGGAAACAGCCCACAACCATATCCACCCATGCCATACCCCAAAAGATCTGAGAGAAGAGTATCACTGTCTCCAAGAGGGAGGAAAACAGGGATGAGGCTCTGGGCAGTCGCTGGAGGAAGAGAATGGGATGGGGGGCGGGGAAGAGTTGCATGGGCAGAGATTTTTGTTCCATAGAAGGAAGAATGTTTAACAATCCAACAATGGGGCAGGCTCCCCAGGAGGCCGTAGGGAGCTGTCACCACAGCATTAACAGAGACCTGGATCACTAAACCCTGGACGTGTTACCACATTCAATGAGCATCCAAGAGTTTGTGGATGCGTGCACGTGCGTGTGGCAGGTGGTTAGAGATCTCTATCCTGGGGCTCTAAAGACTGCACACACAAGACCAAATCACCCATCGATGCTGAGCAATTTACGCAGCCCCGTACCATGAAAACAACCCCCTCTGAGATGAAACCAAGTTAACCATGAGCCAGAAGCTGCCCTGAAGTGAGGACATAAGTCAGGGGGGAGGGCTGAACTCCAGCACGCTGCTGGGTGACATCGATGGCCCTGTAAGCTCCCTCCTCACCCCTTTCCTCACCTATATTTGTGAAGAAAATGAAAGCTACCGGCTGGGGTTGTTGGGAGGATAACTGAGTGTTTAAAATGCTTTACTTATGTTTCTGAACCCTTACAGCTCCCATTTTACAAATGCAGAAGCATATGCAGAGGGAACAAGGGCATTGCTCGGGCCTGTCCCGCTGGGAAGGGGCAGAGGGCAGCTCAAAGCCTGGGCACAGTGCCCGGGACAAGGAAGGGCTCCAGGTGGTCACGGCCAGGACCAAGGTGGGGAGGGTGGCAAGACACACCTGGCTAAGCAGGGGTGCCCTGGAGCCGATCTCTGCAGCACGGGGCAGGTAGCGAACGCTCCCCACACCCGGCAGCCTCCTCTCTGTAAAATAGGCACACAGATGCCCAATTTCCTAGGGAGGCTCGAGGATGAAATGATTTAATACACATAAAATGTTTAGAAGAATGCCAGGCAAATGACAAGTGCTCCGCGGACGTTAACGAATGCCACACTCCTGTGCCCTAGATCGTGGACGCACACATAGGTGTTCAATGCACTAATGTAACAAGCCGCTGAGCCTATGTCTGTAATATCTGTACAAAAAGGCAACCACTCAGGAAGGATCACAGGTTAGTAACGAGGCCCAGGGGACCGCTGGCCTCATGCACTTGCAAGGAAGAGCCGAAAATGTGTTTATCTGACTGCCTGGAGCTTCACCAAACCACAACTGCTCTCTGCAGGTCATCGTTATCTACTGGATGCCAGTGATTCTCCTACAGGCACTATTCTCCCTGGAAATCCACCCTCTAGCTTCTCCCCGAACCTTTGTTCAAGATCTGCTTGAGTGAAGGGGAAGGGATTATATAAAAGTAACCCTGGAGAAGACCTGGATTGTTCTCCACCTAGTTGTCCCCACAGGAGGCTCTTCCAGAGACCCCCTGGGAGTGATGTGGGGAGGGAGACCGCAGAGCCGACAGCCGGGCAGTCCTACCTGGTGAGTTTGGTGCCGATCTGCTGCCTCAACTCTAATCGCTCCTCATCTGTCTGCCTAGGAAGGATGTTCTTTTCTTCGAGCTCCCGCTTGGAGGGCCTGTTGCTGAGCTTGATGGCTAAGGAGTCCTTCCTGCACACCTTCATGGCCAGGGAGGCTGCGAGAGGGAGAAAGAAGTCCTTAATGCTGACATAAACCTGCCCGGGCTCCATGTGGCCAGCGGTGAGCCATGAGGTTCGAGGCAGGAAGACAGACCCAAGGAGCTTAACACCTGCGAGTGGCCTAAGGCCTTGTTCAAATGGTCACTGATAGAGTTCCTGCAACCGACATGTTCGATGGACCTAGCACTGTCTTGTGGGTGTGAGGGGCACATGGGGAGTCTGTGATGGGATCTCTGGCCCCTGCCCCCAGGAACCCCAGCAGGCAGGCAACATCACAAAGGAGGGCTGGCTGGGCCGTGGAGCACAACAGAAGAAAGGGCTGGCGGCCTGGAGCAGCCACGGGGAGCTTCAGGGAGGAGGGGTTGGCACTCAAGAGACAGGTGCCAGCTGAGAAAAAGGTAGCAGCTGGCAGCCGTCTGCAGTGGGGAGCCTCAGAGAAGATGGAGAAGCCAGGCAATCGCAGGAGACAAGAGGTCAGCCGAGTGGAGCTGGGGGTGGGAGGTGTGCATGCAAAGGAAAGTATAGTTGGGCAAAGTGGGGTGAGTATGGGGTTTGAGTGGAAGCGAGGTCACTGGAACCAGTAACATTCTGGGATGGAGCAGAGGGCAGGGCTTCCTTATGATTGGAATAAATCTATGGTTCTCAACTAGGGGGGACTTTGCACCCCACTTCCCGCCCCCTGCCAAGGACACACTTGGAAAAGTCCAGAGATAGATTTTGGTTGTCAAAACTGGGGTGCGGTGGAGGCGGCGGTATTCCTGACATCTAGTGGGCAGAGGCCAGGGTGCTGCTGAACACCCTGTAATGCACAGGGCAGGCCCCGCAATAAAGAATTACCTGCTCTGAATGTCGGGGGTGCCAAGGCTGAGAACGATTCAATTCTCTGGGTAGGAAACGTGAGCAGAGGCTGGGCACTGCTCCCAGTCATGGGTCCCCGGGGCCCCTCTGTGGTTTTTGTCTCCTTGACATTATTTTGACCATATCATTGCTTGCTCACCAGGCGTCCTCCCAGCTTTCCAATTCAGCTAACTGTCTGAAGCCTGGTGCATGGAAAGCAAGAGGAAGAGACTAGGAAGTAGCACATTTGGGGGGTTCCTTTGGATTTTATTTAGTAGAGCTGGTCTTCTTTCTTTCTCCACTGGTTTTAGAACAAGGGCCTTGGAACAAGACCTAGCTGGAGTCAAATCCCAGCGCTGCCTCTTAGATGTGAGGTTCTTGGCCAGTCCCTTTCCTCTCCATATTCTTTCCTTATCTGTGAAATAGGCCAATGGCATCCATGTCAGCAGGTATTGTAAGATGCATGTAACAGAATAAAATTGTAACACCTCGGCACACAGTATATATTTCAGTAAAAGGTGGCTATTGTGTAAATTCATTAAAAAGTTGACCAAACAG
Source organism: Canis aureus (assembly GCF_053574225.1). Lineage (NCBI taxonomy): Eukaryota > Metazoa > Chordata > Mammalia > Carnivora > Canidae > Canis > Canis aureus. Next base: position 13,952,992 of record NC_135647.1, read on the forward strand.
GGGTGCCTGGGAAGCTCAGTCAGTTAAGCATCCGACTCTTGGTTTTGGCTCAGGTCATGGAACTGAGCCCTGCATCGGGCTCCATGCTCAGCTCAGAGTCTGCTTGAGACTCTCTCTTTCTTTCTCTCTCCCCTGCTCATGCTAAGTAAATGAATAAAATCTTAAAAAAAAAAAAAAGTTAACCAAGTAATCAGTCTGTACTCATTTAACTAGAATTTATTATTTACAGCCAGATTTTGGAACTTTGCTTTTTCATTGCTTCTCTTCCATGGAAAGGCCTTAGGACATTTAAATTCAGGCCTTGTAGAGTTATTGAGGTGTTCATTTATCTTTTTTTTAATTTTTATTTTTTAAAAAGATTTTATTTATATATTTGAGAGAGAGTGAGAGAGTGCACTAGTGGAGGTGGGGGAGGGACAGAGGAGGAGGGAGAAGCAGACCCCCCCCTGAGCAGGGAGCCCCACACAGGACTCAATCCCAGGACCCCTGGATCATGACCTGAGCCGAAGGCAGACGCTTAACTGACTGAGGCACCCAGGCGCCCCTTGAAGTGTGCTTTTAAATGAATTTGTTGCTTACGCAATGGCTAGTATTTCTGAGTATGCTATAGACTGGAACTGAGTTTTTGGGTCCCTCCCTCCCTTTTTTTGAGGAAGGGGGTTGGATCTCAAGGGAAGGAGTCAAAGAAAGAAAAAGCCACCTAAGAGATGAGAAGTGGTGGCATGGTGTTGCAATTTTTAAAGATAGGAGGGTGTCTGGAGGACATTTACCCTTTCATTTTCCCAACTGAACTGCCCTATGGCCCTGGCGAGTGGACACGGAGCCGGGATCAGAAGCCAGAGTGCGGGGCACCCTGGGCAGCTCTCCTCCACCAGTCTGCCCTCCCACCCTCTAAGAAGCGCTGGGATGTACGCACTGGTGTACAGCGAGCTATCATCGTCCTCGTCCTCCTCCTCTTCCTCCTCTTCTCTTGTGTATAGGCAAGAAGAGTCTTCGTAGTCTGATTCATGAGGCACATTTTCTTTATTGTCATCACATTCAATCACAACAGTTGGCACTTGTCTTATTTCTGGAAGGCCCAGAGGTCCCGCTTTTGTGACACCGTCACTAGAGTGCAAACCAGAGCTGTGGTAAGAAGTGGAGCAGGGGACCCGCTGTTCAGAGCTGTTGGAAGAGGAAGAGGAAAGAGGATGTTAATTCTGGCCAACACATCACATAAATGCATTAGAATCTTTTTAAAAGTCATTTGTCCCATCCTAAGAGACAAAGGGTCTACTGGGCAATTCACATCTCTTTTCTTATTTCAGGGCAGCAGAGTTTCCTGACGGGATGGGGGTGCGGCTTACCTATCAGTGTGGACATCTCCATGCCACTCAACTGTACACTTTAAAGTGGTTATCATTTTTTTTTTTTGGTTTGGAGCATTTTTCACCATTAAAAAAAATTAAAACACAAACATTTTTTTAACAAAAGAATTTGAATTCCAGAAATACTTATGGTTAAGATCAACATCTCCAAGTATCAAAGCAAGATTCATCTGCAACCCACATGTTTTGCAGGAGTAAAAGCATTAATTGGAGGGTAAAGCTAGGAATTTAGGAAAGAGAGATACTGCATGAGGTTCTAGTTTTCAGAGCTATACAGCATGACTGATAGGGGCTGAGTCTCACAGAGACTCTTTGAAATGTCATGGATGGAGATGCAGAGGAAGAGCAGACAAGGGACCATAAGGCTGGAGACGTGTGCATGATCATCGTGGTGGGCAGGGTCATGGATGACTTAGAGGGATTTCTCTCCAAAGGACAGTGCCAGACTCTCAGCAGCTATGGGTAGTGTTAGTCTGATTTTGTCATAGGCTAATTTTCCAGGGGGCAGTGATGATGACTTTCTTGGTTTTACCTCTCAAGGTGAACCAACTCAGATAAAAAATGTATTTTAATTAAAAATGATTTGCTTCATTACAAATTTAATTAAAAATGGTTTGCCATATAAATTCATTGTAGGGAAATTAGGAAATGCATAACAAAAATAAAGAAAATAGTTATTATTATTATTATTGTTATTATTATTATTATTATTTTAAAAGAGTCTCTCCTAGGTCTCTATAGTACTTTAGAATGTTTCTGAGGCCAGGCTCTGAATGAAATCCAGCAAGAAAAATGGAGCCAGAAACACAGTGCAATTTTATAGTTCTTTTTTGGGTTAACTAGAAGTGGCATTTATATCTTTCATTTAAGGAATTTGTAAACATAGGTGACTCAATGCATTTTACCATCTAAGAATGTCTGACATGCACAAGAAGGTGGGGGGTGCGGTTATGCTATACTGTATATCAACTATATATCAATAAACTTTGCATTAGAATATCTCATACAAAAGAAAAATTTTACTCGTGACATATGAATACATGAGAGTCTCCTTTGAAACATTCATTATACTTTAAATTATTGCTATGTCTGATTTAAATTCAATTAACTTTCTTCCTTCTATTGTTTCCAAAGAGCTGTTTTCCTCTCTGTGTTTTGCACATAACTCTGCAGTGACACAAATGGAAAATCTAGTTAACACATTATGAGCTATGATGTTCCAGGCAATGAACTCAATCAACTTAAACACCTTTCGACGGCTGAGGGAGACTGAAACACATATTTACAAAAATGCAACATCTTATTAGCCATTGGCCGTGTAGAGTCCATTTCCCACCTGATTTAATACCAATGGCAATAAGAGCCGGCAATTGGAGCATGTGAGAGGTGGCAAACAGAAGAGCTGGGTGGTGGGCACCTACGGGCCCGCCTGCCATGTGGCCCTGTCTTGGACAATGTACCTGCTGCATTCCAGCTGTGCTCGGATTTCCACACTGAGAGTTAGGGAAAGCACTGGAGGAGGCAGAAACGTAATTGCACGCCTGGCCCATGTTTTCCCCACCCCTGCCCTCTCCTCTCCGTCACTGACAGCTTAATTAACAATGGCTCTGATACAACCATGGAGCTGGGGATATGCTGCGTGGGAGAGAGCGGGTGATCAGCAGCTAATAGATGTACCTGTGTGGTGGCCTCTCTGGAGGCCAAAAGAAAAAAAAAACATTAGAAATGAGAAAGCACAAGAATTCCTTAAGATAGAAGTTTCCAATTATCTCAAGGGGTCAGAGAAAGGAGAAATATTATGCAAAGAAAAGTAAGAAGCTCAGCCTTACAGCTAGGCTGTGATAAACAGGAGGCTGTGGTTTCTCCTCCTTCAGAGATGCAAGGGAAGAAGGGCAAGCCTTGAGTGGGACAGGATTATAAGGAGCCTCCCCACCCCCCGCCCCACCAGTCGTGGTGGCAGGTGTGAGTGGTCAGGCCACCAGCCTTGTGAAACAAGGACTGGTCATGGTGATCAGTGATTGCCTGTTGCGGGTATTACAGACATATCTGAAGATCTCACCTGGCCAATCAGGTCACCTTTCCTTCCCTCTATGACTCTAGCAGGTGATATAACGTCTAATTTACCACAAGGATTAAAAAAAAAAGTGTTTCCCAGGAAGTGAAGTGAATCTACCAAAAGGGTTTGGTTCATAAATATCCACTGGCTGCCAACTATGTCAGGGAAGGTGCTGGGTGGAAGACAAATACCCAGATGATCCCATACATTGGGTAACTGGTGAGCCAAAGGACAGCAGAAAAGACAAAGGAGAGAAGAGTTAGCTGAGCAGAGGCTGGAAAGTTTATTATGGGATCTCAGTCTGAGGAGTCGAGATACAGATTGGAGTCCAAGTTTTGCCACTTACTATCAAATCTTTACATTGGGCTAATTATGTAACCTCTCTGAGTCCCTGTCTCCTTGAGCAACACCGGGTAAACCTACCTTGATAGCAGGGCTGGTGCGTGTGAAGTGGCCATGGGCGTGCCTGGAAATGAGGCCCTCTTCTATTATTGACAGAAGCAGCCTTCCAAGTGAATTCAAAACACTCTCAGCTTCAGAGTATTCACACCGTTGTCAGGGCAACTTGCTAAAACCCAGATCTCACAGCTTTGCCCATGAGAACTCCCAATACCTGCCTAGCCCACAAAACCAGTGCTCCATGAGTGACACAAATGGAAGATCCCATTAACACCTTATGAGCTCTACTCGCCAAGGCCAAGAACTAAATCAACATAAATGTAGCACCTGATCACATGTGGCCTCCACCCCTGGCGGCTGTAGGCAAGAAGGGGAAAACCTAGGTGGGTATAAGTCTTAGGCTGGTTTTCTATAATAGAGGTGTCCCTTGGCAGATCTGCTCTCAGTAAAAGATTTTATCGGTAAAGAGAAGTGAAAACCATCAGCCTGGAAGCAGTAGTTCAAGCACAGCATGATGTGCAATCCTCTGCACAATCCGACCCAAATCATTAAACCCACCTTCGTTCCCCCTTCCCAGTCCTCCTCTTCCCAGCCCTCCTCCCAGTTGTACCCATACAACTCCTCCCTCGGTCACATACAACATATGTAACGATGCATTACATGCTCCTGGACTGAAATGTGCTCCCCTTCCACCTTTACTGTGTCGATTTCTATTTATCTTTTAATACTTTGTCCCAGGCGACGCTTTGGGACAAAGCATTAAAAGATACTTGGCTTTTTTTCTTTTTTTCTCCAGAGACTCCACCCTTGTGAAAATTGTGAACATCTGTTTGCTTGCTGCCTCCCGTCCCCAACCAAGCTGGGGTCTCCTGGAGGGGCAGGGCTGTGTCTTACTCACGTTTGTAGCAGATGCCGAGTACTGTTCTGACACAAAGCAGACACTCAATAAACTTTTATTATGTTTGCTGAGTGAATATGGGCTGGAATCACTGAGATTTAGGAGCTTTTCTAAGGGGCTGGCAAATCATTTTCAAAGAGTACTAAGAATTTTTAAAAAAATTTCAGGGGGGCACTTGTGGTGTATTGCAGGGCTGTGGGTGCCCCTGACTTGGCTGGCACTTTCATCAATGGCTTAATGACAAAAAGGGCATCTTCATCAAATATGCAAAAAAGGGCAGCCCGGGGGGCTCAGCGGTTTAGCGCCGCCTTCAGTCCAGGGCGTGGTCCTGGAGTCCCGGGATCGAGTCCCACATCGGGCTCCCTGCATGGAGCCTGCTTCTCCCTCTGCCTGTGTCTTTGCCTCTCTCTCTCTCTCTGTCTGTCATAAATAAAAATCTTTAAAAAATATGCAAAAGAACTGAGATAGACAAGGAAAGGAGGGAGTGAAAAGTGAACATTTACTGTATTGTCCACTGTTTTAGAAACTTCCATATCTGGTATCTCATTTCATTTCTATAATAACTCTGCAAGAGAAATGTCATTATCCTCATTTTATTAAGTGGGAAGTTAAGGCTTGAGGGAGGGTAATTAACCAGCCCATGAGGATAGATTTGTGAAGAAGGAAGTTGGGGGGCGCCTGGGTGGCTCAGTTAGTTAAGCATCTGCCTTCGGCTCGGGTCATGATCTCAGGGTCCTGGGATCCAGCCCCACATCAGGTTCCCTGCTCAGCAGGGTGTCTACTTCTTCCCCTATTCACATGCTCTCTTGTGTGCATGTACACACTCTTTTCTTCTCTCTCGGATAAATAAATAAAATCTTAAAAAAAAAGGAAGACATACATTGAGATACTCAATAATATTTTTTTTAAAAGGAAGGGAGTTGGAATTTGAACTCATCCTGCTTCAAAATGTTGTACCTAAGGATTGTGTACTCTGATTAATCACAAACCCCACTAACTATACACATGCAAGGTGGAGGAAATGTATAAGAGAGCATTATTACTTTATAAGTATTTTAAATCTTACTAACCAGGGTAGGTAATAGTGCTCTATCTTGCTACAGTCAGGCCATCCTTGGGCACTGAGTTTAAAGGCTTCATCTTAGACACTGTATTGTAATGTTCAGGATGGTGAAGGGACTCATCTGATGATTCATCTGTTGACTCATCTGACAACCTCATCACATTGATTGTCTTGGCCTCATTTGCTCCAAAACAGCAGAGTTGAGCAGTTGCAATAGAGCCTCAAATATTTGCTATCTCAACTATCAGAAAATCTTTTCTGAAATTTGTATGGGGGGGCATGAAAAGCCTTAAAAAGCCACAGCAATCTTGAGAAAACAGAACAAAGCTGGAGGTATCATAATCCCAGATTTCAGGATATACCACTAAGCTATATGCTACTGGCATAAAAACACACACAGATCAACAGAACAGGATAGAGTCCAGAAATAAAGCCACGCTTATATGGTCAATTAATCTACAACAAAGAAGACAAGGATATACAGTGGGGAAAAGACCATCTCTTTAATAAACACTGTTGGGAAAGCTGGACAGCTACAAAAGAACAAAACTGGACAGCTTTCTTACACCATACACAAAAATAAACTCAAAATGGATTAAGGAATCTAAATGTGAGACCTGAAACCATAAAAATCCTAGAAAAGAGCACAGGCAGACTCTTTTTGGCCTTAGCAACATTTTTCTAGCTATGCCTCTTAAGGCAGCAGAAACAAGAGCAAAATCAAACTAAATAAAAAGCTTTGGCACAGCCAAGGAAACCATCAAGGCAACCAACTGAATGGGAGAAAATTTTTGCAAATGACATATCCAATGAGGCGTTAATATCCAAAACATATAAAAAATATACACAACTCAACGCCAGAAAAAACAAACAATCCAATTAAAATATGGGCAGAGGACCTAAATAGACATTTTCCCCACGATGACAACCAGATGGCCAACAGACACATTAAAAGATGCTCAACATCACTCAGCATGTCAAATCCACGGAAAAGCAAATAGAAACCACAATGATATCACCCGATACCTGTCAGAATGACTAGTATTAAAAAGACAAGAAATGCAAAAAAATAACAAGTGTTGGTGAGGATGTAGAGAAAAAGGAACCCTCATGCACTTGTTGGTGGGAAAGCAAACTGGTGTAGCCACTGTGGACAACAGTATGGAGGTTCCTTAAAACATTAAAAATAGAATTAGCTATGATCCTGTAATTCCACTACTGGGTGTTTACCTGAAGAAAACAAGAACACTACTTTGAAAAGATATATGCATTCCTATATTTATTGGAGCATTATTTATAATAGCCAAAATATGGAAGCAACCCATGTGTCCATCGATAGATGAATGGATAAAGAGGATGTGGGATATACATACAATGGAATATTGTGCAACTATAAAAAGGAATGAGGTTTTTTTGTTTGTTTGTTTTTTGCCATTTGCAACAATAGACCTAGAGAGTACTATGCTAAGTGAAATAAGTCAGATGGAGAAAGACAAATACCACATGATTTCACTTATATGGGAAATCTGAAAACTAAAATGAATAAGCAAACAAAACCAGAAACAGACCCATAAATACAGAGAAGACACTGATGGTTGCCAGAGGGCATGGGGCGCTGGGCCAATGGATGAAGGGGAGTGGGAGATACAGGCTTCCAGTTACGGAATGAAGAAGTCATGAGGATGAAGGTACAGCATGGGGAATAGAGCCAGCTGAAAAACTGTGAAGTTTTCGGACTTCTGGCTTAAATCAATGTTTCCCTAAGCTTGGTCATACCCACACGCCCTTTTTGTGAGTGCGCCATATGTAAAGTACACTTATACCATTTTACTTTGTATTTTTAAGTCAATGTTTAAAAGATCATAAAGACCATGTCAGCCTCATCTGAAGCAATACATTTGTAATCATAGGTTTCTTATGCTAATGATTATATGTGTTTATAACTTAGGTTAAAATAAATATGTGACTGTGATAACTCAACTAACGTTCTACCAGTAAATGCATATATCACATTTTGGTTAAATAATGGCCTAGACCAGATTTTGTTAGCCTCGGCATGATGAACACTTGGGCGAGGCAGTTCTTCATGGTAAGGGGCTGTCCTGTGCATTGTAGAGTGTTCAGTGGCATCCTTGGGTTCTACCCACTAGATACCAGTGGCATCTCCTCTGGTTGTGGTAACCAAAAACATCACCGGACACTGCCAAATGTACTGTGGTGGCAAAACTGCCCATTTGGGAGCCACTGGCCAAGAATATCTACAACAGCTTTGCTTCTTGCTGCTTCCTCAGAGCTGTACCGTGTGAATCTCTTCCAAAGCAACCTTGGCATTTACTGCTGAGAATCTGCAGCATTCTCTGGATGATTGAGAACCACACGGATCCTTTCTCCTAAGTTCCTGACTTGCTGTGTCCCAGGCTGGACCCTGGGAGTAGAACCAACACACTGATGCTGTTAGGCTTGCACTGAATACATTCTCTGTGCCCCTGATCTAGCCTTTGAGCAGTTACCCCAATAATGCAAGGGCTCCAAGCAGACTCTTGGGTGAGCTAGCTTTTCTCACCACGTGGCCCAGGTCATGATTTACAAAATGACACTCTGGTGGCCTGAGTCACCAGGCCTTCCAGAGTACCTGTCAAAGTGCCCGAGGGTAATAAGATCCATTCTACACCATTCACATCAAAACTCCTCAGGATTAAGCACTGAGTTTGCTTGGAACTCAAATGGCTCTCATTGCCGGTGGTTTGTGTCCACTGTTACTCTCCGATAGCTGATGGGGACTGAAACCACAGGTAAACATAAAGCCTCTCGTCCTAGCCTCCTGGACGGAGCCTGCCTCTACTCTTACTGCACTACTGCGTGCAAACAGGATAAAAGTCAACATTTTAAATGTTCACCATGGGCCATGCCTTGGTTCAGGTAAGGCTCACAACAACCCTGTTGGGTAGGTACTACTGTAAGCCCCCCCCTTTTAGAGAGGAAAAGCGAGGCACATGGCCAATATCACGTCACGGCTAGAGCAGTGCAGGCATTGCTGAACTCAGGCAGGAAGACTGCAGAACCTTATCCCTTACTGATGTCACAATACCACTGCCTACACAGAAGCAAAAGCCCTGCTATGGTTTTGAACTTGCTCTTCTTCCAGAACCTTCCCCTCCCCACCCTCTCTAGGGATGTCAAATGGATCTGATCATGTTAATTCTCCCAGTGAAGACCTCTGAAGGATCTCACTTGTCACCTGCAGGGAGTCTGATGTGGGGCTCTATCCCAGGACCTCGGGATCATGAACTGAGCTAAATAAAGGCAGACGCTCAACCACTGAGCCAACCAGGTGTCCCCTCTTCTGAGCAACTTTTTCTGATTTTTCCAAGGAACACCAGGCTCTTCTCTGTGCTTCCCATCTTTGCTCTGAACTCTGTCACAGCATCTGTCGTATTATGATTACTACCCCCTGGCCCACCGGCTGTGTCACAGACAGAGGTTATCAATGATCTTCATCTCTTAGCCCCATTTTTGTGCATGTTTTTGGAACTGATGGAAAAGTCAATCAAATATTTGAACCAAAGTCCCCCGGAATCAGACTAGGTCACACATTTAATTCACTAAAATAATTATCCCTGTGACCTTTAGAGTTTTGCTGTTATAGGGAAAATACCCTTGCAGAAGGAGAATTAAGGTTTTGGAAATCATGACCTAGACTTTTTCCCTGAGAAAATAATCCAAAGAGACAAGGCTTGGAGACCCACACAAGGAAAGATGTCATGGTCATGGATGTCAAGGCACCCATGGTGCCTTCCAACTCAGGACGATGTGAGCATAGAACATGTGAAAGAGAGGGTGTGAAGTCATTACATTTTCCTTTTTTTTTTTTTTTATTTGTGATAGTCACAGAGAGAGAGAGAGAGAGAGAGAGGCAGAGACATAGGCAGAGAGAGAAGCAGGCTCCATGCACCGGGAGCCCGATGTGGGATTCGATCCCGGGTCTCCAGGATCGCGCCCTGGGCCAAAGGCAGGCGCCAAACTGCTGCGCCACCCAGGGATCCCCATTTTCCAGTTTTACACTTGCAGCCAATCAGGCTACTTCCATTAAGACTGTCCAGAGTTTAAAAAAAAAAAAAAAGACTGTCCAGAGTTAGGCCATCTTGTAAGGTAGTTGGAGTAGATGGAATCTAGAAGGTTTCTTCTTGTATGACATTCCATGACGAATTAAAATAAACACCAAAGAACCTAAATTATTCTCCGGGGTGGGGGAAAGAGGAGATTCTCCATCTCCCTAGCTCCAAATGATGTCATTTTCCCAGAAAATGTCATAGGGATGAATATTCTGTGATATTCATGAGGCATTGGACAGCTATGCCATCTTGGAGTATTTCCATTCTATTAATTAAATATATCAGGTGCTCCGAGGCTCAGGATGAAGGAGCAGGGCATTTTTCAGAAAAACTACAATAGCTAATACACATGGTCCTTTAAGGGTCCTATAAAAGTGCTTTGTAAATGTTCATCTTCTCATTTATTCTTCACAAAAACTTGAGAAGTTAGGAAGGGTACTGCTATTATCTTGATTTTATGGATAAGGCATTATGTTTCTGAGAAAAATGAGTGATCACATGGCTGTGATCACAGCAGGGACGTAAATCTGGGTCTTCTGACTCCAGGGCCTGTGTTCTTTACACTAACCAGGCGGTCCTCTCCCAGAGAACCCTCAATGCCTATGATTTTCTTTCTTTCTTTCTTTCTTTTTTGCCTATGATTTTCTTGTACATATATGTGCTATGAAATGCAATTGCTCCACAAACTCAAGAAAAAACATGGAACACAACAACTTTCTATGTAACAAAAAGCAAGGATAACAGATGCTCATAGAACCCAACTGCTCTTTTGCTATGAATTCTACTTTGAAGAGCCCCAAGGTCAGAGGCTATTATGGAACACAGAGGCAGGTTCGAATTCTAGACTCACACAGCATAACAGTTTTAGTGTGGGTAGCACAAGGCTGGAGATGAGTAGCTATGCAGACAGAAGAAGATACAAGAGAGAGGAGACAATAATTAGTAGGCCAATAATCCAACCTTGGATTGTGGGGTGTTTGTCACTAAAAGGGGGGAACACATGGGTTTACTGTGGTCACGCTACTAACCTATTTCATTGGGGATAGAAAGGCCTCACCATCAACTCTTCCCACTTCCCTGCCTTATTTTTCTTCAATGCTCCTTCTCCACTTCACAGCACATTATATATTTGTTGGTCTCCTCCCCTAAAAGGAGGTATGCCCACAAGGATGAGGACTCTGTTTCGTCCTCATTGACCAAAAATGGTATCTTCCTTCATGGAAAAAAAAAAAAAAAAAAAGAACCAACAGGGAAGAATAAACAAAAATTTGCCTAAGACAGGATGCCTACTACTTTACTACTTACAACAGACAAAGTAAAAACAAAAATTCTGAAAGCTTGAGGGTAAAAGGGCAATCCCAAATCTGCAAAAGCAGATATTTTGAACTCTCTTCTCCTTCATTATGCCCTCAAGATAATCCATGGATGTGAAAGCTTTATTCGTTCCCTCAGTCCTACCTCCATCAAGACAAACATTTAGCAAGTTTTCTTTTTGGAAAATCCAACTCTCTTTTTGACTCTATTAAGCCACATAGGAGACACACAGGTGGAGAACACAAAGGCCTCCCTCCCCTCAGCTTTCCATCTATTTCTCTTCTGACATTTTCTTCCTGTTGAAATAGTTGCATGTTTCTAAGGAATCCTTGGACTTTGAATATTGAAGACTGCCTTACCTATCATGTTTATTACTGGTGAGGGAGAGGCAGTTTACTATAATAATTCATAAAGAAATGAATGCCAACAACCACTCAGGGTCATGACAACAGTTGGTCTCTTTTCAAGACAGCTTTATATCATGACTTTATCTGTGTCATGTGGTAGCAGGCACATTCCATGGCAGGGCACTGGGCCTCATCCATGGGTTGGGGATGACAGGTCATCAAACACCTCTGATACTCTTTTAGGAAATCGGGGGTAGGTTTTGAAATTAAAAATCACTGTCTATTCTAAACTGCTAATCTTCTTCAAACATACTTGTGAACCATTTTATCCTCCTTTCTGAAGAAAAATGTATAATAAAGAGATACTGCTTTCTGGCAGTATCTGATTTCAGATGCAGAGCTTGTTCAAGTTTTTAAAAAAGACATTAATTTCCTCAAAGGACAGAGAAAATTTATTATCTACCAATATAACACTGAGAATGAAATGAAACTTCCAAAGGAACAGCTTTTGTAATTTGGTGTGCACGAGTTATAAAGAGAGTTTTCAGAGGGGAGAGAGAACAATTTTCTTCTTGGAGACCAAAAATGTGTGAGAAATTATGCTACAAATTGCAGTGCCTTAGGCTGAAGAATGACAGAAATAACCACTGAAATCCAAGAAAACAGTTAATCAGCTTCATTTTAGGCAAGCAGGCCCGCATTGTGTGTTTTATCGTGGCCTTCTAAGATAAGAAACTCAACATTAGAGCTTTTGTTTCTGGGTTGGACTCCAGTCAGCAGGAAACTATGCCATTCTATATATAGATTAGGGCACCGAACCTTCCTGAGTCGAGAGTGTGTTTTGAGCTGCTTTCTTTCCAGTAGTGGTGATGAATTTAAATTCATTCATTCATAACCCTTCCTCTGCCCTTTCCAAGGACCAGGGACTCACATTTCTGAAATCCTGTCTAGGGAGGGGATGGGAGAAATAAAACAAAAGATAAGCAGAGTCTGACCCCCAGGCCATCCGTCCCAGCATTCTCCAGTTCGGATGGAGGAGCCAGACACTGGTGTCTTTCTCACAGAACTTCATCTATAGACATTAGCAGATGTTTCAGGTCGTGCTTGGCTGGATGGTGGTGCCGGGAGGGCAGGATGTGGGGCGAGAAGGCTTGTGTTTGAGACCCAGCTGGGCCACTCACTAGTTTGGTTCCTTATTGGTTAAATGGACAGACCTGTCTGTCCACCTCTTAGGCTCTTTCAGAGGATCACGCTGGTGTGCAGCGTGCTTCGTAAATGTCAATGTTGGTGGTCACTGTTTTAACTAGAAATGTACTTGGGCAATGACCATTTATCATAAACCAGTCATTATGGATACTATCCATGAGTTTATTAAAACACTTCCTATAGCATTTTTATATTTTTGGCCTGAAATGTCTTTCTGGATGACGGTTTCCAAGAAGATAAAAGAATCAGTAATCTGGGCAAGAGCAGGGTTTCTACCGATGCACACATGGAATTCAGGAGCAGATTCTCTCGCTTTTGAAAATATACTTCCTTTTTTTATCTTCTTAAGATTTCAAAAGATGTTAGTAGTTTGTACAGTCTCATTTTAACCTTCCCATAAGCAGTTAGCTCATCACCTTACAGGGGAGCATCAGCCTTGCTCATAGTGACATCACCTTGCACTGAAATCACATCACGCCCCTCAGAATCACAGTTACGTTATAAACCAATATCGACATGGAGCCACTTACAGATAAATATATGCTTCATGATTAAAGAATGACTTAAAGTAAGAGGTTGACGGCTCTGGCCTCAGAGGTCAGGGACACATGATCACTGATGTAAGAAAGAATCCTTCCCTGGAAATGCGTTTCATTTAAATTTGTATGTTGTTTCATGGATGATGAACAAAACACTGAGCTTCTTCAAACAAATGCTACTTCACAAGCAATTGACATTTAGGCATTCGGTTTCATTCTTGCCAGGGCACCAATACACATCTGCTTATCATCACGGAGCACTCTGATTTGCAGACAGAAGCATTCTTAACACAAGCCAACGTAGGAATTAGACTGTTATGGCTACAAGAAACCTTGGAAATCATCTAGTTCACCACCAAGAATTATTCTAATTATTCTTTAGAATTTCCTGTGATCCTGGAGGCCACATGAAAAAAAGTAGTTGCCACCATGGAATGTATTTATACTAGGATTACAAATGAATTGTGCCCTTTGGAAGGTCTAAAAGTAATTATGGAATAATAGGATGGGAGAGATTGAAGGAATCTGTGTGGGGAGCGGGGCTATAGATTTTAATTTCTCCTGTCCAAGCTGAAATCATTCCTTTTTCAGTATTCTTGACAGGTAGCAATTTAATTCCCAGCTAATATATACATATAAAAATGGGGATATTATGATCATAAAATAAACTATTCACATACTTAAAATTATCAAGATTATTTTAGGGGAGCCTGGGAGTCTCGGTCTGTTGAGCATCTGACTCTGGATTTCAGCTGAAGTCATGATCTCAGGGTTGTAGGATCAACCTCTGCATTGGACTCTGCACTTAGTGTGGACTCTGCTTCTCTCCCTCTCTCTCTCTCTCTCTCTCTCTCTCTCTGCCCCTTCCTCTGCTCCTCCTCTCTAAAATACTACATAAATCTTTTTAAAAAGTTTTTTATTTTAAAAGAAAGACCACAGATGTTATTGCGTGTCTACCACAATGCTTGGCATACAAACATGTTTCTAATTCTAGAAACACAGTGGAGTTAATAACCTACTTCAATTTATCTAACACAAGGTTATAGAGTTGGGACAGGTCCTGACAGACGATCTCACCTGTTAGGTTTTCCTTTATGAAGTACTCAGGTAAAGCATCTGAGACAGCTCTTAGCCTATCTTTCTTGAAGACCTCCAGCATCTTCTCTCCAGTGGCTCCTGGGTTCTTTTTTATGTCAGATGACAGTCTTCTGTTATTTCTCTCATTCTCAATGATTGGTCCTCTATGAACTTGGGGAGTAACTGTCAACTTCCTTTTCACAAAAATCTCACCACTCCTTCCTCTCATCTGCCTAGAACATTCTCTCATTTCCTTTCTCTCTTTTCATCTGATTATTCCCATCTTTTGGATTTCAGTTGAAATGTAGCTCTCCAGAGAAGCCCATCTTGAATCCCATGTCTCAAGCTGTCCCCCTCTCTGAACTCTTACTGGGACTGACTCACCCGGTTTATTCTGCCCACAGACTCCATGACCCACTGGGGCCAGCAGCCCTCCATACCTGGTTCGCTGCTGTGTTGCCAGTGTCAAGCACAGAGCCTGGTCCAGAAAAGGTGCTCCATAAAAAACTGCTAACTGATCTTACAGATACTAAGGAAACACAGGCACCTTCCTTTTTAAATACTGCAGCTTTCCTATTCTAGCAGTTGAGGGATTGGAGGGTAGGAAAAAGTGGAGGAAAAGTAAATGTATTAGAGATGTGTTTACTTGTCCACTTTAAGACCCATATGTAGTAAGTAAATGCATCTCTGTAGAACTAAATGTATGGTTCTTAAAATTCCCTAAACCAAAACCCATAGGTGAAAATAAAACAGTATTAAAAATATCAATTATTGATACATATGAGCAATAATAGGAACAAAAATGTGAATTTTTTTTGTTCTATTTTATTTAAAAAAATTTTTTTTGTTTTAGTTTCAATCCAGAGATTTCAATTATTCCTGCCATGCTAATATACTCCCCAGATTTCAATTATTCCTGCCATGCTAATATACTCCCCTTCCTCTAATCTGTCAGGATGCCCCCTCATCCACCTTTCATCTGCTTGTGCTGATTTTTCAGGTCCCTATAAATTCTCAAAATTCTGAAAGTTAAGTTAAAACCTGAGGATACTGAAGACAGCTGGATGATCCAGTATGAAACCCTACACCTCAGCAGTTTGCTAGAAGAGCCATGGATGGTCACTTCCCCCATTTTATCATGTACAATGAATACAGTACAAGAGAATTAAATGAAGGGACAATGAACTTCCGTGAGTAAAGTTCCTAATCAACATTACAATATCTTGAACTCAAGTCTGATACTATTCAATGTGACAAAGACCTGTGTTAAACTTTAAAGGAAGACACTTTTACTTTGTTTCTAATATCTACAAAAACAGAATTCACACAGCTCAACCATGGGGTTGGGAGTGTATCCACAGCTAAAGCTTGTTTCTATAATTAAGGGAATTTCTAATTAAACATTAAACATCAGATTAAAATACCTTTCTATTCAAAGATCAGAAGAACTTTTAATCACATTCATTTAATAAATGTTTACTGAGTACTTCCTACATGACAGGTCCTGTGATGGACTAGCGTTGAGTGGGAAGACAAGGATGGTGCCCACCCACCTCTAAGAGAGAATATACAGAGAAATGCACAACATGAGGTAGTGTGTGGAGACAGAGGCAGCCCAGAAGGAGGCAGAGCTTCCTCTGGGAATCTGAGAAGTGGTCAAGGAGGACACAGTATTTCTTGAAAAATAAGCAGAATTTTGCTTTGCAAAACAAGGTGGAGTGGATGGTGGAGGAGAGGAGGGTGCATTCTATACAGAGGGAATGTCCAAGATTTTAGGGTTATGAGAAAAATAAAAAAGGTTAAAGACACATTCTCCACATCATCACTTAGAATTTATGTAACGTGTGTCTTGTGAGAACTCTAAGCTTAACAGTGACAAAGAACATCAGGACCACTCTAAATATCCATCAACAGGGAAGAGATTAACAATCCAACCATAGTGGCTACTGAGGCCTCTATATTCATTCATTCACATATCTGTTTATTTACTCAAATGTTTATTAAGCACCTAGTGCCTGTAAGCCAGGCCCTATTCTAGGCACTTTGGATACAAGCCTGAATAAAACAGTTCTCATCTCTGTGGACAGTATATTCTATTAGGTGAGAAGAGCAATAAGCAAAATGAAAAGCAAGCAATACAGAATGCTAGGTGGGGAAAAATGCTACAAAAAGAATGAAGGGGAGCTGGAGAACATGCTGTGTAACTAGGAGGATTGTAGCATTAAGTAGGGGGATTAGGGAGGGCCTCACTGAGGAAGCGACAACAGAGTACAGGCCCAAGGAAGGGGAGGGAGGGAGCCCTGAGGATATGCGAGGGAAGAGCAGTCTAGCGAGGGAAGGTACAAAGGCCCTTTTTCAGAGGGTATCTGGCATGTCGAAGGCTGTGAGAAAGCAAGAGGGCCTTTTTGGTAGGAGAGAGTGGGCAGTGCAGATAACAAGTCAGGGAGAGGACAGAAGGTCCATGCCATGCTCCTCTGCTTTGCTTTATACTCATAAGTGCATTGGAAGGCCAAAGGAACATTTTGGGCACAGTCATTGTTATGGGTTATCATGTCTCCCTCAAAATTCATGTGTTTAAATTCTAATCCCAGTACTTCAGACCCACAGAATGCATCTGGAGATAGTGTCTTTAGAAGAGCGACTGAGTAAGACGAGGTCATGGGGGCGAGGGTGGTTCTAACCAAATGACTGGTATTCTTCTAAGAGCAGGAGATTAGGACACAGACACATACAGAGGGAAGACCATGTGAATGCCCCAGGCCCCATCTACCCATCTACGAGCCAAGGAGAGAGGCTTTAGGGGAAAGCAATACTGCTGACATATTTGTTCTTGGATTTCCAGTCTCTGGAGCTGTGAGAACATAAATTCCTATTGTTTAAGCCACCCAGTCTGTGGTACTTTGTTATGGCTGCTATAGGAAACCAAAGCAACCATGACCCGAGTTTTGTTACACATTGTCCGTTTGACTGAAGGGGCAGGAGTGGAAGCAGAAGATCAGGCTGGTGGAAAATGGCTCATCCAAGACACATCCTCCATGCACACCCAAGAGCTTTTGCCAACCCAGCGGACATGAGGTCCAAGAGAAAGAAGAGTGTCAAGAGTGAGCCCACGATTTCTGGCCTGAGCAACTAGAAGTTTGAATTTCCCTTTTAATTAAGAAGGACTTCTTTCTTTAAGGTGTATTCCCTTAAGAATCACCCCCAAATTCCTTCAGGGTCAACAAGGATACATACCCCATCTTCATTTTACTAACAGGGAAGCCAGAGCACAGGGAACTGATAGGTTGAATTAAGATGAGAAAGAAAATGAGTGGCTGATTAGGATTTTTAAGTCTGAATTCCCAGATTTATGTCAATTAGATCATAGAGCTTATTGAAGATATTAAAAATTGCATGATAACTGAAATGAGAAAATGTCACTTTCAAAGAAGAGATGAATCATCAGGAAGGGAAACAAATGAAGACCATGTCATTTCAGGAAACTGACACAAGCAAAATCTCCGACACTGGATCAAACTTGTTTGTAATATGCCCTTCAGGGGCACTGAAGGTGAATTTGTATATAATTTGGCTTAACACTTGCTACCGTTTCTTGGACACTTTTACTGCATGCCAAGGAGGATGACTGAGCTGGATGGAAGAAGTCGCTTGTTCTTCACAAACAGCCCTAATGAGGTTGGCGGTGGCATTATTACCCCTGTTTTACAGATGGGGAATTAAAGGCAAAGAGAAGTGGTACCTGAGGCTGACACCCCGGCAGTTAGATGGTGGCAGTCTGTGATATAGACACTGCCTCTGGCGTGGCTGCTCTCATCTTGGGACCTTGGACAAACATGGCACTCTTCAAGTTTGCATCAACTTGGTCTGTAGTTCCCTTCTTCTGCATCCCCTCCCCCAAATCTGGTGAGCCAAAGCTGTAAGTGACCAACCACAAGTCACTTCTTTGTGTCACCAAGTAAGTTCAGGTCAGAGCGATGATTAAGAACTTGTTCATATATAGAGCAGCATTATCGGCAATAGCCAAACCATGCAGAGAGCCCAAATGTCCATGGACTGATGAATGGATAAAGAAGATGCAGTGTAATATTACTCAACCATCAAAAAGAATGAACCCTTGCCATTTGCAACAATGTGGATGGAGCTAGAGAGTATGATGCTAAGTGAAATAAGTCAGTCCCAGAAAGACAAATGCCGTATGATCTCAGTGATACGTGGAATTTGAAGAAGAAAATAGATGAACGTATGGGGAGGGTGGGGAAGAAAGACAAAGAAACAAACCATAGGAGACTCTTAATGAAGGAAAACAAATGGAGGGCTGATGGAGGGAGGTGGGTGGGGGATGGGCTAGCTGGGTGATAGGCATCAAGGAGGGCACCTGTTATTTATTTATTTTTTGAATTCTTTTTTTTAAAATAATAAATTTATTTTTTATTGGTGTTCAATTTGCCAACATACAGAATAACACCCAGTGCTCATCCCGTCAAGTGCCCCCTCAGTGCCCGTCACCCATTCACCCCCACCCCCGCCCTCCTCCCCTTCCACCACCCCTAGTTCGTTTCCCAGAGTTAGGAGTCTTTATGTTCTGTCTCCCTTTCTGATGTTTCCTACCCATTTCTTCTCCCTTCCTTTATATTCCCTTTCACTATTATTTATATTCCCCAAATGAATGAGAACATATAATGTTTGTCCTTCTCCGATTGACTTACTTCACTCAGCATAATACCCTCCAGTTCCATCCACGTTGAAGCAAATGGTGGGTATTTGTTGTTTCTAATGGCTGAGGAATATTCCATTGTATAAATAGACCACATCTTCTTTATCCATCATCTTTTGATGGACACCGAGGCTCCTTCCACAGTTTGGCTATTGTGGACATTGCTGCTAGAAACATCGGGTGCAGGTGTCCCGGCGTTTCATTGCTTCTGAATCTTTGGGGTAAATCCCCAACAGTTCAATTGCTGGGTCGTAGGGCAGGTCTATTTTTAACTCTTTGAGGAACCTCCACACAGTTTTCCAGAGTGGCTGCCCCAGTTCACATTCTCACCAACAGTGTAAGAGGGTTCCCTTTTCTCCACATCCTCTCCAACATTTGTGGTTTCCTGCCTTGTTAATTTTCCCCATTCTCACTGGTGTGAGGTGGTATCTCATTGTGGTTTTGATTTGTATTTCCCTGATGGCAAGTGATGCAGAGCATTTTCTCATGTGTGTGTTGGCCATGTCTATGTCGTCCTCTGTGAGATTTCTGTTCATGTCTTTTGAGAGGGCACCTGTTATGATGAGCACTGGGTGTTGTATGTAAGAGATGAATCACTGAATTCTACTCCAGAAACCAATAGTGCACCGTATATTAACTGAGTAAAATTTAAACAAATTTTCAAAAAAACTTAAAGAAAAAGAACTTGTTCACACAAATCAGAGATTTAGAGTATTCTTGGGAGAACACAAGCAAGATGGTAAAGGGTCTAGAAACCTTCTCAGGGAAGCCTGGGTGGCTCAGAGGTTGAGCATCTGCCTTTGGCTCAGGGCGTGATTCCGGGGGTCTGAGATCAAGTCCCACATCGGGCTCCTTGCAGGGAGCCTGTTTCTCCCTCTGCCTGTGTTTCTCATGAATAATAAATGAATCTTAAAAAAAGGAAACTATCTCCATAAGCGTTATCTTTTTAAAAAGATTTTATTTATTTATTCATGAGACACACACAGAGAGGCAGAGACACAGGCAGAGGGAGAAGCAGGCTCCCTGTGGGGATCCCGATGTGGGACTCGATCCCAGGACCTTGGGATCATGACCTGAGCCAAAGGCAGATGCTCAACCACTGAGTCACCCAGGTGCCCCTCAATAAATGGTTATTATAATGAAATTTGGATTCCATTATTGATTATTGGTGTGGAAGAGAGAAGCCTTTCATAAAGTCAATGGTAGTGACCTTCAAAGATTTGGAAACTTTTCACAGGAAACGAAGACTAGAAATATAACTGAGGGGGTCTAAGTTAGGAGAAGTAAAACTTTTAACTTAATATAAGAAACCTTCTAATAATCATACCTTCTTGACCATGGGGTGGACTCTCTGGGGCCCACGGGAGGCTCCCGTTCTTGCAGGGAGTGGAAGACAAATGGCCAGGAATGCTGCGACAGGCAGTGGGCTGGTTGCCTGGATGCTCTTTATTGCCCCTTTCAATTATAACAGGACTATTTATTCAGATTTATGGCCCGAAGTCTGGCATTAATGCTCCTTAATTCTTCATTTGATTTTCACATGACTTACAGTGTTTCATCAGGAGCAGACCACAGGAATGCACCAGTGCCCGACAGGTGACATTCCATGAGACCTCAGGGGCTTTGCGGGCAGCATGCCTAAGTGCTCGGTAATGTTTCTTCCTTCCTGCAGTGTTTTTTGGGGTCACTGGAAATTGCCAGAAGAGAGAAATGATTCTTTCTTTCTGTGTTAAACTTGGTCAGAACAAAAATGAAGTCATGTTGATAGGCAACCGGGAGCATTTTTAGACAGTTAAAAGTAAGGCGATCCCAGACTAATGAAAAGGTGGCCTGTGAGGCCTTGCTTCAGATCCATCCAGGGCATCTGGAAGACCCATATGGGGATGCTCAGAAAAATCTTTCCATCTTTATTTGTTTGGGAAGAAGGCCTCTCTCTCTCTGGAGGATGATCTTATCAGAGTGATATACATGTTAATTCCCTATGTCCTGGCTGGTCTATCAGAACAACCCTGTGCCTTGACCTAAGTGGGAGAGGAGGGAGACAGGGGTAATGAGAGCCCGACGGTGGCACGAAGCACATGGGATTGTCTTGGTGCAGCTGCCAACATCAGGCTTTTCCCCTTCCTGCACCCTCTCCCCATAATATCATCTGTTCTCTTTGATTCATTTCAGTAGAGAACCTGACCTGGTTTAGGTCCAACAGACCTACCTATTGGTCTACACGCAACTGAAATAATCTACAAATACAAGAATGACTGAATCGAAACACGGTTTGTCACTTGTTGGTTAGTATTTTCCACTGGACCTCTTATTTTTTTTTTTTTAATAAATTTATTTTGTATTGGTGTTCAATTTGTCAACATATAGAATAACACCCAGGGCTCATCCCATCAAGTACCCACCTCAGTGCCCGTCACCCAGTCACTCCCACCCCCCGCCCACCTTCCCTTCCACCACCCCTAGTTCGTTTCCCAGAGTTAGGAGTCTCTCATGTTCTGTCTCCGCACTGGACCTCTTAAAATGGCATGTTTAAGTAGACATGTATTTAGCAACTACCATGCTGTTCTCGAGGATCTTTTTCAATTGATGAAAGAGTTTCCAATTCATTAAAGATACTGTATATCCTGTCTTTGCATCCTCTACTTACTAGGTCTCCCTGGCTCATGGGAGGATCAAGATGATAATAAACATATATCAAAGACTAAAAATGCCATCCAAAATTGAAACAACTACCTTCTTTATTAGCAATAATAGTAGTTGAAAAGGATGGCAAGGGTCCAAAGACATCTTTTTTTTTTTTTTTTTCAGTGAGGGCAGATATTAATGGACAATCAAGTCAGAATTCCTAGCAACGACTACTTCCCTTGGAATCACTTCGCCCAAACACAGAATATGTCGCCAAGAGTCTGGAAAATATTACAGAAAGCTCCTGACTGTGTCCATCTTGCCTCTGGCCCTCTGCCTGGTGACCAGCAGGCTCTCCAGACTGTGATTTTCCCATCTGTAGGACCCAGCTGACAGTGGTCACTACTCTGGGACAGGCAGTCAGGGTCCCAAGCTCAGATACATCCTACATGGCAGATTGCAACATTTTGTTCTTGTTGTGCTAGGAAATTAGGGGAAGCAACATGCCTTGGGATCATGTTGGGAAATCTAGTAGAAGTAGGGCGGTATCTGAACACACACACACACTTCGGAATGAGTCCTTTGGGTCTTTGCAGACCTCCCAGCAATGCTACTGGAGGCAGATTCTGGTGAAAGAGGCAACTGCACCAGGTGTGGCTAAACATTAATAGTCAATAATCAAGCTATGGTACTCTGCTTCTTTCATCAGCAAAAACAAGGGCGTGCCTTTCTACCTCTCCCATCCCACTGCTTTTTCACCATCATCCTGTCAGCTCTCATCTTTCCTTATTTTACATTCAAAAGATCTTTTTTCTTTTTTTCTGAGAGAGAGCGAGAGCATGGATGTGAGCAGGGGAAGGGGCAGAGGGAGAGGGGGAGAGACGATCCTAAGCAGACTTCCCACTGAACATGGAGCCCTACATGGAGCTTGATCTCATGACCCTGAGGGCGAAACCAAGAGCTGGATGCTCAACCAAATGAGCCACCCAGGCATCCCTGTCTCCCCCCCCCTTTTTTTCTATCATAAAAACAATACATACAAAATAAAAAATTAGCAGTATGGAAAGATATGAAATATAAAAGTCAAATAATTTCTTTCCCATCTTCCTAACTGACAAGTAACCACTATAATAATTATATGCATATACTTTCAAAAAATATTAAGGCTTATAGAAGTATGTGTTATATGTTCCTCTTTCTATATATATTCATGTATTTAGATATATGTACATGTAAATATATAAGTTAATATACTTATATCAAATGTTTATGTTAAATACTTGTTTAAAATTTGTATTAAACATATTAACATATTCATACTTATTATTATATTTATGTATTACTTATATATTTATACATATTATACTATTTTATAGTATGTGTATGTGTATATATATATATATATTACTTTTTGATAAATGTGACTTTTCTGGAATCTGGCAATTGGCAACACTATTTTTTTTTCTTCCACACTTCCCTTGACATTCAGGTTTTGGTCTGATTTTACTTTCAAACCTTTCCCCTAGTGAGGATAAGCTCTTAACTCTGGTCTTTATACTCCTGGGTTATGATCAGATCCTAACCCCCCACTTAGCCAAGCCCCCCCCCCCCCCCCATCAATTACCTTTCCAGCCTCTGCATGGTCATGGCCAGCGTTTTGTTCAGCTCCTCTATCATCCTGCAGCCGGAGGGGTGCATGGGGAGGGAGCCGGTAGTGGAAGGGAGGTGCTGGCCGAGGCTGCCATACTGCAGCTGGTGCTGGATCTGTGATGGCAGGACTGCATGGTGGTGCTGGGCCCCACTCTGCTGGCCACTCTTCTGGGCTGCGTAGGATGCCAGGGAGAGGTCTGGCCCCCCTACAGGCATACAGATCATGACTTTCTTTGGAGGTAGCGGAGGCGACAGTTTCACTGGCAGACAAGGCAATTTCACAGGGGCGCCAGGATCTGCAGCAAAAGGAGGGCGAGAGGCAGCTGTGAGTTTTAGGGTGTGGGAAGAAACCTAGAACACCACACGTGCCCACCTTGGGACTGTAGGCATTGACATGGGCCCTGAGATAAAATGCACCGACTGAACACATCAGCAGGGTGGCTGCTAGCTAAGTCAGCAAGCACCCACCAATTCGTTTCCTGCCTAAAGCGTGCTGGCCTCAAGGGCCCTCGGGGGGCATTAGTGACATCTGTCACACAGCTGTCAGGCTAAGTGAGGCCAAACAGCAGCAGGAAGGGGAAATGAACATGATGGTCCATTCTTCTATTCACGGAAACCCATGGAACTTCAAAGAGACCTGTCCTAGGATACGTTATGATGTGTGCAATTTTGCCACTGTAACGTGCTAATATCCTTTCATCTGGCACCTTTATACAGGCACAGGACTAGAAGCCAGTCCTAGGCTCACGTCCGTTAACAGCGTGTCCCTCCACAAGGGACATCTATGGTGCTAACTTTAATTCCCTCATCTATAACCTAGGCAGGATGCTTTAAGAAGAGTCACTGTCACAGAGTAGGCTCAGTTGCCCCATGAAGAGGCAAGCCCCCCATGGTCTGCACGTTACGCAGCTCATCTCTTCATGGTCACACTTGACCTCCATGAGGTCTGAGCATGGTGGCCTCCATGAGGTCTGAGCTGGTCTACCCACCCATCCATAGTTGGGCTGTTCACACCACGGTGGGGCTGCTATAGGTACTCCCGGGCTGTGGTGGCACCTGCACACACCCAACACCCCCCAGTTCCATGACAGGGTGGCCTTTGCCCTCATCTTCTCTCCACGGCTTGTCATTATCTTCCCTGGTCTCCTTGAGGCCCCCTTCCCTTGGCAGAGCGCGGCTCCCACTTTGCAGAGAAGCCCAAGGTACACACGTGAGACCTCTCTTTCCCTCCAGAACATCTGCATTTCCCAAACTCCCTGATGTCTGCACACCCCCAGGCCTTTGCCATGTTCCCTCCTCGGGTCGGAGTATTCCTGTTTTGTCCTCCCCCTTCAAGATCCAACTGCAAAATGACCTCCCCTCCCCTGAGGAGCACTCCCGGGTCATTACATCGCCCCTTCTATTCCACACCAGTGGGTCTACTGCAGATGTGGGGTTCATCCCTGCCCATGGCAACGGTGGCAACCACGATGGTTGGCCCTTCCCCCGGGCCAGATATTGCTCAAATGCTTTTCAATGTCATCCTCACAATGAGCCTGTGGTGGAGACATATTCTCATCTTGCTTTTTCAGACGATGCCACTGGACTCTGAAGACACCAAATGGCACTTCCTGTATACATAGCTGGCTCCTCTCCTGGAGAACAAGGACCTCAGATACTTGGTCACTCTACCCTTAGCATCTTATACGGTGCCTAGCTCACAGAGCGAGAGGCTCACAACTCATTTACAGGATGAGCTGATGTGCTGAGGCTCTGCTGTGGGATGCATTCATACCTTCCCCAGAAATACATACTTGCCGGGAGTGGGGGGTGGAATATGAGCATAAAATGAAATTTTAGGATCATGCAGCTGTGGGTGTATGGATCCTACAGCTGAGATACACAGGGAAGCCTAATAATTCCAGAGAGCCTGATAAGATTGCTCCCCAACACCAAAATGCCAACTGGTCATAACCACAGGGCTCCCTCATGCTCCTCCGCAAAGGCTCATCCTGTTTGTCACCATCCCCCATGCACAGGACACAAAGTAACCTAACCACGTTCAGGTGAATGACCAACGGTGCTTACTCCAAAGAGGCTGAGATACCAGAAACTCATCCCCTTTGTCCAGTTCCTGCTACTGAAGGGTCCATCCCTTTGGCTCTCAGAAGCCTTTGAGCAAACGTAGCGCAAATGCAATATGTCTGGAAATGTTAAGGGTTTCTATCCAAGAACCTTTACCCGTTATTCCTTCCTTTGTAGGTCTAGCTGTCTGTCTAAGCCAGGTAAGTGCTCACTCGCTTGGGCAGGAGGAAGCAGAGCCAGGAGGGCAGCATGGAGCCATCTACCTGGGAAGGAACAGTGACTACCTGGGTTACCATCTTGCAAAACTACAACTTCCTGCACACACTCTACCACGGTGTTTCCTGTCACCACTTCTACAGCAAAGCTTACTTGGTTTCTTCTCTAGGAAAATGGCCAAGGGGACACCAGAAATTGTATCAGAATGGGCAAGGAGGTAGTAAGCAAATTAGTGGCCATGGTTACTTTCACTGCTCAAGAAGAGAGATGGAGGGGTCCTCGAGGACGCCTTTCTCTTTTCCTGCCTGCATCTCCTTTCTAGTTGTTTCACTACACACAGTCATCAATTATAGGTGGGTAGGAAATAAAAATGAATTACTTAAAATAATTTTTTAGCTCAGGAGATTTGGTAAAAAGGGAGGAAGTTGGGGAAAAGGTTAAAATCAGGTGGCTTAGTATTATCAGAATTATCAGCAAATTAGCTTGGTAATCCCCATCACGGTAGACAAGCGAGGAGGCCTGAGCAGCCCAGATGTGTAGTCACTCTCTGTGCCTATTTTTATATCTTTATGACATCGTAATACCAAGTCACTGCTCATAACAGATCTGGAGCTAGCTGAACACGGTCTGCCATTCTGAGTTTCTGTCTATCGCTTTTTCTGTCTCTTGCAAACTTCTGTGTTCTCTGCCCCCTTGACCACGACACCAGTCTGGGACCTTAAATCCTCTTGTAGGGTGGATCACAGAGTCCATCCTCCTATTCCATCTGCACCCCATACCAGACACCTCCCTAAAGCACATGTCATGCTGGAGGTCACACAATGACTTTCTGCCCCAGGCAGTGCTACGGGCCTTCCAGCCCAGCCCAGCGCCAGCAGGTACCTCCTGCCTGCATCTCCCTGGACACTCTGGCCAACCCAGGCCAGCTTCCCCACTGGGTTTCCCAGTAGCCATGCTCATCCTCTCTGAGGGCCTTTGTCCCACATGCCCCCTGAAGCACCCTCTCTGCCC
Source organism: Canis aureus (assembly GCF_053574225.1). Taxonomy (NCBI): domain Eukaryota; kingdom Metazoa; phylum Chordata; class Mammalia; order Carnivora; family Canidae; genus Canis; species Canis aureus. The sequence goes on from NC_135647.1 coordinate 13,979,650, forward strand.
AATGATCAAAATTGCATTCACCCTTCAAAGCACAATTGAAGACCCAATACCTATCCCCCTTGCAGCCTTTCCTGCCCCGAACTCCTGTGACCCAGATGGCCAGCACCTCCATTTCATTCTGCTCGACTTTGTGCTGGTTAAGGCCAGCTGCATTTGGATGGCTCCTCCCATGTGTTTCGGCTCCACTAGTGAAGCCCGGACTCCTGCAGCCTTATGATTCTCAACCCCAGGGATGTGTTAGCCTCACACTGATGCAGACCCTACCACCCCCTCTTAGGGATTCTATTGGGGTGGGTGCCAGCTTTGTCTTTTAAAAACCATATTTGGACAGCCCAGGTGGCTCAGCGGTTTGGCGCCTGCCTTCGGCTCAGGGCGTGATCCTGGAGTTCCGGGTTTTGAGTCCCACATCGGGCTCCCTGCATGGAACCTGCTTCTCCTTCTGCCTGTGTCTCTGCCTCTCTCTCTGTGTCTCTCATGAGTAAATAAATAAAATCTTAAAAAAAAAAAAAGCCATATTTGAAAACCACACAACCTCTTATTCTTGTCCTGTTCTCTGAAAACAACAGAAAAAAAAAAAAAAAAGAGCACTAACTCCTTTTTTTTTTTTTTTTTTTTAAAACAGATGCCAAACACCTAGCATAGAGCCCAGCGATGTGGGGCTTGAACACACAACCCTGAGATTAAGACCTGAGCTGAGATAAAGAGTGAGATGCTCAACTGACTGAGTCACCTGGGTATCCCAAGAGCACGGACTTTTAAGCAGAGCTGTTGGACCACCTGCAATGGTGGCCTGATGCTTGCTAGAAGTTTGTATTCCTGGGCTTCACCTCTGACCTCCCGAATAAGAGTCTCCCAAACTTCCCTAATTAGTTTGGTGGAAATCACTGCCTTAAGTATGTGGCATCTTGGAAGGAAACAGTGGGGAGCATGCATTCCATTCCCAATCCATTCATCTCAGGCTGTCATCTGTGTCACAAAAATGTCAGTGCCTCATTAAACAGAAATGAGTATTGGGTGTATGTTTCCTTGTTTGTTTAACACATGCATACAGTACACATAGGACATACCAAAATCAGCAAGAAGGAAATGAGAAATCTAATGCACTGAATCAAGTCAGTAGGAAAAGCTAAACATCTGATTAAATATTTATTGCTTGAGACAAAATTTTGAAGAAATGCTCCTTTAGGCAAACTTGTCTGAAATGTCCTCAAAGTATTCTAAAACAAATAAAACAGAAAAATTCACCCCAAAGGATATAAGAAATCTTTTCATCCACAAAGTACTCATCCATAAGTGATTTTTATGTAAAATTTTTATAAATATAAAATTAAGTTGGAAGCACCTTTAGACAAATTGGTTTTAAGACAAATCCCTTAATTGCAAATGTTAGATTTAGGCAAAGCTAGTCATTAGGTGAATAGATCTTAGACAGTTCAGCTTTCAGTACACTGGTTTCCTGCAGATTAGTCTTTTACTTTTTATATGTTGGGGACATAGAAATAGAGCCTGGAGACCCTGCTGCTGAACACTCAGGGTGGACACTGGCCCAGGGGCTGGATGGAACCGATGCATCATATCCCTGCCTCGGGTAGCTGTAAAGTGCCCCCAAATCAGTGATTCTCCCTAATTCTTTCCTCTTACTCCTTGAGTATGATGAGCACTTGGGAAGCATTTAAAATCCAAACACTGGCCCAGAGACTCTCACTCAGGAGACTCATTCTTCCAAAGGGCACCTTTTAATCATTTTACAAAGTCCCTGAACGGGTCAGCGGAGGACTGCCCTGTGTTAAAATCCCTCCAGTTCAGTCCTTGATTCCTTGATATGTAAAAGGAGCTCAATAAATGTAGTCTTCTCTGATACTGAATGAAAAAAAGATATTCTCTGCCTCTCTCAGGGGTTGTCCTGAGGGGCAGACAAGATGATGTGGACACACTTTGCAATTTGCCGAGTGCCACATCCTGGCCTGTTGCTCATGGGACTCTTGATGTACCTGTGAGCATCTCCTAGCCTGATGCTTCCCATCTGTAGTGGGAAGCGAGAAGCCAAAACAGCACCCGGGAGTGCCGTGAGTACAGTAGGTGGTGGTTCTAAGTAAGCAGGTGAAAAGCCAGCTGAAAGGGAATCCAATAATGCAAAAGAGAGCTTTCAAAGGACCCTCTTGGCAGCTTTCAATGCTTGCAGCAAAGCAAAAAGGGCAAGGCCACTCAGGTTTTGGGGGTGCTGTTCTAATGCATGCCACCCTGCATCAGTATTGAGGGCTAGTGGAAAAGAACACAAAACTGAGAATGACAACCTAGATTTTCTGCTGTTCAGAGGCTTTGGAAAGAGCTAATCTTTTTTGGGGGATTCAGACTCTTTACCTCTAAAAATCAAGGGATAAAAAAAAATGTCTCCTTTGCCTCAATAGCACCTAACTGAATAAAATGCTTTGCATCTATGGGATGCATGGTATTTATGGATCATTGGAGGACACACTCTGCCTCCTGCATTTATAATGATGACAGTGGCCGGTCCTGCTGGGGCACACAAAGCTCTCTCTGCCCGCTGACTTAGAAATGCGTGAGTCCCTCTGCAGCCAGACTGATCGAGATGCAGTATATTCATAAAACTGTCTCTGTTGATGGAGTGGGAAAGGCAGAAACAACCAGTTCCAGAGAACAAGGAAAATAAACTCAAACTGTGAGTGTCACAGAGCCATAAAACCCAAGAAGGCTGTATATCCAGACATGACACAGCTCTGCCTTCTGACTTCAGACCAGGGGATGAAAACTCCAGATTACTTTTCTAGTCCACTCCTGTGCCATAGGACCACAGTCTATAACAGAACCAGCGTGGGCTAAGGGCACACATTCCAAACCTCTCTTCTCTGTTTTTTATTAACACCTGCTGTTGAAGCCCATTTCTGCCTGAGATATGCATCAGGGCACTTGTCAATGATAGTAGCACTTAGCGCCTTAATGAGCGAAGGTGCTGTAACAATTTCTCAGCCATTTGCCACCTGGTTTCAATGGGTTAGAGTCTCCGATCTCCTTTTATAGAGACAGGCACTCCCCCCAAGAACATAAAGAGCCTCTACGAAGTGTACTTAGAACTTCAATGAGAGTCCAGGGGCACCAAAGCCTGGAATCAGACTCCCCCTGGCTGCAACAAAAGTGTTCATACAAGCTTGGTGAATTCCTTCATTGGTCAGATGCCTGGAAAGGCCAAATGTGTCGACCAACCCCCATGGTAAGAGGGATGGGCAGAGAAAAAGAGAAACCAAGAAGTGACTTGTGTTACATGCCCTACGTGGAAACTAACGAACATCTGAGGTTTGTGACAAATGTGTCCTGAGACCTTCCAGGGTCCTAAAACTGAATGCCAGTATAGCACACTCATCACCAGCACCTGACTTTGTTTCTGAGTCACTTCCCACAAAGTGACTCTGGGTACTCACTTTCCACAAAACCATCTAGGCAGATGACAACAAGGAGGGAGGGACGTGCCTCACCGGATGGAGATGTTGGGTGGTGAGTGGGGATCACAGCTGGGCCACGTGTCATCTTCATAGGGCATGCAATTAAATTCGATTTTTTTGAAATCAAAGTATACATTATTCATTGTCAGGAAACTGCTTTTAAAGAGTCACAACTGTAGGTGTCCCTACATGACAGCAAACACCTGTTGAGACCAGCATTTGGCTGGAGATTACAAATCATCTGTGCGAAAGCCCATTATTAGGTGGTTTGATTTTGCAGTGATGCGGATGAGCGCCGTTGCTCTCGGGGAGACCGGGGGAGGAGAGCACTGTCCCATCGATAACTGAGCTGTGGAACATATGCCTACTGCAAGACAGGCACAAAGGACAGTGAGAAGGTTCTAGAGTTGGACAACAGTAAGAAGCATGGACCGGACAGTGCCCACTGCGAGGACTGCTATTTGTGACTGTCCAGGAGAAGGCTGGGAGAGTCAAATCCAAGTCACACAGTCACGAAGGCAAGCAAAACACGCTCATCTGATCTCAGGACGCTGGAACCAAGGGACTGATCGATGATGTCTGGAAGTCGTTAATTTAGATCGTATAAAATGAAATGCTACACAGACCATGTGGAACTATAAAGAGGAAGAACATGCAGGATGAAGGTGTAAGTTCAAGCGAGATCCTTAGATGTTATAAAGGGAAAAAGAGGACGGCTGCAATTCATCTCCAACCTCGCCTCTACCTGATGCATGATATTCATTCACTGTCGGAAGACACACTCCTACCTCTTGCATTTACAGAGATGGTGGCAGCTGGTCTGACCACCTGCAGTTGGTGGTCTCCAAGGGTGTCCCCATTTTCCCTTGACATTCCCAACGTGCTCTCTGCCACCTAGTTTGACTGATGGATGACTGTCATGTTCTATCTGTGACTCTAATAAGGGGTTGCTTTTCCATCTAGGTATCGTGGTTCCATCAAGCACTACAGCAGCACAAGTCAGACTGCCTTTATGGCACACCTCAGAGCCTGAGATAACAAGTATCCTGCTAGGAACTCGTGGGCAAATGATCATCCAGCTCCTCCTCTAATGCTTCAGCCACAGGCGGTTCTCTCTCTCTCTCTCTCTCTCTCTCTCTCTCTCAAGCTGCTCAGCGCTAGCTGAGGATACAGAAGGGACCAAGGCCGACTCCATCCCTGCTCTCAGGGAACTGACCCCGGGACATTGAAACGATGTCCAAGAGGAAGAACCAAGGGCAGTAGCTTGGTGCCCTTTGCACTTTCCACTGATGATGGCCACCCCCCAGTTTCCTTTGTACAGCTGGCTGTGCATCTATCCCCCAGCATTACTGTCCATCAAATCCACAAGGGTGTCAAGGAGACAGGTGAGTTGAGATCAAGCACATGCTGCTAAATGTCCACAAAACATGCCCACTTCCTCCACCAAAGTTAAATCCATCATCATGATCATGGCATTCGAGGCTTTCCACAGTTTCCCTTCAACCCATTTCTGGCCTGCTTCTCTCCACAAATCCTGCACCCCTGCCAAGCTGGGCCGTGTGTTAGTTCCTGAACAGACTGGGCCTTGTATTCAGGTGCCTCTGTGTACTCTGCTTCACCTTCCACCACAGTCTCCTTTCCCCTCCCTAACTTTTCAAATTTTACTCATCTTTCAGGCCTGTTTTAAATACATCCTCCTTTATGATGCTCTGTATAATTCTTTCAAAAGGATTTGGTCTCTTGCTATTGAATTTCTTGAGAATCATGTTTATATATCTTTGTATGAAGCATTTTCTGTAGCTTATAATTGCCTACAAGCCCTACAGCTGATGAGGGAACACTTCTTATAAACTGTAGCAAGGCTGGTGGGACACGTTGCACATGGTGGGCACTCAGAGCAGAAGTGCCATTCAGTCTTACAAAAGAAGGAGATTCGATCGTGTGCTACAGGGTGGATAGAGCTTGAGGGCAGCGTATAAATGAAATAAGCCTCTGATGAAAAGACAAATGCTGTAGGATTCCACTTACTGGAGGTACCCCATATTCATAGAAATAAGAAGTAAAATGGTAGTATCAGGAGCTAAGAGGGGAGGAAGGAAAAAGGGGAGTTTCAATTCTTCCAGATGGAAAAGTTCCAGAAATCTGTTGCACAACGATGTGAATATAGTCAACGTTACTGAATTGCACATTTACAAACTGCTAAGAAGGTAAATTTTATATTATGTTTTCACCACAATAAAAAAAAGTGCCAAGTGCATTAAATCTCCCACCTAACAGTGCTACAAAAAAAAAAAAAAAAAGATATTTTGGTGTAATCTTTGCGCTGGTCACAGAAGTGAGAGCAGAAAGCGCCTTTTTAAAAAAGGTTTCTAGGGGATCCCTGGGTGGCTCAGTGGTTTGGCGCCTGCCTTTGGCCCAGGGCGTGATCCTGGGGTCCTGGGATCGAGTCCTGCAACAGGCTCCCTGCATAGAGCCTGCTTCTCCCTCTGCCTGTGTCTCTGCCTCTCTCTCTCTCTCTCTGTGTCTCCCATGAATAAATAAATAAATCTAAAGAAATAAAAATAAAAAAGGTTTTCATAGAAAGTCCTCCAATGCACCCAGAAAGAATTTCTGTATTTTAAGAAAGGGAAATCAAGACTGGAAAAATACTGGGGCACCTGGGTGGCTCAGTGATTTGAGTGTCTGCCTTTGGCTCAGGGCGTGATCCTGGGGTCCTGGGATTGAGTCCCGTATCAGGCTCCATGTAGGGAACCTGCTTCTCGCTCTGCCTGTGTCTTTGCCTCTCTCTGTGTGTCTCTCATGAATAAATTAATAAAATCTTAAAAAAAAAAAGACTGGAAAAATACAGAAAATTAGGTATAAAGAGTAAATTTGGGTATATTTCCCATTCTTTCAAGGTATCAACTACTCAGAGACTATGAACCTTAAACCTTCTGGGGCCTCTGGGTTATAGTTCATGTTTCCCACTTAGAGGCAGAGACGAGGTCCAAAGTCACAGTGGTCCACTTAGTGGTTTTCTTGTGTTTTCGAAGTAGAATGCAAGGGTAGAGGTAAGAGTGAATGATTTTGTGGAGTTGGAGAGGAATCTGCAGGAGGAGAATAGGGAAGGATACTGGAGAGAAATGAGGACACACAGTAATAGGGTCAGTGAGGAACAACAAAATCAGAGGTGAGAATGGGAATACAGAAGAGTGAGCCATGGATAGTGTCCAAGAACTAGGGAGATGGTATAAAGAGAAACATTGGTTTTGGTATGATAAGCTCTGGATAGAAGATTCTCATTTGACCCGGGTGAGGCTAAGAAGTACCACAGGGCATGGGAGCCATTTGCCAGGAAAGTCTGTAGTTGTAAAAACTTCGGAATGTTGAAACTAGCCATTGATCAACAGAAGTTCCTTGTATTTCAGGGTCTAAAGACAAAGAAGCCCTGGGCAGGTTCACATTAGCAGAAGGACTTATTTGTAAAGGATCAGCAACTCTTTTCTCTTTTTCTTTCTTTTCTTCTTTCTTTTCTTTTTCTTTCTTCTTTCTTTCTTTCTTTTCTTTCTTTCTTTCTTTCTTTCTTTCTTTCTTTCTTTCTTTCTTTCTTTCTTTCTTCTTTCTTTCTTTCTGATTTATTTATTTTAGAGAGAGGGGGGAAGAATGTGTAGGGGAAAGGCAAAAGGAGAGGGAGAGAGCAAATCTCAGCAGGCTCCACACTGACACAATGTTCAATCTCATAACCCTGAGATCATGACCGGAGCCCATATCAAGAGCTAGATGCTTAACCAACTGAGCCACCCAGGCTCCCCCAACATTTCCTTTTCTTTGCTGAACTGCCAATCTCTAATTGTGACCAAATGCTTCCTTTGTGATTTGTCCTGTTCTTGATTCTTACAGACTCTCAACTTTTAACATGTTCTTCCAAACCCAACTCAACTGCATTCAGGTCCTCCTCTTTATAATCAAGTGCCTCGAGAATATTAGTTATTTTTGAAAGACTGGATACATTTTTGTCTTTCACTTATGCAAATAAAGAAGCCAATTTCCTTTCCTTTTTTTTAAATTGATTATTTATTTAAGAGAGAGACAGAGAGAGCAAGAAGAGGAAGAGGGAGACAAGTAGACTCCCTGCTGAGCCAGGAACCTGATGCAAGGCTGGATCCCAGGACTCTGAGATCATGACCTGGCTGAAATCAAGAGTCAGATACTTAACTGAGCCACCCAGGTGCCCCCTGATTTCCTTTTTAAGAATTCAACCAACCAATCCATTTATTTATTTTTGAGAGAAAGAAGGGGGAGCAAGAGTATGAGTAGGGGTGGTGGTGGTGAAGGATGAGACGAAGAGAGAGAGAATCTTAAGCAGGCTCCTGGTTCAGCACGGAGTCCAACTCGGGGCTTGATCTCATGACCTGAGCTGAAATCAAGAGTTGACTCCTTAACCAAACGAACCAACCAGGTGCCCCAAGAAGCCAATTTTCTTAAAAGGACTGAAAGTCACAAGGCAAAAAAACAAAACAAGACAAAAAAAACAAAAAACAAAAACAACAAAGAAAGCTCATACCATTGTTTTGAATTTTAAGAATAGGTATCTTAGTGAGGATGTTAGAAACCAATGATTACAAGTAAGAACTTTGGAGTAAAAAAGTGGATACATCTCTAGCACTTACTAGCTATGTAACCATGACAGAGTTATTTAACTTATCTAAATTTCGTTTTCCTCTTCCAAGAAAAAGAAAGAAAGATGATAATAGCATTGACTCTGTAGGACTAAACAATATGCCGTCAAGTTCTCAAAAAGTGGTAGCTGCCATTATCACCCAAGTGTGAATGCCAGACCACGAAGTCCAGCTCTCACGGGAGTTGATTATCTTTCCTTCAAATAGCATCGATGGGGTACCTAATCACAGGTACCATATGCAGAGGCATGGATTATTCATGCAGTGTGTCATATCAGACTCTGGGAGCCAGGATGGCTGGAGGGGTGATTGATGAAGACTTAGAAAGATAGGAGACAGTGGTGGAGTTCTTTTTTTTTTTTTTTTTTTTCTCTTCACTTCAATCAACTCTTTTCCTCTGGGGTCCATCATCATTCCAAGAGAGATGCATTTTGAGAATCATTCATCTCAGATCATATGCATTATGCAGAGGCATGTAATAATGGAGCATCAGATTCTCCTTCCATTCTGGAAGTACAGTGCATGGCAGAGCTGTTTGCAGCTGCTCTTGGAGAAGAGAAGAACAGACAGGATGATGACAAGGGAAGAAGAAAGATTGTTTGGGAGAGCAAGAAGGCTTCTCTCCACTTGCTGGAGAACGGAGAACATTCTCCAAGTCTATAATGGTTTTCCTGAGAAAATGGAAGCACATGCCAAAGTAGAGATATTTCTGCCTGTCTTTGCCTGATCATGTACTTGGAAGCAGCCCCAGGTCAGGTTCGTGCTTCCTCTAGTATCCCACCGGACCGTTAACCACTGTCACTCTCTTATTAATCATGCTTGGTGGCTTTCAAACTGTCCTGGGTTTCCTTTCAAAAATGTCAACAGGACAACAGACAGTATGAGCATGCTACAACTGCTAAGTCTCAACTCAACTCAGTAGAGTTCTAGCATTCTTCGTTGATTAATTTCTTCTGACACAGCCCAGTTGTCTCTAGAGTAATTACTAACAGAACAGGGTTAATGTAGCTGCCTTGTGGTGATGCAGATTCATTATAATTGTTCGCTTACAAAAATTAAGCACGTCTAAATGAGTTTAAACCGAAAAGGCCAGCACCAGGCTTGCAGCCCACAGAGACCTCCACCTGTCTTGTCTTCTTATTTAAGAGGCTATCAGACCCAACATGGCAAGGATTATTAGCTCTTAGGTATTTTTATCCATGTGATCCAAGCTCTGTAGAGATGAGGTTTATAGAGAGTAGAGAAGTCCACTCTCCCTATAAAAGGACCAGGGAAGCCAGAGACTGGGTTCTGTTTCTCCTACATCAAGAGTCCCATGGATACCAGGCTGCCCAAGCTCACAGCTCATAGCTGAAGCTGTGAATGAATGAAGTGTGCCTTCATTAATTAGATAACTAGATAAGTTAGAGGATGCTACCGGCTACGAGATTCCGTCTCTGTTGTTCTGTTCGCTCTCCTCCTGCTTGTTAGGTCCTATCTCAGAAACAGAAGTGGCTTCCTCCGTCATCTCCCTGGTTCAAATTATTCAGTTTTACTCAACTAGTGTGATTCTGGAGAATGAGGCATGGGGCTGGCCTTTTTAAGTCTTCAACTTTCTCCTTCTGTTCACTCTCTACACAGTGATGTAGGAAAACTTTCAAAAGGCTCGTTTTCTTCACATCACTCCCCTGCTCAAAAGCCTCCCAAGGCTCCCCACTGTCCCAGAAATAAAATCTAAATCCTCCTATGCCTTACCTAGTGAACCTTTTTTTCAATACATCCTGAGACAGGCCCTCTGCCCCAGCTCAGCCACCTCGTCACGGACCCAAAACAATGCCATCTCTGGGCCTCTCTGATGGGGGGCTTCTCTCCTGGAATGTTCTCCCCTCATTCTCCATAAATGCCCTTCATGCGTTAAGGGTCAGCTCAAGCTGCAGCCCTTCCATGCATGCCCTTTGATCAGACTGCACGGAACTCGAAGTGATACTCCCGACAGTATTTTGGCGCTCTATTGTGTGTCTATACAATACAGGTAATATATAAAAAATACATATGCAAAATGTATACAGTAAACTGTCACTTATTTGTACCTGCATTGAAACCTAGCACATGTTTGATGAATAAATATGAACCACATACAGAAGCTGATTCTGTAATATTTAATCTTTGGGAAAATTTGGCATCAAAGCCTTCAAAAGCCTCTAGCTCTTCCAAGGTACATAGATGATTTCGGGAATCAGAATAAGCAACTCTAATTCTCGAAATAAATTAGGAGAAATTCAGATGCTCATAATGCAGTGTATGCTGCAGAGGATGTCTGCTGTGGTGATTTTTACGGCAGAAGATGGGAGAGCCCCCAAGGAGCCAAATGAGGGAACCCTACTCCACACCGGGCAGCTAACAAAACCGTGTTGTGCAGTATTCACAAACAGGAGAACCAGTTCCGAAGATACCACCATGTGCAAAAAGTCAGTGATAGGAGATATGTATAGCAGGCATCTGATTTTCATTAGACAGATAAACGGACAGGGGTCATCTCTTAGAAAGAAGCTTATGGGGGCATTTGTTCCTTTGTGGTTTTCTATGCATTCACATTTTAGGACACCGCACTAAAGGGTTATTAATGTGTTGGACGGCTCCTGTAGATGGAAATGTGCTCTTTCGAGCCACAGACATCTGACCTGGATGGACATATATGCTGATAGAGTGGTTTGACTCACTCTTGTGTTTATTTTGGACTCGAATAAAACTCAGCACCACTGGGGAGACGGCCTCCTACCAGAGACCAGGCTCCCCGGATGATCCTACTGCACAACGCCTGCTGACCCTGCTGAAGGTCCTGATGTTTCTGAAGCTTCAGCTTCTCCACTACAAAACAGATGAAAATTCTTCCCACCTCCATCCTCATCACGTCTCACAAAAACCTACAGAGATCAATTAGAAACCATTTACAAAAATACTAAGTGCATTGTAAAAAGGCAACTGGTCAGTGGAAAGACTCTCAGGGTTGCAGAAACAACCCCCTGAAATCTTTACTCTTTAATCCCAAACCACAGCGTTGAACCCAAGAGGAGTGTCTGGTTCGTGTGCAGTGAAATACAATTTCACTAGGTGCCCAATTTAATAGCGCTGGGTGTGTTCACTAACACGTTAAACTTGAAAATATAAAAATCACTTCAGGACCGCATTCCTAAACCTTCTCTTCTTTTAACTGTATTTCCCATGATGCTTTGCAGATTTGTCTCTACTTGTCTTTTTTTTTTTTAATAGAACAAACAGCACAGACATGAATTTTAATAGAGGAAATATGCTGGGCTTCAGATCAATAATTTAAAGACAAAAAATTTAAAGCTTCGGCAAACTCATTATGAAGGGAACAAGGTACTACTCTTCATCTTTGCAAAGATTTTTGACATTGAATCTAATTCACCTCGATGGGCAAACAATCGTGAGTCAATCACATAAATACCAATGTACATATTTACAGATACACACGACAAAGGCTCTTGGCACACGGCTGGCAGGTGTATACCGAATGCTTCTTGACAAAGACACACAAACCCAGGTCATGACTGTGTGTACCGAGACGCACATAGAAACACCCAAACGTCCCACAGAGCAGCCTCACCAAAGAGGTGTGACAGGCCTTGGCTAAAAAGAGAAAGAGAGCAAGAGATTATCCCTTGAAGGGAAGGCAGGGCCGCACGCCCCCAGAAGACGTCTGGACTCACCTGTTAAGTGGTTGGCAATCCTGGCAGTGGGTTTGGGAGGCAGGGCGGGGGGTTGCTTGAGAAGGGACAGCTGCTTCACTGGGGTCTCCTCATGGTCTCCAGAGAAAGCAGCAGGTTTTTTGGGGGGCAGTAGCAGGACTGGTTTGGCTGAAGGATCTTGGGCCAGGAGGACTCCAGACTCACTGGCAGAGGGACTCTCTTCAGACACTGAGGGGACAACCATATGACACACAGGAGACATTACACAAACGAAGTGCAGGTGGGGCCGGCAGGAGCGCACAGGACGGGGGTGTGGGTTAGCAACACAGCAGAGCACCGACTTGTTCCAGGTCGTCACGTATGTGTAGAGAGCTCAAGAGAGGCCACTAGAAATCCAATCAGGAAGGGGGTGGGGAGGGTGGGGGAACACACCAGGAAGGTTGAGGCAGTAAGGGAGAGGCAGGAGGGGCAAGAAGGGAGTTAGGAAGAGGCTATTTTCTCAAAACAATCCCAAGCTTCACCACTTCAATCTTGGCACTCATATGACACGTTCTATGAGTGCTCTCACACGTGATTCATGGGACCACAGCGACAATCCACGGATGGCAGGTGCAGTGGGTGGCGGACAAAGAGGCCCCCAGGTGAACCGAACCAGCATCTTCCTCTGGGCCTCTTTGTCCTTTGCTGAGAGGAAGCCATGGTAGGTTCTGGGGTCTTGTTTTTGCCCCCCTGGGTCTTCTTGGGTCTGGGCCAGGAAGTAACGGAGCAGCCCTCGAGGCTGACACCAGGCTGGGCACCCTGACGTGTGTCTCCGGGGCTGGGCAGCAGCTGCCAGCAGGCACCTTGCAGCTTTAGGGGCTCTTCTAAACCTTGATGAGACAAGGGATGCACCAAGACAATGTCTTTCTGTCTCCCACTTTCTGTCCTCTCACTTGCCAGAATTATGGCTTTCTGTTTGGGTTCCCCCATTTCTCTTGGCTCGGCATTGGGTCTGACTCTTCCTTTCTACCATGGGTGACCCCGACTGGCTCCAGTTAAGAGCTGTCCTGGGGAGAAGGGGGTAGGAAACAAAGGCCTTCATTCCATGCTGACAGCCTGGCCAACGAGACTGAAACTCTCATTTCACTGGGATGACAGATCTCCCTTTAACAGTCAAATCTGTATGATTATAATGTCACAAGGAAAGCTGGATCAGAAACACAATTCCCTTCTTTAGCTGGAAAAAAATCTCCTCAGCCTGGGGGGATTGTAACTCAGATGCATAGCCTCTTGCCTCCCAACATTGCTGGAATGGGAATGACTCTAGTGACTCACCCGTCACCCTCTTCTTCCTCCCTAATCTGGGTAGCAGCATCAAAGCCTTGCCAATAATCCTCAGGAGCACTCAGTTCTCCCCCTCTCACAAGGGACACCATTACCATCAGCATCGGACACACCGATGGAGCAAATGACTCACCAGGTCCCAAAGTGAAGCCTGGAATGGACTCTGTAACACCAGCTCTCCTGTCTTCCCACCTGAGCTCTGCTGACGCAGACATTGCAGATGGTGTGGCGAAAGGACGTGGCCTTTCTGCCCAAACTCTGGAGATTTCAGGAGGTCCCTCCCCACCCAGGCTCATCTCTTGAGAACAGGGAGCACTCCTCACTGGCTGTTGGGAGGATCCCACCTTCTGCAAACCTTCTGAGGGAGTGGGTACTGACCATTCAGAGGGCTTTGGACCAAAGAAGTAGTGACAGTCTGATGGTACCAAACATCATCCATCAGCAGCATGTGAGTTAACTGGTAAATTGTATACTCTAGCCAATTAACACGTTGATTGTAAACTGATAAAATTTGCTACCCAGATACAACCACTAGCTGGTATGCCCAGACTGGACTTAAAGGCTGTGCTAGGGCTTTACAAACATGTGAGTTAGGTAGGAACTGTGTAAAGTATAGGATTCCTTAGCTTGAGCTTAAGACAAATAAGTGCTAGAAAAAAAATGACATTTTAAATCCCCGATATTACAAAAACAGGGCATGTCTTCTTTAAAATCATTAAGATTACAAAAAATGTTGTTAAAAAACTATAGAACGGCATGTGTGAATATCTACTAATTGGGCAGTTTCGTCCCCATTTCCAGGCGATTCGTAAGCTCAGGGTGGTTCAAAATAGAACCCCTCGTCCAGCCAAGGCTCCAGGTCCCGAATGCCACGTGCTGGGGGCCTATCCCACAACTCTGTCCCTTCCATGTCCCATCGCGTCCTGCATTACCTGTCCCATCCATGATGTCTGAAGGTTGGAGCACCTCGTATGAGCAGGGATCCCTGGGCATTGGGACCGGCTCCATTTCGGACAGGGCAGGCAGAGACAGCTGGCTGGAGCTCAGGGACTGTCCATTTTCCAGCGAGTCATCTTCATTCGATATGGAGAGTTCCCCATCTGTGGGAGCGAGAGGAGATGGCCCAGTTAGACAACGCCCACCTTCCAGGGAAGGGTGACATTTATCATTTGCTAATCGAATCTAAATGTTTTTGAACAATCTTTTTCAAGGTCAGTCTGTAAAATCTACACTTGATCTTTTGCTTTTCAGACACTTTATTTTTAGACATATGGCATCTGACCACGAAGGCAGCAATTTCCAGTGACCTCTAGTAAATTGCCTGTTTGCTCTCCATCTTTCCAACCATAATCACCATATTTTGGATGTATCTTTTTTAATGAAAATGAATTAAAATGAACTATTCTTTGTAATTTTGGAAAACCTGGAAAAATCGAGCAGGCCTCAGAGGCTGGAAAACCTTGAGTAGGAATTCCTACTCTAGAGAGCCCAGGGCTTCATACCACTCAACACACACCAGAAGCATGGTTCGCTAAGGCTCTAGGAAAAATTCATCCTCTTTTCTCCTATTCCTACCAGCATCCAATTTTTCTAGAGAGATAAATGTTTAGGAGGGCTCAAAGTTTCTTGAGGCTCACCTCCTGACAATAAGGACCACTGCTCACTGGCTGTTGGGAAGGTCCCATCTTCTGCAAACCTTCTAAGGGAGCAAGTACTGACCACTCAGAGGGCTTTGGACCAAAGCTGAGGGCTGCAGCATCCTAAGGATGCTGGGAGTGTCAGAATTCTCCCCCTGCCCACCAGTGATCACGCCTTGGGGGAGGGGAAGGGCAGACTTTGATCTTGCTTAAAGCTTCTCAAAGCAAGGGTTGGGCGTCTAGTTAACACCATGGTAGAGGATCAAAGGCTCCCGCACAATGGCCATTTGTCAAATCAAAATTCCCCCAGTATGATTTCATCCTAGCCCAGGGGAGTCCTAAATAACTAGACATTAAAGTCAAATTAATTTTTAAAGAGGACAGAAAGCTGTTCCAAGTAAGATGAATAAACATTCAGACAAAAGACTCCCAAGTTATGCTTAGTCAGAAACACAGGAACCAGCAAAGCCTTAAAACTGGACAAAAGATGATTTACTTGTAGGAATGAAACAGTGAGATGACTCCAAGGTGAATCTTGTATAAATGATCCTTTTCTTTTGCCATGCTCCTCCCAAGGGGTCAATTTTATACACAACAATAAGCAGTGGTAAAGGATGCTGTGTGGGCCCCCTTCCTCCCCAGTTAGAACTGGCCTGATGGAAAACAGTCAACAGACTAATCTACAAACCAACAGGCTTTAGACAACATATGGTTCAAGGACACAGGATATTTGACCTGAATCTTGTATAAACAGAAAAAAACAGAATAGATACCAAAAAATCATCTGAGGCAGATGATATAAAGCACTGACATACTTTAAGATTGTGTTTTTTTTTTTTCTCCCTGTTCTTTTCATTTAGCCTTTTTGGATGCCTGGAAGGGCATGGGAGTTAGTATAATTGTAATAAATAAAATGATGACTACTCCTCATTAATAAGAGAAGAAGAGCAGTGTGGCTCTAAGGCTGATGCTATGGAAAGTAGACTGCCGAACTGAGCATCTTCAGGAGGGAAGGTGGAGTGGGAGGTGGGTTACTGCATCGCCATCCCATAAGGGATGGTCCCCAGTCCCTGCAGCACACTTTAATTTAGCATGTTCACACTGATGCCATGGGAAGTAGCACTTTGATTTTTGATGTTTCCAATGTAAAGAAGTCCTGGTAAGACAACCAGAGGAGGGGGGGTTTCAGTGCCACTGCCAAGTTCTGCTTCTTCAGGGCAATGATACAAATGACTGCTGTACGTTTTAACAGTTAAGAAGTACCATGGAAATAGTTCTGGGGCAAAGATACAATTGTAGTTGGATTACCTTAGACTCTATGAATCTCAGTTTCATCAAGGCAGCTGACTTAGGGCTGGAGGCTTTGCTGGTAAAGGAGATGCGCTCCTTGGGACATTGCAATTCTCAAAATATTGAGCTCCCCATACATTAAAAGTACCTTTGCTGAGTCACAAAGACTCAAACCGCTTTGGAGAGGAAACAATCTAGGGAATTCCACTGTCATAATTTCTAAATACACATTTCCACCAAAAAAATAAAGATGAAAAAGAAAGAGTAAGACAACCTAACAGAAACAGTTTGTATATATTTTTCATAGTTGTGATTTTACTATGCATCAGATTTCCTGTCTTGGTTTTTTACTATTATAAACCTTATAATTTGCATGATTATAATCTTAATGATTATACTGGATGAATAAACTGAATTTTTTAAAAGGGATTTTATTTATTTAAGAGAGAAAGAGAGAGTGCGCACACACGCAAGCCACGGGAGAGGCAGAGGGAAAAGGAGAAGCAGATTCCCCACCAAGCAGGGAGTTGGATGCAGGGATTGATTCCAGGACCCTGGGACCATAACCTGAGCTGAAGGCAAACGTTTAACTGACTGAGCCACTCAAACACCCCGAATAAACTGAATTTTATTTAGCTATCTTCCTATGACTGGTCATAAAGGGATTTCCAATGTTTTATGATATAATAAAAAAAAAAGGAGGCTCTGCTGATCACCTCCCTACATAAAGCCTTTTCTGCAATTAGAATTCTGACCTTTTAAGAGAAATCACAATAGGTGAAACTTATGTGTTAATATTTCAATATCTAGTGACATATACCTGAATCTTGTATAATTGTTTTGTGAAGCATTTCTCTATTTACACAGCAGCAGTGTACAGATCACATGAATTTCTTAGCTTTTGGCCATTTCAATATTAACCTTGATAACCATTTTTTAATAATGGTTATTTATTCATTCATGAGAGACACTGAGAAAGAGGCAGAGACATAGGCAGAGGGAGAAGCAGGCTCCCTGTGGGGACTCCATCCCAGGACCCTGGGATCATGACCTGACCCAAAGCCAGACATTCAACCACTGAGCCACCTATCTACCTATCTATATACATATAATGATCTAGCAGAAATAAATTGAAGCCATTCAATAGATATGACAAATCCATTATTAATATCATTTATGGCCAAGAATAGTAGTGACAAAAGTGAAGACCATCTGATTTGGATTCTTATAACATGAGGCTCCTACGATGATGCCATTGTTAAGTAACTGTTGTTTTAAAATTCTTATTGTGACATTTTCAAACATACACAAAAGTAGAAATACTAATGTAACTGATCCCATATACTCATCATCAAGCTAAGAAATCAGCTGGGAATTCCTAATGTTTGGTAATTCCATATTTGATTAATTTGAAGAGTATGTAACTCTCTGTGTCCTTTAAATTTACAAAGATGATTTATTAGCTTCTTTATTGGCATTTTAATTAGCATTATTAGAAAAACTATTTTCCCTTTTTTTAAAAAAAAGATTTTATTTATTTATTTATTTTAGATTTTATTTATTTATTCATGAGAGACGAGAGAGAGAGAGAGAGAGAGAGAGAGAGGCAGAGAAACAGGCAGAGGGAGAAGCATGCAGGGAGACCGACATGGGACTCGATCCTAGGTCTCCAGGATCAGGCCTTGGGTTGAAGGCGACACTAAACAGGGTGGCTGAGCCATCTGGGCTGTCCTATTTTCCTTTTTTAGAAAGAACTTAACCCTCCAGATTAGGAGGAGTCTAGTCTCATGGACTATTTGTACTTTTATCTATCAAGATCATCACTGTCTCTTGTTATCAGGGATGAGAAAGAATTTGCTCTTTATAGTAATATTAGAAATTATACTAGAAATAATACTAGAGGGGCGCCTGCATGGCTCAGTCAGTTAAGCGTCTGCATTCAGTTCAGGTCATGATCCTGGGGTCCTGGGACTGAGCTCTGTATTGGGCTCCCTGCTTAGAGGGGAGCCTGCTTCTCCCACTCCTCCCTTCTTGTGCTCTCTCGTGCTATCTCTGTTTCTCTCTCTCAAATAAATAAAATCTTTAAAAAATAACGTTAGAAATAATATTGCCCTATGCAATATCAGAAATTATTTTGATGCTTTACATGATCTTCTAAAATTATCCATAATAATGGCTTTCAAAATTGCACAAAACAACCGCCAGGGGCAGCCCCGGTGACTCAGTGGTTTAGCGCCACCTTTGGCCCAGGGTGTGATCTTGGAGACCCGGGATCGAGTCCCACATCAGTCTCCCAGCATGGAGCCTGCTTCTCCCTCTGCCTGTGTCTCTGCCTGTGTCTCTGCCTCTCTCTCTCTCTCTCGTGAATAAATAAATAAAATCTTTAAAAAAATAAAAACCAAAACAACTGCCAGTAATGTTTCCTACCAGGATGAGTAGTAGGAATAGGAAGCAGGGGGAAGGCATGCAAGGCCAGAGGGGTTGAGTCAGCGCTGCTCTAACTTCAGCAGGCATCACAATTCTTTGCAGGGAAGTTAAAGTAGATGGCTGGGCTCCACCCCCAGAGTTTCCAGTGGTTTTGGGGTGGGACAGAGAACATGCATGGCTAGCAAGCTCTTGGGGGATGCTGGAGCTGATTCTACTGGTCAGAGTTCCACACTTTGAGACCCACTGGATTAGAGGTTAGGAATCAGAGATGCAAGATAATCTGGAATGACAACAGTGCCTTGATACGATGATGTTTGGGGCAAAAATGCTGTTTATGTGGCTAGCACGGAATAGAGACAGTTGGTTTAAATCTCAAGACAAGAGAGCAGGAAGTTGCATTGTTTAGCCGTGGATCATGAATCTGAGCTTGTCACAAAGGACTAGGGCACTGGGAAGAGCAGTAGGGTAGGGTGGAAAATTAAAATCTGAGCCAGATGCAGACATATTCAACAGGGTAACATCAGGTCACAGAAGTGACAAAGAACATGATGCAGAAGTGGGCGTAAGTCAAGGTCGTAAGTTATAAATGATGAGACAGAAAGCCATGGGGTCTAAGGTATGGAACTGGCCATGGAAATTGTGCCAGCCTTATTCATTCCCCTCTACCCCTTGTGAGACCTAAGAAATGAAGATGTTGGTAGAGTCAGGTTAACACCGAATCAAGGAGAGTGAGGGGAGCGGTGACAGCGAATTAATTCGTTCAACAGGCAAACATCTGTCGAGAGCCTGTAACTAACAACATGCATCACAACCCAGGAACTGTGGGCGCTCGCAATGACCTTGCGGGTCAGGCAGATGTTTGCTTTCAGCACCTTATGATGCTTGTAGAGACCCCTGTCCGCTTGGCTGCCCCCCCGCCCCCAGCCCTGGAGCTTTACCACAGCGCACCTGCCTCCCCACCCACGAGCCTGGCACGGTGCCAAGTGCTAAGAGGACACAGCACAGGTGCAGAAATGCAGAAACACAGACACGGGCAGGCATTACTGTGAGACGTGGGGAAAAGAAGCTAAAGTGGGAAGTTAAACCCTGATAAGAGTTTAAAAAGAAGGAAAAAGAGTTGAAGTAAGTTAGAAGACTTGAGCTCCCAACATCGGGACCACGTGTTTGAGGAGGATTTGTCTCCTGTGGAGTTGTTTTTCATGTTCTTTCTGAAAGCATGATTTACATAAAAGTTGTGCTCCACAGGACTGGCTCCAAAGGTACATTAAAAAATGTTTTGCTTTATTTAGGAGTTGTATCCACCTGTAACTGGATGTTACCTTTGTGCCTATATTTGAAGTTTTTTTTTTTTGTTTTAATTTTCCTCCATTTTTTTAAATTGCATTGCTTTTTCTTTTTTTTTAATTTATTTTTTATTGGTGTTCAATTTACTAACATACAGAATAACCCCCAGTGCTCGTCACCCATTCACTCCCACCCCCCGCCCTCCTCCCCTTCTACCACCCTTAGTTCGTTTCCCAGAGTTAGCAGTCTTTACGTTCTGTCTCCCTTTCTGATATTTCCCACACATTTCTTCCCCCTTCCCTTATATTCCCTTTCACTATTATTTATATTCCCCAAATGAATGAGAACATATAATGTTTCCTCCATTTTTAAAAAAGATTTTATTTATTTATTTATTCATGAGAGACACAGAGAAGCAGAGACATAAGCAGAGGGAGAAGCAGGCTCCCTGTGGGGAGCCCAATGTGGGACTCGATCCCAGGACCCGGGAATCATGACCTGAGCAGAAGGCAGACACCCTCAACCACTGAGCCACCCATGTGGCCCTCCTTGATTGTTGTTTTGTTTTAGGAATACTCTGGCTTTAGGGTGACTGACACCTTGTAATCAGTTAAATTTTCTCAAAGCTTAAGATGAACTGAAGCTGTTTTTTTTTTTTTTTTTTTTAATACATAAAGGTCACAGGGAGAATGAGCAATGGGAATTCTTTGGGTTCTCAGAGATAGCCATGTAACAACATTACATTAAATCACATTAAAAATTGCACAGAAGAGATATTTTGTTCCAAGAGGGCTCACAGTTCATGGCGCTTTGAAGTTGAAGACAAAAAAAAGACTAAGTTTTAATTCTGAAAAAATACTTAAAAAATTATTTATTTATTCACAAGAGACAAAGAGAGTAAGAGACATAGGCAGAGGGAGAAGCAGACTCCCTCCCTGCAAGGAGCCTGATGCCGGACTCGATCCCAGGACTCTGGGATCACGACCTGAGCCAAATGCAGACACTCAACCCACTCCCACTGGGAGCCACCCAGGCATCCCTGAAAAAATATTTTAGTATAAACTTAAGCTCACCCCTGAATCTGATTTTATAAGATATGCATATGAATTATGTAAAAATCTATGTTTAAAAATGTATTTCTAGTTGGATCAGACATCTTTGCTTAAATAATAGTTGACTACAAGTATAAAGGATTGCTTTATACCTATATGTTGAACTATTATGACAATATATTTCACGTGGATCAGAAAAAAAAGTAAAACTTTAAAACTAGATTAAATAGTACAAATAAAAGTGTGCACACATATTTATTTATTCAGATTGCATAAGAGGGAGGTCAGATGGAGAGTTGCTGGCTTACAAAACTTTTTGATTTTTAATTTGCAAAATAAAATGTGTACACCAAATACAAGAAAAAGAGCAGTGTAGTGGGGGAACATAAGCAAACAGAGCTAATAGAAGATGGACTATTCCAAGAATGAAGAGTATGTGTACAAATAAGTCAAAATCAAGTGTCCCAGGTGCCTCTTGTGAAATGCAGAGCCTTGCTGGAATGAAAGAAATGCAAATGAAGTGACCACGTGGGTGGTGCCCAGACATTAAAAAATGTGTCTGAAATAATGTCAAGGACAAAAGCAGGAATGTAGAACAATATGTACCTGTGGATCAGGATCACATCAAAATGAAATATGTATGCGGGATGGCAAATTTTCCAAAGTAAACTTGGTAAGATAGAAATAGAGTTCAATGATTATTAACTTTTTTCTATATATAGATGCTTATATTTGGCAAACAAACAAAACAACAACAACATAAAAATTTCATGTTGCCTTGTTACATTAAATGAAAAAATAACAGTTTTTGTTGGAGGGAAAACCCCTCCCTCACTCCTCTGATTTCTTGATGAGGCACTAATTTTCCCCAAGTCCTCATTTTTTTTTTTTTTTTTTTGGTCTGGCTGCTTGTTCTTTTTTTCTTTTTTTCAGAGAAGTTTTTACTAAAAGATCAAGGATATAAATGAACACTCCTGGCTAATGACCTCAACATCTGACGATAATTACCAATAGCTTTAAAATATATACCCAAAGTACAACTTCAAAAGAACCAGGTTTATTTATCCTATAGACAGAGCAGTTCAAGATGTTGAGAGGCATCAATTATTTAAATTGTGACAATGTGATTGTTCTCAAAGTGTGTTTATTTGGGGGAAAAAGTGATTATAAAAAAATACTGAAAGGTAATTTGCCAATGAGGTTGCAGATTTTAACAATGATCCATATAGTCTTAGATTTTTAAGTGTATGGTTTCATAATTTAAACAAATCGAAAACTTGTTGTAAACAGATTGTATCAAAGAGCTATTCAATATACATCACTTTAACGTTCCATAAAAACTGAGTAAAAAAACATATTTGAATGATTTACTTTGATATTTTTATCTGATTATAACTATAAGATGTACTATACATACAAGAGGCAGATACCTACTCTGAGAGGTGTAAGAGTTGTTCATGAATGCCCTCTAAGATTAGTGAAACCAGTAATTTTTATATATACATTCATGTGTATATATATGTACTTCAAAAAGCAAAGCATCTCTTCATTCATCAACTTAATGGTAAGAATGGGGGCCACCAGGCATTGGTGCAGCACCAAAAGGTCCTGAAGTCACTTGAAAAGGATTATTGGGAGTGAGATAGAGTCCTGGCATGGGATATGATCCTGCAGGGGCAGGATATGGTGCTGGTGGTCCCCAGGATCCTGGTGGAACAGTGCCCCGTGGAACAGGTGGCACTGCCCCGGGTGCTTGGGGAGGGGGCATGGGATATGGCCCTGGAGAAGGATATGGCATATTAGGGATAGTATACTGGCCTCCCCTTCTAGGTACCCAAGGTCCATAAGACATGGTTTCCCATGGACCTAAAGGACCACCAGCAGCTGGATCTGTGGGTACACCATATGGTCTTGGACGCCTTGGAAGATTTGCCTGGCTTCTACCCTTCTCTGCAGTGACCTCATTGCTAGGTCCCTGTTTCTCTACTGGGTGGAGAGAATCTAAATGGCGAGTGCTGGGGGTGTACTCCGCATTTTCCCCTCCTCACCTTGGACCAGTATTGATCCAGGACTCAAGCTTTCTTCTTGGGGGGCTGATGTAAAGTCCAGGGTTGGGGGAGGACATGAGTAGAAAGTTGTCAGGCCCATCAATGACTTCCTGTAGACTAGCCTTTACCAAGAGCGCTAATATTGGACCCCTCAGATCCTTAGGAGTCTGGAGTCTCAAGGGAAGATAATGCTTTTTCTATCTCAGGTAAAAAGAAATGAAAGGTGACAGGATGGTGCTATAAACCATGCTCTCCATGTGTCTGCGAACAGAAGGGTGCTGGTGAGCACTCCTAACTCATTCTCAGGAGGGCTGGGTGGGAAGAGAGAAGCAGCAGGTACAGTGGAAAGAACCCAGACTCTCAGCATAGGCAGGGCCATATTCTTATTTTTGCCATCATTGGCTTGCAACAAGCTATTGAACTTCTGGGACTTCTGTTTCTTTCCCTTGGAAACAAAAAAGGACTGTTTTGGATAATGCCCAACTTCCTTCCAGATCCAAGTGCTATGTGTAAGGCAGTGGGAAGAAATAAGAAGTCCCCCCGAAAACTTGCAAATAAGCCTGAAATAACAGAGAAGCTAAAATAGCAAACCATCTTTCATTTAGGCTTTCTTCTCCTTGTCTTCTTGCTCTATTTGGGCATGTCACAAGAACCAGGAACTACATTGAAGAATTTCAGGTTTATTGTTTGCCAGTAGTTTTATATTTTTATTAAAAACAACTGTTAAATTTTAGCATAGGGCTAGAAGCCTGCGCTCTACATACAAAGCCTCTATATATTCAGTAGAAAGACAAGGAGAAAAAAAATGGGACAGTGAAAGGGATGGTCAAAGAAATATTTTTAAGTATTTGGAAGTGTCAAGTACAACGCCAGACATTTTATATATAATAGTAACAACCCCTTAAAGGATACGTGGGGACTTGATTATAAGCCAGGTACTTGTTCATTTAATATATACATAAAACAGTTCTATGGGGCTGGTACCAAAATTACCCTCCCTGTAGAAAGGAAAGTGAACCCCAGTTGGTTAAAATAACTTGCATAAAGTTACATAATTGGTAGGTAATGAGCTAGTAAGTGGTGAGAGCATGTGATCTCACTTAAAATGACTTATTTTGAAAGTTTACTTCCTCAAGGATGGCAAAAGAACAGTAGAATAATCCTTTATATGTAAAGCACATCGATGTCAGAGTTAAAACCCCAATTCTGTTACCATTAAGTACTTACAATACAGAAGAGCGAACAACACCATGAAATTGCGCGCTGGTGAAAACTCAAACACATTTTCATTCATTAGTGATCCCCAATGGCTCTAATTAAAGCAAAACCAAAAAGCAGAGCCACATATGTTAAAGCAAACCATTATCTTTGTGAAGACATGTAAGGAGAGCCTAATGCAAGCATTTGCTAACTCCTGTTCCCCTTTGAGACAAGAGCTATTATTCAGCCTATTTCATGGCCTATTTTAGCTTCCCACACATGCTATTTGACCAAAAAGGGGAACCTCCACTGGGTGGCTGATGAGTTAAAGTTGAAGATGCTTTCTCAAGAAAGCATTCCTCTGGTAGCGATGGTCCTAATAGGAATAAGCCACCAAGGACAGACTCATTGACTTTCCTTTTTTTCTTGACACAGACTTTTTCCACTAGAGTAGGAAAAAATCCACCCATGAAGGTGGCAGAGTTATTGTTTTGAAACCCACAAAGGGGTCACTCTAGCAACACTATGCAGAGCTTTGGCAAAGCTTCCACGAATCCCAGTAACCTTTTAAATCATTGTAGTCAAAGCTACTAGCTGCTCTCATAGTCAGCCAAATGATTTGCCGACCAACAGTTAGCTAAGAAATAATTTATTGAATGAGTTTATTGAGAGATTAAAAGCTTTAAGCCCAAGAAGTTGGAAGTGGCTCCCTGGCACGTGTTAACTTTTATGGGAGATACTTTCTTCAATTTGCCTGAGTTCAAGGAATGGATGTAATTAAACTAAATGGTGCTGCAGATAATATTTTGCAGAATTTTAAACATACACAGAAAGTAATACATTCCTATCGCCTGTTTGCAGATGAATGCATTTGATTCCTGAGCATTTAAAAACACTTGAACTGAACATCTTTTTTGCAAAACCAAACCAAACCAAACCAAACCAAACCAAACACTCTGCAGCCTCTCTCTCCTGGTGGGCTTTCTTTTCCATGGTGGAAAGGTCACTGTGAGTGTGTGTGTCTCTCTGTGTTTAAAAGTCTCTGCGTATCACCAGGATTTGAGGCAGCACTACAGGATTATGCAGGATCAGGGAACCAATATTTTAGGAATCTATAAGTTAGAGAATCTTCCACTTGATTTGCAGCTACAAGTCTTTGGATTATTCTGGCCAGCTTATACAGAGGAACAATTTTGGCAAGAGCCATGAGGTTCCTTTCTGTCTGATACGAGCATCTTCGTAACTCAGAGTCCTTCTGAACCTACTACCTTGAAAATCTGTTCAAGATGTGTT
The DNA here is from genome assembly GCF_053574225.1 of Canis aureus. Taxonomy (NCBI): domain Eukaryota; kingdom Metazoa; phylum Chordata; class Mammalia; order Carnivora; family Canidae; genus Canis; species Canis aureus. The sequence continues at coordinate 14,005,009 of NC_135647.1, forward strand.
TCAATATCATAATTTAATCGATTCTGTGATACTCTGGACGATTTCTTACACAGAGTGGAATGGTACATGTTTTTGTACTTGGAGAATCATCTTGCTTTTTTATTGTTGCAGTTGTGCTGGGTTGAATATCCTATTTTGAAATTGATAAGAGGCCTCTGCCTAAACCATCAAATACGCGAGGTGCAAGGACTTCTTATCACAAGAGTGGCATTGACCTTGGGAGCCTGTTTCGATTGTATTTTCCTGCAGCTGTTTTCTGCTGCATTTATCAGCATTTCCTGCCTCGCCTCGATACAAACTACAGCTCACGTGGATTCTCAGTTGCTTGCTGGGACTGCAAACCCCCCATTGTGTCAAATGGTGGTGCCTTCCTCCTAGAGCTATTTCTTTCATCTGTACTGGGTACAGCTCCGCCTGTCCCCTCATCTTCACACTGAGGGCCGCTGGTTCTGACATCAACTATCCTGATGAAGTATGAAGGCTTTGACCATGAACTCCAAAGGACGACTCTGGATCCAAGGTTTGTAGCTGGAAGAGGACTTACCGCCTTGCTATTCCTGGGCATTTTGATATCAAAAATGCAACTGGGGCGGGGGTTGAAGATAAACTGATGGAGGTGGCACAGCTTCTCCCCTATGCTATTATGTGATCATGTGATTCTCCCAGAATCACGCATTCCTGTGCAAGGGGCCTTGCATGGATATTGGGATATAGCCGAGCTGAAAACTGGAATCTAAGATTTAAGGAAAAAATCCTCAATGGCTAGAATGGGGAAAGGAGGTGTCAGGGGCTGGCCATATCTAGGCAAGATGTAAGCAACTCTGTTTCTCTAGCTGGGCTCTCCAATAGGGCCCCCACTAGGCCCATGTAGCTGTTATTGGTTAAAACTAAATGAAATTTAAAATGCAGCCCCCCCCCCCGCCCTTGGTCAGACTGACCATACCTGCAGTGTTCAACAACTACGTGAGGCTAGCTCAAGGCGGCCGTGGTGGCCAGCTCAGATGATGGTAAAGCGTTTCTGTTACAGCTGAAAATTTGACTGGACACCACTAGCTCACGACACACTTGAAAATCACAACAACGACCCTAATGATTATGAAAAAGGGAATGCATTTCTGGAACTGGGAGGTTGAAATGAGGTTGCTAACCTGTCCCACATCCCAGTACGTGGTCAGTTTAGTGGATAATATTTCCTTCCAAGAAATTAAGAGAGGGCTGGGGGAACGAAGACAGGTTCTGGGGCACATGTGGAAGGCAGGAGCCCTGACTGCAGCAGCAAAGAGCCTCAGAGCTGGGCATGGCCAGCCAGCAGCGAAGTCCTGAGACCTCACAATGGAATCTCCCCAGTGGCTTAAAAGGCCAAAGTGACTCTGTCCTTTGATCCTCCAGCAGCCCCATGAGAAGACAAGCCAGGGCAGGATGGAGTTGAAGAGTACGTCATTCCGTGGGTATCCCTGAGACATTAGGGGACCACCTGGTTGGCAGACAGATGGCCTTCCATCAAGCAGGCGAAGGACCAGGCACAGTGAGAGGGGAATAAAGGAAAGCATGGCTTTGGTGCTGGAGCGGTCAGGGTCCTGGGGTTGCATTCACTCTGAAATCAGAGTCCGGAGAGATGAAAAGCTGCCCTGTGCCTTGTAGACACAGAAGATGAGAGAACTGGGACCAGAATCCTGGGTGGGGAGCTTCTATCCGAGTGCCGTTGTTTTACAGACACTTATGTGATGGTTAAAGCTGAATGCCCTGCTTACTTGTCTAAATCGACGCAAATTCCAGGGAGGTCAAGAAAGGTTTTCTAGGGGTACCTGGCTGGCTCAGTCAGTTAAGTGTCTGCTTTCAGCTCAGGTCAGGATCTTAGGGCCTGGGACTGAGCCCTGCATTGGGCTCCCTACTCTGAGGGGAGCCTATTTCTCCCTCTCCCTCTGCCTCTCCCCCTGGTCATGCTCTCTCAACTAAGTAAAATTTTAAAAAAAGAAAAAAAGGAGGGTTTTCTAAGTATGATCAGTTTTCCTTTTATTAGCTACCAGCCTTCCAAAGTTTGGCTGGCCTTGAAGGCCTTGCAAACATCAGCGCAGACCAGTGTCTGTGGAGTGATCAAGCATCAGAAGGCTGGGGCCAGGTAGGTGGGGGGCAGCAATGCCCACTATGCCCATGGTACCCTGCCCTGCCTGGATCGGCAGTTGGAAAGGGTGGTAGGGTGATGGGTCTTCCAAGGATAACTCCTCCAAGGCAGCTGACCATGGGAGCAGATTGCCTGTAACACTTCAGTTTATGGAAACATTCGTGATAATTAGGGAAACAAAATATCTAGTGGTTATCTCCCAAAATTCTGGTCAATGAAAAATGAGAGTTATTCTGGAGAAACTTTGGGGGCAAGGTTTGCTTGCTTTTAGAGAGAGATACCAAGAAGAGATAGCCTTCTCTCTTTCCTCTGGATACTGGGTCTGCATGGGGGGCTGGAACTGCTGCAGCCGTCTTGTTACCATGATGGGCTGGAGCCCAGTGACGGCATCCCTTGGCCATGTTGTTGAACCGATGAATTAACCATCCTTGGAGCTGTCCTACCAGTGGACTTTATGATGGGAGATTCATTCATTCACTCACTCACTCATTCATGCCATAAATATTACATAAACACAGAGAAGTGCCAAGCATTACTCAAGGCATTTGGAGTGCTACAGAGGATAAAACACAAAAGATCATTGGTCTAAATTTGCTTATTGCTTCATCTTTTTTTTTTTTTTTTTGCTTCATCCTTCTTAAGGGAAGTCTTTGTGACCTGAAACCAGAAGTCCTTTAACTTACACCCTGTTGACTACACATTGGTTCCATAGGTAATTTAAAAGCCTACAATTAAGTGGCATAAAAAGAACCCAAAGGACACTTCTTGGTTCCTATCTTATTTGACATGTCTATATTTGACACTTCAGACCACTTTTTTCCCCAAACCACTGCCGCTTGTTTTGGCTTCCATTCTGATACACACTTCTGGTTTACATCCTATTTCTCCATCCACTTCTCAGTCTTTGAAGGCTTTTATTTTATTTTTTTTTAAGATTTTATTTATTTATTCATGAGAGACACACAGAGAGAGGCAGAGACACAGGCAGAAGGAGAAGCAGGCTCTCTGCAGTGAGCCCAATGCGAGAGTCAATCCCAGGCCCTTGGGATCATGACCTGAGCCAAAGGCAGATGCTCAACCACTGAGCTACCCAGGTGCCCCTTTGAGGGCTTTTCTTATTCCCAGACCATTTCTGCTTTACTCCCAGATCATTTAATGTTGGGGCTCCATGGGGTCTTCCATCAGGACTATTTATGTTCTCATTCTATACCTTCTCTGAGAATGATCATCAACTCATGTGACTTCATGACATACAACGACTATTCCAAACCTGCATTTCCAACCCAGTTCTCTCTCTTGAGCTTCAGATCTGTATCTTTATTTTTTAAAACTATTTTATTTATTTATTCATGAGAGACACACACAGAGAGAGGCAGAGACATAGGCAGAGGGAGAAGCAGGCTCCATGCAGGGAGCCCGACGTGGGACTCGATCCCGGGACTCGGGGATCACGCCCCGAGCCGAAGACAGATGCTCAACCGCTGAGCCACCCAGGTGTTCCCAGATCTGTATCTTTAGTGATCTACATAGACACGTGGGTATCTCAAACCCAGTGTGGTCAAACCATGGCAATATTTGGTGCCTTAAGCTGGCTTGTTTTGGGTTCCCTGGCTTAGTGAATGGCCCCTCTATCTGCCCATCTGGTCGCTCAAGCCAGAATCCTGAGTATCAGCCAAGCCCACACACCACCCTCTTTTCTCCACAAATCTCAGCAGTCCTCTTGACTCCATCTCCTCTATTTCTCCAGTCTGTCCTCTCCCCAGTTACCCCATTCCTGCTACCCCCCATCACATCACTGAATCCCAGCAATAGTCAGTATCTGGCCATCCTGACACATGTCTTGGCCTCCCTCCATATTCTTCTCCATAGGCAGAGCAATGAGGCTGCAAATCTGATCATGCAGAGCAGCCTTCCGCAACCCCTTAGGGCTCTCAGGATAAAGGACAAGCAACGAGTATAGTGTCCCTGCCTGCATGATCTGCCCCAACACCCCCCTCACCTTACAGACACACTGGACACACAGTCTCTCCCTCTCTAGCCTCAACTTGGTGCCTCTGCATGGGCTAGTCCTTCCCCTTGTGACATTCCCCCTGCCTGTCAGCTTCTGTAGGATAATTCTCCTCACATGCCAAGTTTCCTCTGTGACACTACTCCTTCCAGGATGCCTTCCCTAAGTCCCCACGCCTGGGTGGGTGATGCTTCCAGGTACCCCGGACATACTGTACTTTCCCTGTCATAACTGTTGAGTGCCTGAACCCTACTTCTGGAACTATGGGTTCTGTTGTCCAGGGAAGCCAGGCTTGTCTCTGTTTCATATTCCTGGTGCCCAGGAAGGTGCCTGCAACATCACAGGCATTCACCATACACGCAAGAGATGAGTAAATTTTCTGGGGATGTTTGTTCATGGCTATAAGAAAAGTGTCAGTCATTTTTTGGCTTGGGGTGGTGATTTTTTTAAAAAAGATTTTATTTATTTATTTATTCATGAGAGACACACAGAGAGAGGCAGAGACAAAGGCAGAGGGAGGAGCAGGCTCCCTGCGGGAAGCCTGATGTGGGACTCGATCCCAGGACCCGGGCATCATGACCTGAGCAGAAGCCAGACACTCAACCATTGAGCTATCCCGATGCCCCTAATTTTTTTTTTTTTAAGAACCATATTGCTTAAGAGAATTTTGGTCACAACTTTTATTTATTTTCTTTATTGTTTAAAGCACTTCCCAACTACCCCACGAGGGCAATCCACTGTACTGGGCTTTGAGGAGCTCCATCAGTAATTACAGTCGCTGATGCAGAAGCTAAGCACTCTTTTTATTTCGACACAGCTACCCTATGCCACAGCTTTCCGAAGATGCCATTCCTACATGAGGCATCAGAAACAGCTAAAAAACATGACAAAGTAATTGTGCCTGGTAAAGGCTGTGAAAAGCATTTCCCACAAACTCTGACTTGAAAAGCCTACGCACCTGGGGTACCAGATAAACAACTACTACATTTGTCTCCTTCGATCTGCTGGAGAATCTTTATTTTTAAAACATAATGACCTTTTAATTTAAATATCGGGCTTTTTTTTTTTTTTTTTTTCTTTTTCTTCTCTTGAATCCCAGAGAAGGGAAAATGCAGCCTCTTGCACAAAAAGCATTGTCCATTGCAGGGAGCTTCTGTTTGTGCTTATCATTAAAAAGAACACCTTCCAAAATGTTGCTCTCACTCAATTAAGGCCAAAAGCACACCTCAGGGCACTTTATTATCTGCTGTGACACGTTATCTCTAATTCCCAGCACACAGTGGGAAGGAAGTTGCTCACTGGCGTCCAGGCAGTTCTATCCTGCATGCCCCGTGCTCCCCTTCCCTCCCCCGGGGGCTCTTTCCTTCCCCAGGGTCTCAGTGGGACTGCGTGGAGACTCCTGCAGGAGCTGCCACGGCCCCAGCTACAACCTCTGCATGGAGCATCAGGCTCCCCTTTGGGTGTGGAAGTGAGTTCCGGCCACTGCTGGGACAAGGTCTCCCTTCCCTCTCCTGCCCTCCTGCTAACTGGTGGCTACATCCATGTGAATTAAACACACCCATCCCATATGCAGCAGGTGACCCTGGGGGAGAACAGAGGTTTTCCAGGAAAATCCACACAATTGCCACCGTTAACACCCCTGATATTCTTCAAACCCAGCATTACGGCTATTTGTAGAGACTATTTGCAAAAACACAAACAGCAATACTTACTGAGATCCTCTGACCACCAACTGGCAACACGTTACAAAGTTTTCCTGTGTTCCCCTAAATTCCAAATGGAGGACACACGGGCTTAGCAGGGGTTTTAAGAGTCTACACTCGCTGGCGGCCGTGTGCCCTTCAACAGGGCAATAACCTCGCTGGGCTTCCACCACTTAATCTCTATGTTGGAAAAACACCACCAGCTTGGCCAGGTGACCTCTTGAGATCCCTGCTAAGTCAGAGAGATAGCATCAGGATTTTACTAATGGCCAAACCATTCCCTGTTTTCAGGATCTTTTTCTCCTTAACACTTAAAAGTCACTATCTGGAAGTAGGATATGTAGCATCCATCTACATAAATACACATAATATGATACTGTCTATTTAAATAACGGGCAATGAAGTTTCACAGACCATAGAGCTGAATAAACAAGGGGGATCAGAGAAATAGGAAGTTCAGCAACACAAGTGAATAAACCCAGAGACAGACAGCCACCAGTTGCACGTGTCAATAAACGTTTAAGTGAACACCAGCTATATCCCATGCACTGTCGGAGGCCCCATGTGGGGATCAATCCCAGGACCCTGGGATCATGACCTGAGCCAAAGGTAGATGCTTAACTGACTGAGCCACCCAGGCATTCCTGCAGGCTTGAATTTAAAAGGAACATAGTGAGTCAAAGCTTTTTTGGAAGTAAGTGGTAGGACCAACACCCCTGTTTCAGCCACAGATCACTTAATTTCTCTGTGTTAGTATCACCTCCTCCAGAAGTTCTCCATGATTGTCTTTATCTAAAATCATGGCTCTACCTATGATTTTATCTTTTTGCCCTGCTGCTCTGTTTTTCTTCATGAGGCTTGTCACTCCTTGACAGCAGATCACACGTTTATTTATTTCCTATCTCCTTTAGTAGAATAGAAACTCTGAGAAGGTAAGAATTTTGATCTTTTGGTTATCGCTGTAGCTCAACCCCTGGGGGACCGCCCGGCCCACAGGGGCACTCAGTACCAATTTGTTGGATGAACAAATGACCCTGAGTCTAAGAGAGCCCTTACGTTCTTCTGATTCAAACAAACAGGCCACAGGGTCGGGAAATAAGCAGTTAAAAAATAAGCTATCAAATTATAGATTATCTTTCATCACTAGTTGGTTTTAACATTTTTATAATTTAGAATGATGATGGCCTCTCTGAACATTTACCTTGTGTTCTTCCCAAACCTGCTGTATCCCTATTGTGGAAATTTTGGAAAATGGGATTAAAAGAATTTATGATTTCATGTACCTACTACAACTTGACTAACCATAAAATTTTCTTTTTATGGAGTCTTTAAAGTGTCCTTCATTCTCACATGGTCTCAATATGCCCAGAGAATAAATTATTTTCTCGGATTTTAAAACTTTTATCTAAAGTCCCTTCTAGGGGTACCTGGGTGGCTCAGTGGTTGAGCATCTGCTTTTGGCTCAGGTTGTGATCCTGGGCCAACATTGGGCTCCGCACAGGGAGCCTGCTTTTCCCTCTGCCCATGTGTCTGCCTCTCTGTGTGTCTCTCTTGAATAAATAAAATTTTAAAAAATCTTAAAAAAATAAAGTTCCGTCTGCTCTCAAAAATTATGTGATTCTATATGGAAATCAATAAAAGCAAACAAACCCACAAGCCATCAAGTGCTTGTACTCTTTATTTCCAATGCATTTCATTAAATGAAGGATTCTTGACCTTGTTCCTATAGATATCTGAGATCTTTTTCCCTCTTCCACCCAGTCTCTCATTTTCCCTCATTTAAATTTATGTCTCAGCTTGGGATTTTTAACCCAATATAAATATAACCCAATATAAAGAATTTTGAGGAGAAGTATCAGGATAATAAAATCTCATCGATTTTGAGTTCACCCTGCCCCAATACTGATAAATCTCACATCACTACTGTTTCCCTTTATACTTTCTATGGCCAAGTGGGGTATTATTAAGCAAAATCAATAATGTAAAGAAGCTGGAAGAGGAAAGCTGACCTACTGAGGATAAACCGCTTTGTGCGAGGTCAGCAAGCTCATGCACAGCACAGCGTGGCCACCGTGGGAAGGGAGGCCGGCCCTCGCGGGCAGGTGGATGGGCGGGCACAGTAGTTCCAGACACCAGGCAGCTGTCTGGGACCACACGTCCCAGGAGGTGACTGGAGTCATTTGTCCTAGTCCAGGAGGCGGCACACAATGAGGAATTACCACTATGCAATGATCACTCCAAATATCTGAAACATCTCTTGGAAACACACAACTTGGAAAATGATTAAGAAATCCTTTTGCCACTTGCCATTTCACTCAGGTCGTGGGAACAGAGCTGCATCTGTTTTACCCACCAGGATCCCAGCTACAGCAAGGGGAGCGATGCCCTAGAAGGGGAAGGAGGAAGACAGGAAAACCAAAAGCAGAGGTGTACGAGGGAAACTGAATCAGGCCGGGGGTGAGGTGTCTCGCGTCACCACCCCCCCAACACTGCTAAGGGGGGGTTGTGGATCCTGGCACCTCAGATAAAAGGGGGCAGCAATGCTCCTTCCTAACTCTGGGGCCTGTGGACCGATGGTGAGGCATGAAAAGGGTCTCAACACCTGGAAAGGTGAGGATGATACTAATAACGGTGTGTCACCACCTCTTGAGGATGTATGGGATGACGGCTGCTATGTAACCTTGCATGTTGTTGAGGACAGAATTGCATCCCCCGCACCCCCCCAGATGCGTGTGCTGAATCCCCCCCCCCCGCCCCTCGCCCCACTGTGTCACTCTATTTGGAGGAAGAGTCTTTAAGGAGGTGATTAAGGTTAAATGAGGTTTTAAGGGCAGGGCCCTGATCCTATAGGGCTGATGTCCTTCCTGGAAGGGGAAGGGACACCGGGAGCGTGTGTGCACGGAGGGGAGGCCACATGTGGACACAGTGCGACGGCAGCCATCCGCCAGCCAAGCGGAGAGGCCGCACGGAAATCCATCCAGGTGACATCACGATCTCAGACTTCCCGCCTCCCGAACAGTGAGGAGGAAGTACGTTTCCACTGCTTAAGCCACTAGACTGTGCCACCGTGTTACAGCAGCCCTATGAGCTAACACACGAGTGTTAGCCCAGGTAAACCTCATCACGTTGTCCATGCTTTCAGGTGACGAAACTGAAGCACAGAGAAGGTAAGCACCTTGATGAAAGTTGCACAGCTAGTCCGCAGGGGAGCTGGAATTGAACCCAAGCGATCGGATGCCAGGGCCTATGTTCCTAACAGCTGATAGCATATAAGGTAACGTGACTAATATCCACAGCGATACAAATGGATGCTTTTATTTTTTTTTAAGATTTATTTATTTGAGAGAGTGAGAGCTCACAAGAAGGGGGAGGGCAGAGGGAGAGCGAGCAAGCAAGCGAGAGAGACCCTCCAGTAGACTCCCTGCTGAGCACAGGGCTCGATCCCAGGACCCCCAGACCATGACCTGAGCTGAAACCAAGATGATTGGGCCCCCCAGGTTCCCCTCAAATGCATGCTTTTAATCAGAAAAACCCATAGCAAATACATGCTTCTGCATGTACAGTGTGCAAGGGATTTCTAATTTTAGTCCCTCTCTGCTTCTCCTTTTCCCAGCATCCAAACAGTAAACGTGTGTGGGAGCCTCATCTATCTCAAGGGTTACCCAAGGCTGGCGGGACCTGGGAGCAAGCCTTGAGGTCCGTGTTCTCCTGGAGTGTGCGTGCTGGTAAGGAAAGGCAGCCACCAGCCAAACAGAGAGGCACAGACAGTACAGCGAAAAGACAAGCCAGTCGGGACGGGGTGGTGAAGCAGCAGCTCAGCTGGTCCCTTCCTCCACGAGCAGTTTCTGAGCACACACAACGAAGCCCCTGGGAGCCGTCAGCAGTGCCCGCAGGCCCCAGCCTCGATGCCCCCTGTTTCTGTCTCTAGACAATGAGGCTTCTGCTCCAACAACCCATGGCTTCTTTGGTTAGGTCAGAAGTTCCTTGGGGAACACTTACCTTAACCGAGTTTTAGGTGCAAGGCGAATAATTAATGCTAAAGTAGAATGTGTTCTCTAGAGTATTCTTGGAGGTTTATAGTAAGAGACATAAAGGTTGCAAGAAGCTAGAAGGGATCATTTCACTAGATGTGAGCAGGCTTTAAATGCGACGGGAGTGTTTATTCAAGCAGGTGGATGCTTATCGTGCAGCATGACACCTGCAGTCACTGACCACCTCTGCTGCAGAGTGCCGAAGGGGGAAGCGGGAAGATTTAAGGGGAGGCCTGGGGGTTGTAAAGAGAGCAAGACACTGGAGAAAATTGACAAAGCTGTGGATTCCTCTTCCCTGGAGAGCCTGGCCAATTGTATTGTGTTTTGTATTTTGGTAAGGCCTTAGCCAGAAAAAGAAGGATAAAGTGGCTCACCAAGTGGATTTCCGGGCCCCAGGAGGCTCTGATAGTTCTAGAAGATAGTCAGAAATAGCACAACTTCACACCCTGCCTCCAGCACCCCTGCCACTTAGGGCAGGGCAGGGCCACGTCCTCCTTGTAGCATTTCAGGGGGGCAATCTGTGCTAAGAAACAGTACTCGAGGAGTGCCACCGGGAAGCCCTGTGACAGGAATGGACAAGGTCAAATGCACGCGAGGCATAAGGCCCAAGTCACTGACAACGGTGGAATCAGAAGGGTGAACCAGAGTAAGAAACGCGAGCTGCCGTTTTATATCAGGCCTGCAGAAGATGCAAAGAAACATGCTAAACCCAGGATCAGGGGTTGCCTGAACTATCAGGATGGATCTTCACAGGAGAATATGTGCTCAATAATCTGGCCCACCAGATAACACCAGCTTCAAACAATAGTAAGACTTGAAATAGAAAATTACTGGTGATGACTGCATGAAGGCTGTAAGAGGACACTTTGTCATTTCATGGAGCCTAATGGGAAAGAGGTGACAGGAAAGAGAAGAGAAGAGGGGAGGGGAGAGGAGGAGGGTGGGGAGAGGAGGGAGGAGGGAGGGGAAGGGGGGAATGGAGGAGGAGGAGGGAGAGGGGAGGAGGGAGAGAGGAGTAGGGAGAGGAATGGAGGGGGGGAGGGAGGAGCAGGGAGGGGAGGAGGGAGAATGGAAGAGGAGGAGAAGAGAGAGGGCAGGAGGGAGAGGAATGGAGGGGGAAGGAGGAGCAGAGAGGAATGGAGCGGGAGGGAGGAGAGGGGAGGAGGGAGAGGGGAGAAGGGAGAGAGGAGGAGGGAGAGAGGAGGAGGGAGAGGGGAGGAGGGGAAATGGAGGAAGAGGAGGGAGAGGGCAGGAAGGAGAGGATGGAGGGGGAGGGAGGAACAGAGAAGGGAGGAGCAGAGAGGGGAGGAGCAGAGAGGGGAGGAGGGAGAGGGGAGGAGGGGAAATGAAGAGGAGGGAGAGGGCAGGAAGGAGAGGAATGGGGGGAGGGAGGAGGGAGGGGCAGAGAGGGGAGGAGGGAGAAGGGAGGAGGGCGAAGGGAGGAGGGAGAGGGGAGGGTACCTGAGGGGAGAGGAGGAATGAGGGAGTAGGAGAGAAAGCCTAATTTAGGACAGCAGATCTCTTAAAAAATAAAAATGAAGAATACTTAATATACCACTTAAACCGCTGCATAATTTGTATTTAAAGACCGTCCTTCAATAAGCAAAAGGCGCGGTCTTCCTTGGCAACCACTTGCGGCCACTTTCACAAAGCGTCCGCAGCATCACTGTCAATATTATCACCTGAAATCTCTTCTGCATACAGTTATATTTTATCATTTTCTTCACTTCGACTTCTTTTATTGTGGGGAGACAGACCTCCAGCAAGCAATCTGTTAAGGAAATTCTAGATGCCTGCAGATTTTTAACATTTGTCTTGGGAACCTCTGTGCCCAAAAGAGCTTCAGCAATTAACTTCGCCCCAGCTGTGCGTATTCGCACACCAACAGGCTCCCCACCGGTACCCACATCATTCCTCCAGCCACATCAGCCTGTGCAGCATCCTGCGGTGTGACTCCAAAGCTGAGAAAAAGGGAGCTTGATTTCTCTCCTCTAATATAATACCGAGTGCTCTGGAGTGGTCTGCAAAATTCTCTTTTCTCTCCAAAACCGTCTGGAGTTCTAAAGGTTCAAATCCTGATAAAGCGACGCAGAGAAAGGAATCCAACTCCGAGAAATATGCACACAGATTCCCTGTGGCGGGGACCAGTCTCCCTTACCTTTATCATAGATTTCCTTCAAGACTCCTCGTTTTATCAGCTCCTCTCTGCTTTGCCTCATTGATATTTTCCTTTCCAGGGCTACAGCAAAAGACAGAGAAGCAGGTGTGAGTCAGTAACAGAGCTGCTTTTCAAAGGACTCCTATGTTAACATGTATTAAAAAATAGCTTATGGGAAAGCTTCTATAAGTCACATTTTATTCATGCAAATGAATGAAACCTGATAGGCATTTTAATCAGATTATTTCACTTGATCATCAAAACAATCTTCAAACCACGTATGAGGTAACCCTTTTATTTTATTTTATTTTATTTTATTTTATTTATTTATTATTTATTATTTATTTATTTCATTTTATTGCACCCTGCTTTAAGGTGGAGAAATCTGTAGCATAGAGAAATTCAATAACTTGTCAGAGTTGCAAAACTATTGACATAAGGAGCCAGGATTCCAAGGTGGAAATGCTACCTCCACTCTTGGCCCATCTTCCTGATGGTGGCATTTCCTTGTAAGTGGGATTTTTAAAAAAAATCATGTAGTTCATATGGATCACGTCTCATATTTTGAGAATTTTGTTGCTTCCCAACTATTAAAAAAAAGGTATGAAAATATTTCCTACAAAGTGCTCTGGATTGAGAGATGGGGGATGGGGCCAGGTAGTGGGGGACCCTCGGGGGACAGGTGCTCATTGTTCTCCTCTCTTAGGCTCCAAATCCAAGCAGACAAGGGAGGTGTGAGCTGCCCAGTTATGAAACGCACCCACCAGGCCCCAGCTGCACGCCTGAGCCAAACACGTATGCAGGTGGCACTGGAGGAGGGAAGAGGGAAGGTTTCTCTGGGGTCAGGGGGCGTGACAGGGCGATCTGAGTGAAGAGTCCAGAAGTGGAAAAGTGAGTGGCAGCACAAAGGGCAGGCCTGGGGCTCCAGGTAAGGTGGGGAAAGCCAGCAGCTGACACTTCTGTTCCTGCCTGAACACTGAGAGGAGGAGGTGAGAGCTTATTTTGGTTGTTTTTTGTCAGTTTGAGAAGCTCTACATCCTTTGGTTCGGATACAAAGTTATTCCTTGGGGTGGGGGGAGCGAGTTATAAAATAAAGACATTTTATGCAGATAAATTCAAATACAGATTAATTACACACAGACCACGCTCGGTAGAATTTAGTCCAAAGAATACAAGCAAGCACTAGAAAGCAAGCAAAGAAATAGGGACTATGATTCTGTTACCTACTAGCCATGTGACCGTGGTCAAGTCACTTGCCAGTCGGAGAAAACACTGATGCCCCAGCCCCAGTTTCTCTGATTTATTTACTTATTTTTAAAAGACTTTACTCATTTATTCATGAGACACACACACACACACACACACACACACACACACACACACAGAGAGGCAGAGACACAGGCAGAGGGGGAAGCAGGCTCCATGCAGGGAGCCCGACGTGGGACTCGATCCCGGGTCTCCAGGATGTAGGAGTTTTATGACTCATACCAAAGGACACCCTGTGGTAGCAGGAGGGCAGAAAGATATCCTCTCTGCAGAAGAGGAACACCCAGAGAAGGGAGACAGACCTGCACGCAGTTAGGTTAGAAAGCCCTGTCTGCTTTTGTTAGGAGTTAGGTGGACAGGTGGGCAGTCAGGGCCAGGGTCCCCAACAAGAAAATATAGAGTCACGACAGCAAAAATAAAACAGCACTAACATACTGATTTGTAGCTGAAGACAGGACCACACCAGCATTCTGCTTTGCGGCCTTTGCAGAAATGACTTCTGCAAAATGTCCGTAAATAAGACAATTAATCACAAAGCATTTGTTAAAGTCACCGGCAAGGAGCAGCTAAGAGATAAGCCCACAGATATCAGTTAAAAAAAAAAAAAAAAAAAAAAAGACCATCAGCACAGAGATGTTAACCTAATAGGTCGACAGATACGTGACCAAAGCCCTGATGGGCACGACCCAGCACACTCTAATGGCCTAAGATAGTTCTTTTTTTTTTTTTTTTAAAGATTTTATTTATTTATTCATGAGAGACACAGAGAGAGGGGCAGAGACACAGGCAGAGGGAGAAGCAGGTTCCACGCAGGGAGCCCGACGTGGGACTCGATCCCGGGGTCTCCAGGATCACACCCTGGGCCAAAGGCAGGCGCTAAACCGCTGGGCCACCCAGGCTGCCCGGCCTAAGATAGTTCTGCAAAAGAGCTCATAAAAGCCCCTAACCGTAGAAACTCTGAGGCAACCCCCAGAGCCCCCCCTCCCTCTTCAGGAGCTTTATAACTATTGCTCAGTAAACTTTGCTTTCCTGCTCACTACGCTTCATTCTTCAAAAGTGGTGTGACCAAGAACCGTGGACACTGAGGGGCAAAAATCCTGTAGCCCTTTAAAGTCAAGATTTGCTTAGGGGCCCCATGGGAAAAGACTCAACAGGCAAGGTGGAGCAGGGGTTTTTAAGAAAGGACTTTGTTAACAGATCCTGTGGGTGGCATAAAGCCACCCAGAAAGCACACATAAAGAGGTGCCTTGCAGTCCCATATCGAACCACCAATTGAATGGGTTTCTCTTAATCAAAATGAGGTTTCTCAGGGGCTTTTCAAAACCACAGACAGAAGTAGAAGGACCTGATGCCCAGCACCAAAGGAAGAATCCACAGAAAGGTGGGCAAAACCGTGGGCTTGGTGGTCTGAGATGGCAAGTTTCCATAGAATGTGGGTGCTCCCAGGCCAACCACTCAGCCACATGGACCTCTGTGGGCTCCCTGTGCTCATTTGACAATGGCAGACACCCTGCCCATGGAGAAAGGTATTCTGGCAGGGGCAGGAGATGATGGCGACCTAAGGGGCAGTCCCACCCCTTACAGAGTTGACTGACTAACATGCGGTTCAGATGGTCATCAGATGGTAAAAGAAAGGGACATGTTCTAACTCCCCTACTGGGCCACGAGAAAAGGCTTTTCTGAGGAAGAGACCCAGGAGCAGAGCTTGGAAGATGAATGTGTATTATTTTGGCAAAGGGTAGTCAGGTAGGGGTTGAGGGACACTCCAGGCACAGCAAGCTGGGCAGTGGCTCCTGATGGAGGAGCCATGGTGCCGCTGGTGAAGAGAAAGCACCCGATGTTGCTGCAGCTGCCAACACCAGATGGAGGAGGACTCGAGATGTGGCCAGAGGGATGGGGCTGGGCTAGGCAGGGCCGCATGGACCGTGTTATTCTAAGGGCAATGGGAATAAATGATCAGAGATCAGGGCCTACTTAAGCGTGGGGAGAAAGGATCAGAGGGAGGCTGGGTCTAGGGATCACCTAGTCTAGGCAAGAGATGGTGGTTGCTTGGATCCAGGTGCTGGTGATGGACATGAAGGCAAAGGATGCACTCAAGCCACATGAAGGTGGCAATGTTGCCATGGTGTCAAGTAAGGATGTGGAGGAGAGAGAGGAGTCGAGGGCAACTGCTTGGTTCTTGACTTGCACAACTGAATGGACAGGTGGTGTTGATTACGCAGTGGGGGATGCGGGATGAGAAGCAGGTTTGTAGGGAAGATGGTGCGCCCAGTGTTAGTTATGCCTAAGAAGAGATTTCAAACACATGCTGTGGAAATGAAGCTGGATACTTTCTAAGACAAGGATGAGGGGCTGAGATTGTGCTTATTAGCGTCGACTGCAATAAATTCTTCCAGGTACCAGTGTTTCTCAAACTTTTCCGTGGAAATACTCTGCCCTCCCCCCCTTTTTTAAAGATTCTATTTATTTATTTATGAGAGACACAGAGAGAGGCAGAGTCACAGACAGAGGGAGAAGCAGGCTCCATGCAGGGAGCCTGATGTGGGACTTGATCCCAGGACCCCAGGACCATGCCCTGAACCAAAGGCAGAGGCTCAACCATTGAGCCACCCATGGTCCCTCCATGGAAACACTTTTTTTTTCTTAAAGATTTCATTTATTCATTCATGAGAGACACAGAGAGAAAGAGAGGCAGAGACACAGGCAGAGGGAGAAGCAGGCTCCACACAGGGAGCCCAACATGGGACTCGATCCCGGGTCCCCAGGATCACACTCTGGGCTGAAGGCGGTGCTAAATCACTGAGCCACCGGGGCTGCCCCATGGAAACACTTCTAATGGTGAAGCAGTAACGAATGCCAGGGGCTCCAAGGGTAGGAATGAGTTGGTTGTCCCAAGCAGGCCATTTCTTTACTGTACTGAGTTTTTCCTTAAGATCTAAGGTGGAGGGGCACCCAGGTGGCTATTCGGTTAAGCATCCGCCTTCAGCCTGGGTCATGATCCCAGGACCACATCAGGCTCCCTGAACAGCTGGGAGCCTACTTCTCCCTCTCTCTCTGCTCTTCCCCACTGTTCACGCTCTCCTTCTCTTGCTCTCTCTCTCTTTCAAATAAATAAAATATTTCCTTTAAAAAAAAGAACTAAAGTGGAGCTCACATAATAGATCTATCTGCTCTTATTTAAATCCAAAAATACACTCCACCCCCAACCAATTTCCAAGTTGAACTGACATCTTGGGAAGAGATGGCTTATTTATCCTTTCGCTTTGTCTTATTTCCTAGCACAGAACCCTGTGCCCACAGGGGATACCCAGATCATTTTGAGAAGCGTGGCATGTCACGTTATTTAACTTAATCCTCACCACATCCTGTGAAGTATTATCATTCCCATTTTTCAGAGGTACCTGAAACCCTGCAAAATTGACTTGCTCAGGGTCAAATAGCAGTAAGTGGCAGGGCAGAAAGAATTATTAACGCTTGTTTTTTCCCCATACCACATTGTTGTGAAGATCATTACGGTGAGTATAGGCTCTAAATATAATCTAACGTACAAGGCTCTAAAAATGGAAGGCAATTTACTTATTAGTTTATTTGGGGCTGTATGTCATAGTAAAATGGCATAATTACACTTTATTCTTAGGAGAGTCTTCCATCTGGGGCTCTCTTTTACACAAGGTATACGTGATGCTCTCTTCCAGTCTTATTTTTAGCAGCCCTTCCAAAGTGAGAGCTAAGTTTGACTACAGGCAAAGACAGGCTCACCACTGCTCCAGGAAGTGAAGTAAAAGGGCTGTGTGGGCTGTGTGGTGCAGAAGATCCTCTGACCTGGTCTACTACTGAACTACAAAACTCAGGGGGAAGGAGGGTTTGATGTGGGGAGAAAGAAAACGTAATGGTTTTTCCTGTTCACTGACCAAGACTAGATCCAATCTACCCTCTCCAACAACTTTGGCGTTGGGTAGAACAAAGATGAAAAAAAGGAAAACGGAGAAGAAATTACAAAAAGTTAAAGTCAGAGGCAGAGAATTGACAATTCAGGGAAGAGAGGAGGTGTAATGGGTACCACATCTGCTCAAAGGATAGCAGGAATAAATCAGATAAAGTGAGATCCAAGGCATGACCATGAGCTGATTCACTGGGCAATGCTTGGCCTTTGGATGCTAGAAAGTGGAACAGCACAAAGTCATCCATCTATTTAAAAAAAAGAAAACTGGGGATCCCTGGGTGGCTCAGTGGTTTGGTGCCTGCCTTCAGCCCAGGGTGTGATCCTGGAGTCCCAGGATCGAGTCCCACATTGGGCTCCCTGCATGGAGCCTGCTTCTCCCTCTGCCTGTATCTCTGCCTCTCTCTCTCTCATGAATAAATAAATAAAATCTTAAAAAAAAAGAAAGTAAAAATAAAAAAAAACTGAAAAATGGTCTTGTTAGAGGTGTGGTAAAAAGCAGTATTTTTAGGGGCCTCTGGGTGGTTCAGTTGGTTGAGCGTCCAACTCTTGATTTCCATTCAAGTCATGATCTCAGAGTTGTGAGATCGAGCCCCACGTCGGGCTTGCCACTGGATGTGAGCTTGCTTAAGAATCTCTCTTTCTCTCTGCCCCTCCCAGCCCTGGTCTCACTCACTCTTTCTCTCTCTCAAAAAAAAAAAAAATTGATAAAAAAGAAAGATAGAGTTAGTAAGGGCTTATTTTAAAACAAGAAAATATAAAACACAAGGATCACTCAAATGTTACTGAGTTATTAAAGCACAGGGCAGAATGAAATCTGAGTGACCACACATGGGAATGCTCTGGACTAAACATTTCGGTTATAAAACTGGACCATGGTGACGGCTGTACAACTCTTTAAAGTTATTGGAATCCCTGAGTTACAAACTTGAAATGAGTTCATTGTGTGGTAAGTAAATGATACCTCCATATAGTTATTAAGACATGAAAAAGAAAAAAAAAAGTGACCATGAAAGAAAATTCTCATAATGGCAAAAACATCCATTAAAAACAAAAACAGTACATCTAAACAGACAATTAAGTAAACATTAGGCTCTCTGTCTCTTGTGAATAAATAAATAAAATCTTTAAAAAAACCATTATAAAAAAATAAAATAAACATTAGGCTACAGTAAGCATGAGGACAACATTAAAATCAAAGGGTGAGAAAGTTATCATATGAAGGTAAATTTCTAAAAACATTTTTCCAAATTTCTAAGCAGTAGAACCAAAATAGAAAAAGCAGGAATCTAATCCTCACCCATCCACCTCAAAATGAAAATACAGATCAGATAGTGGATCTTTAAAAAAAAAAGGACCAATTTTGCAGGCTGCAGTAAATGCAGAATGCTGTAATAGGCTTTTGAGGTGGTCCTGTGGCAAGCAAAACATCAAAAACAAAATCACATAAGCCAGTAAACGTGTGAAAGTCTACGGCAAGGCCATTCGGTCTGAAATTCTATGCCCAATGGAGAGATAGTCTGGAGAGGAAAAGGGGGAAAAGTTCTGATCTGCTTTTATAGATGACAAAGAATTAGCTGAGTAGATCCAAATACACAAAAAGAAACTTCCCGTATCCTCTTGCCTGAAATGAATGGAAAGATTTCACAATTACTGTGCCCAAAATGGTCCCCAAATACCCACCCCTCACCAACCATAATCAAAAGTTAGGATGTCCAGGGAAGACTTCCAAAGCTTGCCATCAAACCCAGCCTCAATACAGAAGCCACGCAGAAAACCTTGAGACGCATAATTATTCTTGCATCTCTACCTATTCATCTTGTCTTTTGACTTTCTGTATTTTTCTTTTCATTTAAATATAGTCTACCTACATTGTTACGTTAGTTTTGGGTAACTCCTGGTGAGACTGCCTCCCCCAGGCCTAGCCAGATCCTACAGACAGTACGTGACTAGCCTGTGAACATACCCTCCACATGCAAAGCAACTGACCCAGGGCCCATACCCCAACCACCTCCTTCATGGAGACCTTACTCTACAGCCACTTGCCCCTGCCCTAGTCAGCCCAGGCCCAGGTTCCAGACAACTGGAGACAGTCCCTATGCCCCGGAGCCTGCTGCAATGATTCATACCAGCCAGGCAAGCTTGCTTACTCTCTCCATTCTTTCCTGTAGAAAACACACTATGGCTCTTGCCTGCATTTTCCACATTTTCCTTCCTCTCTCTGCCTCCTGACTGACACTGGTGCTTCCCTGCATGGCCCTCCATGGCATGGTCCTTTCTCTTGGACTCTGTGAGTATAACAAACCATCTTGTTTTAAAGATTTTATTTCCTTATTTGAGAGAGAGAGAGAGAGAGAGAGAGAGAGAGAGAGCTGGGGGATGGGGGGTGGGAAGGAACAGAGAGGGACGGAGAGGGACAAGCAGACTCTGTGCGGAGCAGGGAGCTCGACATGGGCCTCAATCCTAGGACCCTGAGATCATGATCTAAGCTGAAATCAAGAGTCTGACACTTTACCCACTGAGTCACCCAGGCATCCCCAAACCATCTTTTTAATGGCAGGCATCTCCTGATCTGTTGGCCTCACCATACCTACATAATAGCAAGACTTACGTCTTAAAGCCCACCTATCCCCACAGTGGTTTGTAAATAAAGGAAAGACTAAGGGTATTTCCCACAGCTTTACATTCTAACCTCTTGTTCTGAAGCCTGTTCTCACTTGAGCAAATGCTTTAGAAATGCAGGGTGTGGTGAAGAACTGATCCTTCCACTAAAGCCCAGAGACCAACCCTCCCAATGGAGTGGTTCCTGTCTAAGTGCTTCTGGGGGCTCTTCTTTTTTTTTTTTTTTAAATTTTATTTATTTATTCATGAGACACACACACACACACACACACAGAGAGAGAGAGAGAGAGAGAGGCAGAGACACAGGCAGAGGGAGAAGCAGGCTCCATGCAGGGAGCCCGACGTGGGACTCGATCCCGGGTCTCCAGGATCATGCCCTGGGCCAAAGGCGGCGCTGAACGCTGAGCCAACTGAGCTGCCTGGGGGCTCTTCTGAGCCAGCACTGCAGGGTATGCCATGGTTACCAGAAGCCAGGTCCCCAGCATCTCCTCTCCATTACCTCTCAGCCTCCCTATCCACACATGTTTGTGCTCAGCCAAGGAATCCCACGCTTCTCTGACATTGATGAACTTAAACACAGAGACGTCTTGGGTGGGCTGCTCTCCCTAGCAAATGCCTGAGTTGGATGAATTTGTTAAAAGTAACTGGCACATTCTTGGGGCAGCTGGGTGGCTCAGTCAGTTAAGTGTCTGACTCTTGATTTTGGCTCTGGCCATCATCTTAGGGTTATGAGATCAAGCCCCTCATTGGGCTCTGTGCTCAGTGCAGGGTCTGCTTGAGATTCTTCTCCCCTCCCTCTCCCTCTTCCTCTGCTCCTCCCTCTGTTCACACTCTATATTTCTCTAAAATAAATAAATAAAATCTTTAAAAAAATAACAGGCACATTCTCTTTTTATTTTTGTGCATGTGCATAAACATATATGCTTTTATTTCATTTATGAAAATGTTTTACTGTAATTAATCAAGAAATAGAGTGAAAAAAATCCTTTTTACTCTGTCCTCTCGACAAAACTCCTCATATTTCACTACTGCCCTCCTTTGAGATTTTTCTTCTGTTTCTCTCTTCTTTCCAGCTCTTTGCTCCTTCCTTCCCACTCACTCCTTCACTATATATAAATGCAGTTTTTAAAAACATAAATGGGATCATTCTGCTTGTATTATCTTATAACACTTTCTTCCTGCTCATTGGTCAATATGCTTTAGAGATCTCCCTATCAGTACTTACTCATTCTCTTTGAATACCACATACCATTACATGGGACAGAAGTGTCATTTATTTACCCACCTGCAACTAACGGAAATGTGTTTCAAATTTGGGGCATACAAACATTTATACCATGAATGTATTTCTTCCAGCATGCATGTGAATAGGTATAAGAGTTTCTATTTATTTATTTGTTTTTATTAGAGAGAGAGTGTGTGTGTGTGCACATGCACGTGCAAGAGAGGGCATGAGCAGGGGGAGGAGCAGAGGGAGAGGGAGAAGCAGGCTCCCCGCAGAGCAGGGAGTCCAACGTGAAACTCAATCCCAGGACCCCAGAATCATGACTAGCTGAAGGCAGACACTTAACTGACTGAGCCACCCAGGCATCCTTCCTTTTTTTAAATTAATTTTTTGAGTTTTTCTAGAATATATCACAAGATGTACAATTTCTGGGTAGTACATCTTTTTTAATAGATTTATTTATTTGAGAGAGAAAGAGAGAAAGAAAGAGTGGGAGGGAGAGGGAGAGGGAATCTCAGGCTGACTCCCTGCTGAGCACGGAACCTGACATGGAGCTTGATCCTAGGATTCTGAGGTCATGACCTGAGCAGAAACCAAGAGTTGGATGCTTAACTGACTGAATCATCTGAATCATCCACGTGCCCCATGGGCAGCCCATTTTTTATATGCTCTCAGTAGTGATAGAAGAAAAAAAACCTATGTTTCATAACTTTTAAGTACTGCTTTTTTATTTTTTAAAAAATGAGGAAACAGGGCCAGTGGTGGGGGAAGCAATAGTGATGCCAGAACAAGTTATTTGGTTCTACTCAGAGTACCAATGCAGGGACTTGTGCAGCTTGTCCTCTAGGATAACCCATCTCTGTTGAATTCTCTGCTCAGCTGCCTTTAAATTACATTCTGGAGGAGCCAGACATTTGAAGTAGGAAAACAATTGAGCAATGATGAAATTTGCAGTAGCTTACTCCAGAGTCTTATACCTTCAGTTGTTAAAATAGTCAACTTGTATGTAAAATTGGTGACTTTCATCTCTTTGAAATTTTATAACCCCAGGGAATGTGAATTTAGTCTAGAAATCTACAAATGACAAATGGAATGTACCTTAAGAACCTAGAACATACCTCTCCTTCCCACCTGAGTATGAATAATGAGGATTATTCATATAATACAACAGTGATAGCATAAGAAACCCAGTATAAAATAATCAACCCATATTCACACTGTCTTCATGTGAAATGCTTTCATTTCTTTAAAGATGAAGAGACGGTTTCAAAATTAAATTTACACATGCAATCTATAAAAGGCAAGAAAGGCAAGGAAGAAGAAATAGGATAAACCTGGAGATCTTCCATTTTGAAAAACCAAATGGCCAACACCAGCTGATCAGTTATTTCCCAAGAAAATTAATGATAAAAGCAACAAGGTGGTCAATCTAAATTCTATATTGAAAAAGAAGAGAAAGCAGAGGTGAATGCCCCCGTGAAGGTCTAGATTCAGACAGAATGGTATGAGAAACATATTCAAGAAGTCATGTTAATCTAGAAAGTAATTGGTATGAGCACCATATATTGTGCCTTTTATTAACAAAGATGTTCAAGTTCTAGGAATATCCAAACATTTTGCCAAATGTGGAATAAGTAGGCAAGAAGGTTTGATTACTTGATCATCTAAAGAAAGCTTACCGAATTACTAAATCAAAATGAAGCTTAAAAAAATTTGGTGGGGCACTTGGATGGCTCAATCAGTTACATGTCCAATTCTTGATTTTGGCTCAGGTCATGATCTCAGGGTGGTGAAATCAAGCCCCATGTCAGGCTCTGTGCTTGGCGTGGAGTCTGCCTGAGATGCTTTCCTTCTCTGTCTCCTTTCCCATCTATTCCTTCCTACTCCACTCTCTCCAATCAATCAATCAATCAATCAATCAACCAATAGATAGGGGCACCTGGGTGGCTCAGTGGTTGAGCATCTGCCTTCAGCTCAGGTCGCGATCCCGGGGTCCTGGGATCGAGTCTCACATTGGGCTCCCTATAGGGAGCCTGCTTCTCCCTCTGCCTGTGTCTCTGCCTCTCTCTCTGTGTGTCCCTCATGAATAAGTAAACTCTTAATAAATAAATAAAATCTTAACAAAATATCTGGCAATTAAAGTCAAGTGATCCTCAAAATCAGAGAGGCTGACCAGTATGGATTTTTTTTCCTTTATAAGTCCAAACCATGTGGAAATTCCATCTATAAGATGGAATCTCAGGCCTAACTGCCCTTGTCCCATGTACAGATCCTGATTCCCCCATCATTCCAGTATGAACCTCAGCAGAAGTCCAAGTGCAGGGGGTCCATGAACAAAGTTCCTCGTCTCCAACACAGTAACCCAGCCACTGTCCTAGAGTATGCTATGTAGCTAGCTTGGATAAAGTCTTCATAATGTATGAGGTAGATGAGATTGTTTATGTATTATTGTTTGTGATTCCCTCCAAGTCCTCCAAATCAGCACTTTCTAAAGTCTCTTCCACAGAACAGTAACCTCCAGAGATGCTCTGTGGAAAGGGTTGCGAGGACAATAATTTGGGGAAATGTCATGTACCACCGGAGAATCACAGTATTCATTAGCACAAAAGGATGTATGGTAGAGAAGCCAGTGTTTCTCTCAAATTCATTTAACAGTATGATCAAATGGGGTACTTTGGGAGTACCTTGGGACTTTCATTCTAAGGAAAACCTTCTGGGAAATGCTGATCTAAAATCATACCAGATCACAGGAAACCACTGTGGTGTTCTTTTATAAAGAGGAGCCAGGGAGGTCGGCCCGTCTTACCTTAGCAGGGTCAGAGAGGGCCAAGCTCCTTCATAAAGAGCTTTTCAGCCAAGGAAATAAACACAACCAAATCCCAAAGTCCTGCAATACCAAGCAAGCAAGATATGACTGACCAGAAAGATCCTAACAGAGCAAAGGGACCAGTCACCCATCTACCTGTCCTCTTGTGGTCCTGGTAAAAGCTGCAGCTGGTAGAGATTGGAGCTGCATTCCAGTGAGCTCCCCAAATGGGCTGCCCCCCCATGCATTCTCCAGATAAATATAACTAGACTTCTTTAATCTTGAGAAGGCCAGTACCACAGAGTTCTGCCCAAAATAACATTTTTGGCTTTGACATAATTGATATTAGGCACTTATTTCTGACAGTAATTTGGACTGAGCAATTTCCTCTGGAGTCACAGAGCAGAAGAGTAGGACCATGTTACTAGCAGAGAGGAGGTGATTTGTTTTCCTCTTTCCTGTGGGCGAAGGGCCTGCAGCCAGGTCCCGCGGGAGCTCTAGCCACTGATTAAGTGTATGGGAAAAAGGCAGGGTCACAGACTCATTTTAAGCTGCAAGTTGGACTGTTAAAACTACTTCGAAAATTCTTTATGGATCTTAATTGGATCCTGGTTTGAACAAACCAGCTATAAAAGTGTTTTGGGGTCAGTTGGAAAAACACGAATATGAACTATTATTAGGCAATTATTATTAGTTTTGGTACATATGATAAGGGTCTTGTGGTTATATAGGACATTTCCCTTATTTTTAGAGATGCATAATTAGAAATGTAATTGGAGCACCTGGGCAGCTCCGTTGGCTAAGTATGTGACTCTTGATTTCGGCTCAGGTCATGATCTCAGGGTCATGGGATCCAGCCCCATGCTGGGATCCCTGTTGGGCATAGGATCTGCTAAGGACTCTTTCTCTCTCTCCCTCTGCCCCTGTCACCCCACAATAAATAAATAAAATCTTAAAAGAACAAAGAAAGGCACATCAAGGCACTGCCAGGGGCTGTTGGTAATTCTCCTGACGTGGGCAGTGGTTACATGGAGTTTGCTTGTTAAATTGCACTTTTCCAATATATTCTATTTTCCAAAATAAAAACATTAAGAGGACAATCTCACTAACTGGACTTCCCTTTGTACTGCTGCAATGGTCTCTGAAGAGGAATAAAAAACTCAGCCACCAGATAATGAAATTATGCAGTTGGCCAGCAGACTCTCTCCGGTTAATGAAAGAACGGGTGATTATAAGGCAATAAATACTGTAATTCGTTTCCTGGTCATTTCTTCAACTAGGTCAGCCAACAGTGTGGAAGAGCTGCGCTTGATGCTCGTAAGTCTCTAGGCAGCAGGGCAGGGACCGGAAGGCCTGGGGGCAGAATATTTTAGGGAATTTTGCACAAGTAAGGATTCTGAATTTTGAAAGCAGGATGCACTGCTCTTGCCACCCAACCCTGGAGTGACAAGGAAGGAGTCAACTTAGGGGAAGTGATTTTGTGAGGACCAGGCTCAGCACTCTTGAGAGCACCCTGAGAAAAGTGCCCATGTTCTGGCTCCTTAAGCCCCCACTTGCACAGGAAAACTTCAAATCAAATTCTAACAGAGTGAATATCAGTTGTCTCTTTTGAGATCTACGAGACACAAAAGAGAAATAATTCCTTGTCCATTTATTGGCACCCTGTGATGGGAACATGCTAGAACATGATTTAATAAACTATAAGATCTGAAAAATAATTTACATGAAGCCCCGCTGACAAGCTTCGCTTTGTCCCCTTCACCTATACATCACCCATTGTGACAGCCACTTTTTATTAAATGTGAAACAGGTGGCCCTACAGTCAGAGAAGGCAATGTGATAAAAGTGTTCATGTCAGAAAATAAAGGTTCTGTGCTTTGGGGCTTGCTTCTATTACTTGCAGGAAAGTGTGTCATAACACCTAATTTTTTGTGTGATTGTGCACCAAGCCACAATTCACATTTCCACCGTGTTCTCTGCTGCCTCGAACACTGCCCCCCAGGAATAAAAACAAAGTGCACTGATTTAGAGCTAGTAAAGTGAGTTTCTCCTTCCAGATGTGGGAAGCATAATGCCGCGCTGTATTTCATTCCAGACACCTAATTATTATTGATCACTTTATGATAGAAGTATATACTGCTGGAGGCATGGAAGAATGGAAGTCTGAAATCCTGCCCAGAACAGCTTAATACCCCAGCTACCACCTGTTACCTAAAAGATAATAGGCTCCTTGTCCAAGTGTTTTGTAGTGCCAACTTCATGTAAATAAGCTTGCCTGCTTCGCTGCTTGTTTTTCTTTTTCTTTTTTTTTGCTGCTTGTTTTTCTACCCATGGCCAGATCAACACTGCTGGATAAAGTCCTTAGAAGGCAGTATTAAGACATTTTAGGCTTTTAAAATCTTACTTCTCTGGCATTTATAAATCAGAGAAAGCCAGCAGCATTAGATCGAGAGTTTTTATTTATATTAGCTATAGTCAGAACTAAAGTCAGCTAATAATTTGGAGCAAAAGTCTTTTTTTTTTTAATTTTAGAGAAGTTTTTATTTTCAAAAGACGGAGTCCTCATGGTTAATTTTTAGGCATTATAACAAGCAATGAGGGAAACTGTTTTGTGCGGTGATTCTCTAAAATCACATATGTTGGAATCCCAACCTTTAAGTTTAGGCTGACAGAAAGAAGAAACTGAAAAAATTAACAGAAGAATACAGATTTTTAAAAATTTGAAAAAAAAAAAAAGAACAGAGAGGTGCTTGGGTGACTCACTTGGTTGAGTGTCCAACTCTTGATCTCAGTTTGGGTGATAATCTTGGGGTCATGGGATTGAGCCCCACATCAAGCTCTGCATTTGTTCTTCTCCCTCTGCTGCCCCCCGTCTATTCATGCTCTCTTTCCCTCTCTTGGAGCAAAAGTCTTAAAAACAATTGTTCCTATGCAGGGGCACCTGGGTGGCTCAGTCTGTTTAGCATCCACCTCTTGATTTCGGCTCAGGTCATGATCTCAGGGTGGTGAGATTGAGCCCCCCCATCGAGCTCCACAGTCAGCTTGGGATTCTCTCTCTCCCTCTCCCTCACTCACTGGCTCTCAAATAAATAAATGAGTCTTTAGCAAAACTTCTACCTATGCGCAGTTATGTCAGATATTTACTCACATATATACGTTGCCTGAAAGCGACATGTCATACGAAGACCTGGTTTCTCCCTTCTGTTGTCACGGTAACGCTCACTATGCATTAGGTGCTACTCTATGCGTTTTCCATGTAGTACTTTAGGTAAATCTCAGCACAACTCTACAAGGTCGATACTACTATCTCCATTTTGCAGAAAAGGAAAATGTTAAGTAACTTGCCCAAAGTGTAAAGATGGACTGGAACCCAATCACAATGTGTGATTCCAGCATGTGCACACATGAACATGCCATTACACACCCCCATCTGTGTCTTTAAAAACCAGGAATACCTCTCAAAGTTGCCCAGCCTGTCTATGAATGCACAGACCTGTACAGATGGGCCATAGTGGATATATACAAGAACTAAAGACACAATTTTTGCTATTTCCTGGACAGGATTTTGTTGCTTGTAAAACTATGATCATTTCTTAAATCCTTTTATTAAATTCAGCATTTATTTACTTATCACTAAATGACGTTTCACCTACAAAGACCAAGCATACTGGCCCTGCACCTAAAACTCCTAAACCATGTGACTTTTTATTTTATTTTATTTTATTTTATTTTATTTTTTGTGACTGTTATTCTTACCACTCTCTCCTTCAGGAAAAACTTAAACTGGCCACACGAAATACAGAGTCACACATAAATTTGTAATTTCACAGTCTTCCATGGAGATGAAGGTTTAGGAAGGTGCATATCATTGGTCACTTCAGGTGGAGAGAATTATATAGCAAAGAATGTCGCAGCTACACCATGGATTTTGATCTGTATATTGAAATAGTGAGCTGTATTGAGACTTTTACACCGAAGCATAACAGAAATGCTCATGAAGAAGAAATGCGTAATAGCTGCTTGTAATTAAATAACAAATCCTTCCAAATCTAAGAGAAAGTCCAAGGGATGTAGGAACGTCCCTTCCTATTCTGCATACAAAACATTTTTTCATTTCTGTCTCAAGCTTCTCTTTTGCATGATAAGATGCTTCACCCCGAAAAGACGGACTGGGTTTGGCTGTACTTTACACATTTGCCAACTAATGATTAAAAAACCCAGTATGGTGAAATATCCGTTATTTTCAAAGAGGAGAAGTGAATAATTAATCTGTTTTAGGGGGGAGAAAATCAGCCTGGATATTATCCTTGAAAAAAAAATAATCCCAGAATATTTAAATAGCAGGGTTGTAAGTCAAACATCTATCCTAACAGCAATTGGAGAAACTGAAAAACACAACCACCGCCAAAAAGAAGAAATCTCATAACATATGCAGTAGCAAAGAAAGTTCTGGAAACAGAGTGCTACTCAAAGCTTTCCTGGAGACACTGCCTGTTTCTACAGAATGCCATGAGTCCTCGCAGTGATGACAAGGCAGGGAGACACGGCAGGCAGCACGCTGCTCCCTTAAATGAATGCTCAGGCTGCTCATCTTTTGTGATCGCAACTTGTGATTGCAACCTTTGTTTCTGACGGCTATTTCTGCAGGTCTTTTGAAATAACTGTGGCATGCACGGTGGAAGCCGACAAAGGTACAAGCCTTAATTCACGAATAAAAACAGCAGAATTCCATTTCTTTCATTTGCTTGAGACTGATTGTGTAGGACATCACAAATGGAACTTGGTTCCAGAATGCTGTCTGGCAGTTGCCCAATGTCAGGGACTGAGTCCCAGAGATGGGCTGCTGTGAGCAAAGGTCTGGGTTGAGGCAGCCCCCGAGAGGGAGAATTCTGATTCTTAGTACCACTCCATGAGTGAGTGAGGGGCGAGGGGACAAAGTGCGACTGGGGTACCGATGGGAACGTAGCTCATCTCAGTGGCATTCCAGAGGCAAATGCCCATCACCAATCCATTTTCTTCCTTTCTGGCAACCCCATAAAAGGGGCTGTGCTGGTCTCATCATCAGATTAATAGAAAATCTTGCCCAAGGATGTACCCACGCAATATTACAAGAGCAGGTGATGAGAACAGATCGATCAACTCCATTTGATTTGTTTCCCTTATTAAAATACCCCATCACCTGTCAGAGTGAGCCAAATAAACAAATTTCTGTGAAACCGTGAAGACAGAGTCTAAACAGAAACTGTCTAGATTCTGTTATGTGTGGGGTCAAAGCTGTTAGTTCAGTGATGCCATCAGCTTAGCTTTTTTAAAAACAGTGGTGCAACACGTAAAATCCAGCATCTTTGCCACTCCTATGTGTACAGTCAGTAGTGTAAAGTATATTCATACTGTTGTGCAACAGATCTCCAGGACTTTTTCATCTCCTACAACGGAAATCCTACACCCATTAAGCAACTCCCCATTCCTCTCTGCCCCCAGCCCCTGGCAGTCACCATTCCACTTTCTCTAAGAATTTGACTACCTTGAGTATCTCATTCTAAGTGGAATCATATAGTATTTATCTTTTTTGTGACTTATTTTACTTAACCTGTTGTTATCACTGTTCATCTATCTTGTAGCATGTGACAAAATTTCCTTTCTTCTTAAGGCCGAATAATATTCCATTGTAATTCCACATTTTCTTTACCCACATTTTCTTCATCCATTCATCTGTTGATGGACACTTGGGTTACTTCCACCTCTTGGCTATTATGAATAGTGCTGCTATGAACATGGGAGCACAATTATCTCTTTGAGATCCTGCTTCACTTCTTTTGGACACATACCAGAAGTGGAATTGCTGGATCACATGGTAATTTTACTTTTAATTTTTTGAGGAATCATTATGCTGTTTTTCACAGTGGCAGCATCATTTTACGTTCCCACTAACCATACACAAGAGTTCCAATTTCTCCACGTTCTTGCCACACTTGTTAGTTTCTGGGTCCTCTTTCACCTTTTTCTCTTTTTTGATAATAGCCAACCTAATGGGTATGAGGTAATGAGCTTAGTTTTAAGAGGTCAAAACTCAGAGAGGGTAATTGTGAGAATGTGGAGCTATGATAATTGGCTATGAGCTTAAATGCCTTTAAAAGTTGCTGATTCGGGATACCACCGGGCTCAGTGGTTGAGCGTCTGTCTTCAGCTCAGGTCAGGATCCCGGGGTCCTGGGATCAAGTCCTGCATCAGGCTCCCCGCAGGGAGCCTGCTTCTCTTTCTGCTGGTGTCTCTGCCTCTCCTCTGTGTCTCTTGTGAATAAATAAATAAAATCTTAAAAAAAAAAAAGAAAGTTGTTGATTCTTCACCTAAGGTCATAGAAATCACATCATGAACTAAGACCTCCTTTGACTCTTTGATTATAAGATTTGATTTCTTTCTAGCGGAGCACTGAGATGAATTTTATGGAAAGGTTGAATAAAAGTTTTCTTTAAAAAAAGATTTTATCTATTCATGAGAGAGAAAGAGTGGGTGTGTATGAGTGTGGGAGAGCACAAGACAGGGGGAGAAATGGTGGGGGGAGAAGCAGACTCCCCACTGAGCAGTGAGACCAATGTGGGGCTTAATCCCAGGGTCCTGTGATCACGACCCAAGCCAAAGGCAGACACTCAACAGACTGAGCCATTCAGGCTCTCCAGATGGAAAGGTTCTATTTTTCAGAGAAAGAATGTCATATTATTATAGCTTTCTTTTAATTTTTAAAATAGACACTTATCCATACATTTCTCCAAGTTAAGAACTGCAGCTTCACAAGGAATATGTGCATCTCCTTCCATTGTGTGTGAAGGTCTTTAAATATGTGAGTCAAAGTTCCTAGTTTTTGAGGAAACCTGGCTGCCTGGTATGCACTTGTTCTCTTTCTTGAAGCTTCACTGGGTCTTCAAACAATGAAGTGCCTTCAAGCTGAATCTCTCAAATGCAAATCTGGGAAGTTGGGGGGATATAACTAAGTCCAAAGTATCAGTCCCAGGGTGCCAATCACTCAAGTGAAGCCATCTTAGGACCCTCAGACCAGCCTGGCTATTAGCTGATACCAATGAATGACCCCACTCAAAGCCACACGAAGCTGAAGTATCTCCCAGCTGCACCCTGCCTGAATTCAGAATCCATAAATTATGAGATATAATAAAATGATTTTATCTTCAAATCACTAAAAAAAGAACAAAAAACAAAAAACAAAGTATCAATCCAGATTCTGTAAGCCTTCCAGCTCCATGTTTCAAATAGATAGAAAATATATTTATAACAGAAAAAAAGAATTTGTTTGTGAATACATAGAGCAGGCCTTGGCAAACTTTTTCTGCAAAAGGACAGACAGCTACAGTCTCTGTGGAAACTGCTCAGCTCTACGATAGTAGCTACAGATAGTGTGCAAATGAAGGAATAGGGCTGTGTTTCAATAAAACTTTATTTACAAACAGGTTGAGAGATGGATTTGCCTTGTACATCAGAATTTGCTGACCCTTGTTGTAGAAGACCAAGGGAAAGAACTTTAAAAATCAGAATTTTCAGGGAGTGTGGGTGGCTCATTCAGTTGGGCGTCTGACTTGTGGTTTCAAAAAAATTTTTTTAAATATTTTATTTATTTATTCATGAGAGATACAGAGAGAGGCAGAGACATAGGCAGAGGGAGAAGCAGGCTCCCTGCAGGGAGCCTGACGTGGGATTCGATCCCAGGATTCCGGGATCACGCCCTGAGCCAAAGGCAAACGCTCAACCATTGAGCTACCCAGGCATCCCTGACTCATGATTTCAGCTCAGGTCACCATCTCAGGGTCCTGGGATTGAGCCCCATGTCGAACTCCACGCTCAGCATGGAGTCTGCTTGAGATTCCTTCTACCCCTACGCCTTCCTGCCCTCCTCTCACTCAGTCTCTCCCTCCCTCTTCCTAAAATAAATAAATTAATTATATCTTTTTAAAAAATTAGTCTTCCCACAAGTTAGAGGAGGAAAACCTTCAACTTCTGCGGCTAAAGAAAGAGAAAGAAGAGAGAAAGAAAAAGACAAGTGGCAAAGCAAATCCTCTTGATGTGATTTCGTTCAAAAGTAAGTATAAAATTGTGCCTTCATGTAAAAAATGCATTTAATGGCCCGTGTCATGTTCACAGTTTCGATCTTTGATTTAAAAAAGCTTATGATACGTGAAAATCACCATAACCATAAAATTCTAACTTCCTTAAAAGCTAATGTTTGACTTTACCAAGAAGAAAGTCTCAGGTGGAAATTACACCATTCATCCAAGCCACTTAACAAATTCTGTTGTCATCTGTGGAAATGACATTTTCCTTACTGACGTAACTGGACGCCCCAAGGTAACCAGAGAAGGAAGTTCTTCTCAGGGTATGGCCGGGTGAATGTTCCTCTGACATCTGTCTTGTTTTTTCCCTTTGGAGTTTCTCCCAAAGTGAAGACAAAGACTCCAGTCCTGGCCTACAGGAACTCCATTTCCAACACAAGCAATCTATACAAGACTTGAGGAAACACTAGCACACTCTCTAGCAGCTCAAGGCCATGTTCCTAGGATGGTGATGATCCTAGCCCCATTTTCTGGGGCTGCCTGAGAAAGCTCAAGGCTTCCATGGGAGCTTCCTGTTTGTTCTGGCCAATACCTGACATAAGGCCCTCAGCTCTCTTTTCTTAGAGCATTTCTTTTAGAAAACTTACAACAGAAAATCCTTTCTCTGTCCCTTGGAGATGTAGATCTTCTATGACCCAAGTGTCTTTCTCAAGAAAGTAACTCCTTTGAAGTGTAAGCATCAAAAAAGACATTTCAGTCAGTGAAATGTCAGATTCTTGGTTTGAGCTCAGGTCATGATCTCAGAGTCATGAGATCGAGCCCTGCATCAGGCTCCGCACCGGACGTGGACCCTGTGTGGGATTCTCTCTATCCCCCTCTCCCTTTGCCCCCACCCCCCACCCCAGTGGCATGCTCTCTCGCTCTCTCTCTCTCTCCTTTAAAAAAAAAAAAGACAGAGCAGCCTCTGTCTCCCAATGTCTGTGGAGGGAAGGAGCCTAATAACTTCTATCTTCAATAAGACCCAGTCAGCAGACACAGATGTCCTACTCACATCCCATAAGGCCTGTTGTTACTTTTCCTTTAGCACATCCCAAGTGTTTAAAAGGCCTCCTGTTCTTTGTTTCCATGGAGATGAGTTCAGGGTACACTGGGGTCTCTCCTCTACAGCAAAAGTAAGTAATAAAATCTGTCTGACTGCCTTTGTGTCCAGCTTTGTTTCTTTTTTTGCCAGTGATTATTGCTCCATGTTACTTTCAGGGGACACTGCTCCCATCTTTAATGCTCAGAGCCCGTGAAAGACAAAACTCTCTCCTCTGTGATTTTCCTTAACATGTCACCCCTTCCAATCCCAGGAGGCCCAGCAACTCTCTTGACTAATGCTTCACAGGTGAGACCAAGAGACCTATTTCCTCTCCTACCACCTGGAGCCTGCCCTCTGTGTTTCAATTTCTGGAGAAAGCCTCTTTGCCTAGTGTGGAAGAGCAACAGGAACAGATTCACCCACTCCTATTCCCAACCCACAAGGGTGTAGTATCGCCGCATCTTAGTATGATATAAGTAGTAATGACACAAACCACAGGAATTAAGAAATATAGAAACCTGCATCTTATTTTATTTATTTTATTTTATTTTTATTTTGGACAAAAGAGGATGAGAAAAGATATACGGATGACTTAATCCAAGCAGTTTAACTCTACCAGTGAGGCAACCCTCAAAAGTACCACTGTATGTTGAAACTTCTGAAATATGATGACTGTGTCGAAAGCTAGTTCACTCCGTTGGTTATTCATTAACTTGGTCCCCAAATACTAAGTATTTCTATAGGTAAGATACTGACTACATTTAGGTAGCAGGCCCATCTCATTAACTTGATTTCTAGGTACACTTTGAAAATTTACTTCTTATCTTTTGTATTTACTTAAAAAAAAAACAAAAACAAACCCAAGGACTGAACAAAACCAAACCAAAATCTAACGCTTAAGGTTTCCAGGCTTAAGCTTAGACATCCTGAGCACAAAAGATTGTCCCCTCATTAACTTAGCAGTCTTAACTAATTTCCCTCTGGTGCTCCCCAAAGATAGTTACTACTCCATAATAACATGAATGTAGTTCACTGTATCACTGACCGCCACATCATGAATAGACATATGCTGAGTAAATACCATGTATAGGATGCAAAGGTGGTGGAGATCTTGGTCTACATGAGGCCATGGGTCTCTGGAGACAGTCAAGTGATGGGAGAGAGGACAGGGAGGAGTCATTTGGGACTTGGGCTGGGAAGGCTTCAGAGCTCAGCTCCATGATCACAGGAGCCAGGAAGTTCTCTAGTTAATCAGAACTGGAACAAAAGGTCTCAACCAGCTTCCCTACTCAGCAATTGCAACCCCTCTGAGTTATAGGGTTAGTACATGAGTATCTAAAAGAAACCGATGTCTGGGATGTGGGTCAATCTTCAAAGTTTCATGTCTATTTCAGTCATGTGGCAAGGGGCTATTTGAGTTTCTTTTCCTGAGGAGGGGTCTAATGCACTTTTTTACTTACGATGATTCTTGGAAAGGATTTGGAAAAAAAGATTAGGAAATATTATGAAGGTCAAATTTTGAATGACATCTGAGTTCAAGCTACTTTTATTCTTTTTTTTTAGTTCAAGCTACTTTTACTAAACTTCCGGCTTTGTGAAAGCTGCTCTTTTCTATGTTATTAAAAGAACATGAGAGGATTTTGTGTTTCACATTCAGTCAAGTCACTGAAATAAATCCTTAAAACTATTTAACAGGTTGGCCCAGCAGGTGTAAAAGTTGAGGAGATTTTAAAGATATTTATATTATTATTATTTTAAAGGCAGAATGCCACATGTTAACAAATTAGATGAAGGCAAAATTCCTCAAAAAATTGAATAGGCTATAAAATAGGGAAATAATAACCGGAGAAAATTTTAAAATAAGCCTTGTTCTTGACTTATTGAGAGTCATAGGAATTAAAGGTAGCACCTACATCTCCTGCAACTAGGGTTAGTTTCCGAGAAATACCAGGGACAGATCTCAGCGACAGGCTCTTCCCATTCTCACTGTGGGCAGATCCCACCAAGGCCACTGTGCCCTCAGTCTTCAGGGTAGGAGGGACAGGACAGGGAGGACAGCCAGATCTCAACTGTCTGCTCAGCTTCAAGTCAATGAATCAATTTTTAAAATTTGATCTGTGGATTTCACTCATTCTTTCTTCCAACAATTTGTTTTGCTTTTAGCACATCCTGTGTTCTGGGCACACACTGAGGCTTTGGGGATAGAGTGGAGAGTAAGCCCCTAACCTGGTATGAAAAATCAGAGCTGGGATGCCTGGGTGGCTCAGTTGGTTAAGCATCTACCTTCGGCTCAGGTCATGATCCTGGGGTCCTGGGATCGAGCCCCACATCAGGCTCTCTGCTCCACAAGGTGTCTGCTTCTCCCTCTCCTCCCCACTTGCGCTCTCTTTCGCCATCTCTGTTGCTATCTCTGTCTCAAATATTTTTTTTTTGTCTCAAATATTTTTTAAAAAATTCTTTTAAATCAGGGCTAATGCCTGAAATATTCTGATTCTGAAAACCCGGTTATAGTAAACTTGGTCCTTTTCTCGATTTTATCCTTGAACCCTCTATTCTTGGGGACTCAGATTCTCCTGTTTCTTCCATTTCTGCCAGGGATTTTATTCCCCCCTTAAAGATTTTTGCTTGAGATCGCAACCATGCACTTGAATCTTCAGGCCTGTGTCAGTTTCTGCTGTGCTGACCAACCTGAGTCTGATTACCTACCCACCGATATGTACTCAGATAACTTGGTTACTTTTCATTCTTCTAGTGACATAAGCACCTAATTTCTAAATTAAATTCTCTGCACTGAACTTGAATGATGCCCCCACCATGATGCTAAGGTTGTGTGGGGAAGTGTCTGCTATGGGCTGGGGGTGGGACAGAGCAGGTGGTGTTATCTCCTGAATGAGCTGGGGTATCCAAATGAAAATGTTGATGGTCGACCAAATATATATATTATTGAAGAACTGACAAGAAATCAGAAGCAATGAGACAACCAGAGTTCAGTACACAACCAATGGAGGGCAGGGGCTTCCTGGGGAATTGAAATTAAATGAGAAGCAACAAAAGAGACATCACTGAGCCTTAGAGACAACCACAGTGTTGAGGCTGGAGGAAAAATCTTCACCAGAAGTTAGAGGGGGAGAAAACAAAGCTGCTTGAAACTGGGCTTTAACAAATTCTAGGTATTTTGAACACTGTATGTAAGGAGTACTACTACCCTGTTTCCTTTTGGTACTCTATGTCACACGAAGTTGTGTAACCATTGTTTGAATAACACAGTTAGTGGGATTTACTAGGTCATTCATAATTTTTATATTACATGCTCATTTCAAAGTTACTGTCATTTCCTAATTTGCATATCTGAGGAAAGGCATTTTAATTTTCCAGATAAGGCAGTGACACACTCCATATTCCATATACGGATACTCCATTTATGAACGTCTTTATAAACATTAAAATATTCAGATATTTTTTTTTTATTCCATAACCAAGACCCTGAAGAAATAGAACTGTAAAGGGAAAATAAAAGGATTAAAAAAATCCAAGTCTCAGCTAACAAATTTGAGATGGGAATTTGACAGGCATGGTGTCCCTTGCTTTTTGAAACTTCGCATTATGCTGCATTGCTTTTATTTTTTTTTTAAGATTTTATTTATTTATTTATTTATTTATTCATGAGACACACACACAGAGAGAGAGAGAGAGAGAAAGAGAGAAGCAGAGACACAGGTAGAGGGAGAAGCAGGCTCCATGCAGGGAGCCCCATGTGGGACTCGATCCCAGATCTCCAGGATCAGGCCTTGAGCCAAAGGCAGACACACTTAACCACTGAGCCACCCAGGTGTCCCTGCCACGTCACTTTTGGGAAAGACCTATGTTAGTATCTGTTTTTGTTAACGGAGAGAAATCCAAAGATAATTTTCACTTCTACAAAAAAAAAGGGGGTGGGGGCAAAGCAAAAATAGCGTTCAGCATCTGTTCTGCGGTGAGCTGCTATAAAGGCAGGTGCACCCTGAGCAGCAAGAGTGGCGTCGCCAAGCGCCTTCCCTGGGAACTACACCCAGCATCTCAGCATCAAGCCGCCAGTTTTGAACTATGTGTCTTTGTATTGCATTCATTTTGTGTCCATTAGCAAGATGTGTCCTAAGGTATCATAAAAGCCTAAAGAGGTTATTTTGGGGGGGTCCAGAAATGCTCAAAAAAGTTAACATAACTTAATGGTACAGTTGACTCTTGAGTAACATGGGTTTGAACTGCACGAGTCTACTCATAGTACAGCACTATAAATGTATTTTCTCTTCCTTAGGATTTTTTCAATCACATTCTTTTCTCTGGCTTACTTTATTGTAAGAATATAGTTTATAATATTTATAATATACAAAATATGAGTTAATTGGCTCTTTATTTTACTGGTGAGGCTCCCAGTCAACAGTAGGCTGTTTGTGGTTAAGTGGGGAGTTGGAAGTTTTACATGGATTTTTCCATGTCTGTGTGTGGGGGGGTGGGGGGGTGGTCAGTGCCCCTCACCTCCTGTTGTTCAAGGGTCAACTGTAACCACTTCTTGCCTTATGCCATTCCAGCTTACAAAAAGTTTCATGGGAATGTTCTGATTTCAGATAGTGATGGGGGTGGGGTGGGGAGGGAAGGTGGTGGACCTATACCAGGCTCTGTTAATTTAGAATGAACCTAAAAGGTTATTTTAAAATGCATGCACCTGTCTAAAAGCACAGACTGGATGAATTTTCTAATGAGGCTATTAAACCCCTTTCAGGCCTCACATTACCAGTTAATGAGAAGGCTCAGTTAAGATTTTAATTTGCCTCAATGGAGTTAGGTTCATGGTTGCTTAACAAAAATATGCAAGAAAAATAAAAATCCTTCAGATTATGAGCTGAAGCTAAAGGATGAAATCTTCCATATCAGTGTCATTTCTTCCCCCAATTCAAAGAAATCACTGGAATAGAATATGATCCGATTAGAGTGGGATTCTGAAGCTCAATTAATAATTGTTCCTTACAAAAAAAAAAAATTGTTCCTTACGATGATGTATTTAAATTTAAAGGGATTTCACGTTTACTAATGACTGTCCTCCAGATGACTCCAGGAATTACTTTAAAATACTTTCCAGAGCTTGAAGTCACTACAGCATTCCCTTATCTAAATTGCAGTTCCAGCTTCCAGCTAGCTAGCAAGAAGCCAGAAAAGCAATGCAGCCAGCAGAACGGATGGCACAAATCCACATATTAAAACTCATGCAGTTAATCATTTTGAGAGCTCCCCAAACTCCCACACCTAGCTAGTTTAGTTTAATTGTAGTTACAATTTAAATGGGTTTGGTAGTCTGGTTCCTAGCCCATTCCAGATTAGAAACATAAATCACAAAGCAAGAGGCAGATTGGAAGAAGTGATAGTTTACAGAAATGGAGATGGGGGAGGGAATTTTAAAGACAACAGACTAAATTGTCCTACACCCTCTATTAGCCCAATCATTCAGTGCATGGCACAGTAAGAAATGTTTTAATAAACACCCCGAAGCATCAAGAAAACATAAAATTAGGCTTACTTTATTCTAAGGAGAAATGGGAAAGCATATATTTTCAAGAGGCTTCTATTGAGATTGATTGAAAAAATTCTTTAAGGTATTTAGAAGGGATAATCTTTTGGTAAGATCACTCATACAGAACACCTAATTTCCTAATGCTTAATGAAGTATTATGATATTTCCATAATGATGTAAACTGACATAAATCACACGGAGACATGATTACCTATAGAGCTATAACGCTGTGTGTTGGCACCTGATTAAAAGTATCAATCAAATAAATTAACAATTTAATAAAGGTATATTGATGTTACTGTTTCCTCAGCACTTTAACTACCAGCTTGTGTTTTCAAAGTTCAGAATAACTTTTGAAGTGAGGGAGCCAGAAGACAATTCTAATTCCACAACACAATGCCCATCAAGCCTGGGTTCATTTAAATCTGGATTCCTGAGGGCCAGTGGTAGTTAAAATTTCTAGTAGCTGTCAGCTAAAGTCATCTACCATTTAGAGAGTTATGATGATACATCAGAGATACATCTGTGCTTACATTTTTATACATATAAGCCATTTTAAATTCTTTAAGTATAACGAATAGGCCTATATGGTAAACAAAGAGCTATGGAATCAATTATTTTATGAAGGGATGAGAAGCCAACTTTCTTAGAAACAGAGGCTGAGAGGTTCCAATGATGTATTTGCTCAAGGTTAACATTTTGTAACTAAGACCAAAAGTGAAACTCTAGGATACTTCCAATCACACCAAGAATCAATCTCAGAAAGACCAGCTGCATACTAACATCTGCACTTTCTACCCTTTTTCTTATTTCCCCCAAAATAACCTGATAGGCATTTCATATGGACCTTATATTGAGGAGCCAGGTGTGAGAAGTGGGAAAGCAAGAAAGAACCAACCAGTGGCTAATCATAAAAATTTCTCTAGGTAGCAAATTTCTGCCAAAATTTTAAAAAACTTCCATCAGACAATTTACATCCCCAGCCAACTTCCACAGGATTCTTTAGAAATAGTAGGGAGAGCCTGCAGTGTATAGAGTATTGTAAAAATACATTATTTTATGCCCCGTGACTGCACCTACTACCAAGAGAAAGGGCAAATGAGAATATTGAAGCACACTTCTAGTAAATGAACTGGCCATCCTGATAAATGGGTTGACCTGTATGGTAAGGTTTTGACATTTGGTTAAAAGCAGAGAGTCTGGAGTCTGACAGACCTGACCTAAAATTCCATTTCCACCATTACTAGCTGTGTGACCCTGGACAAGTTCCTGAGCATCTCTGAGCCTCGATTTTCTTGTTTGTAGATTAGAAATAATGGTGTTTGACACTAGGATGGAAGTAATGTTTAAATGAGCACAGGTGGACACTCAACACATGGACACCTAGCTTGGATACTGCGATGGGTCACACTCTTGACTTTAGGGCTAAGAAGATTGTTCAAATCCATTCCAATCTGTAATGGGAGAGCCTCAATCTCTTAGTATAAACCAGTCACCCATTCTCTTGAAGAGGTCTGTCCAGCATTCAACAAGCTTCCACCAGCAAGTAGTAATTTTTTGAAAGACTTATTTGAGAGAGAGAGAGAGAGAAAACAAGGGGAAGGGGCAGGAGAGAGAATATCCTCAAGCAGACTCCCCTTTGAGCTGGAGATCACAACCCTGAGATCATGACCTGACCAAAATCAAGAGTCAGATACTTAACAGACTAAGCCATCCAGGTACCCCCAGCAAACAGTATTTTGTGGGCATCTGTAGTTACTTTTTTTTTTTTTTAAAGATTATTTATTTATTTATTTATTTATTCATTAGAGACACACAGAGAGAGAGGGAGAGAGGCAGAGACACAGGCAGGGGATTCAATCCCGGGACTCGATCCCAGGACTCCAGGATCACATCCTGGGCTGAAGGCGGCACTAAACCGCTGAGCCACCCAGGGATCCCCTACTTTCCTTCTTGGATATCCATAGTACTAAGTAGCCAATTCTTCCCCCTTCATTCCACCTTCTTTTTGGTCTTTTTTCCTTCCCAGCCAGAACATTTAGTATTTAGTACTTACTAGAGATTCCAGATACATGGATGTTTATTGTTTCATAAACATAAATGCAATAAAGTATTTTCATGAGTTAGTAAACTAAGATAATTTCTAATTCGTATTCTTTCACTCTCACACACAGCTAATTCAGTCCTATCATTTGATCTACTTTTACGTCTTTTTTTCTTCTGGTCTAAATCCCAAGAAGGAAATCTTATTTGAATAAGAGAAATGCTTTAAATATTATTATTTTTTTTAAAGCAGGGCCTGTGCAAGCATGTGCTCTCTCTCTCTAAAATAAAATAAAAATACATATAAAAGAAGAGGCACCAAGAGTTTGCTGTCTCTTTCTCCACCATGTGAGGGACACACCAAGAAGGTGACCACCTACAAGCCAGGAGGAGAGTCCTCACCAGAACACAACCATGCTGGCAGCCCAATCTTGGGCTTCCAGCCTCCAAAACT
This sequence comes from Canis aureus, assembly GCF_053574225.1. Classification (NCBI taxonomy): domain Eukaryota; kingdom Metazoa; phylum Chordata; class Mammalia; order Carnivora; family Canidae; genus Canis; species Canis aureus. Next base: position 14,046,070 of record NC_135647.1, read on the forward strand.
GAGAAAATAATTTTCTAATTTTCTGCTGTTTAAGCCACCCAGTCTCTGGTATTTTGTTACAGCCACTCAAGCTGACTGATACAAATTCTTGTCTTTAATCAAAAGGCCTTTATGGATATAAAGGAAACAATATTTGACTCAGAATAAAATCAATTTTGACCTCTTTTAATAGCCACGATGCCCACAGGTACACAGGGTACTGCTAAACTATAAACTTATCAAGTGACTGAGTCACAATGAGCCTGCACATGCATACTTGAATGCTCTCAAATAGTTTCATTTTATAGGCAACACACTTGATGTGATTATTTCATGGATTCACTTAAGAAAATAAATGGAAACAGATATTACAACTGCTTTTAATGATCTGAACCCCAAGGAACACCATGGTATGGGAAGTCATGCTCTATGGTTCTTCCAAGTTGGTTGGGGATGCAGCCCGGCCCTGGCATCCACACCTCGAGGTCCCAGTGGTATGCCTCTGGTTAAAACACTGGGGAGAGGGAGACTTGCACAGGGGATTGATCACTGCTCTTGAACGAGCTCTCTGTGGTTTAATACCCCTGGGCTCCTTGGATCTTTCTGATGAGGGTCTAACTCAACCTTTTGGATACTGGGGGAATAATTTGAAAACACAAGGACTCGTCCTCCTGAATGCCAGATGGCACCTTCTCTTGCCCCTTTGAGACCTGAGCTATCTGACCTCCCGTCAGAATTCACTTCCTTCATGTGCAAACCAGCAATTTGAACCAGAGCCTCTCAGGACTGTCAGAGCCCCCTGCCCCTGACTTCAGACCATGCGCTATTATGACAGCCCTAGTAGTGCCCTCTACCTGGCTGGGGAACACAGGCAACGAAAAGGATGTGACGGGGCCAGTGTTTGCAGCACACAATTCAAAACCGGTTTTTGACTTCAACTTGGTTTTATTTTATCTGTTTTTGAGGAACAGTTATGGACACTGAGACTCTGATCAAAATTTCGGAGATTAATGACAACAAAACACTCTACATATTCACATCCACAACCCCTCTCAAATCAGCAAGGACAGATGTTGCCAATCTGATGGAAGATATTAATGGCTTTCATTTCTCCCCCAGCAGAGTTGGCTGTAGGATCTAAATTTAAGTGCCCTTCCGGTTCCCTCTATTTTTTTTTAAAGGTTCTATTTATTTATTAGAGAGAGAGAGCACAAGCCGGGGGAGGGGCAGAGGGAGAAGCAGACTCCCCGCTGAGCAGGGAGTAGGCCACGAGACACTATCCCAAGACCTTGACCAAAGGCAGGTGCTTCACTGTCTGAGCCACCTAAGTGCCCCCAATTCTGGTTTTAAGAAACACACATCCTTTTTTTAAAAAAAAATTTTTATTTATTTATGATAGAGAGAGAGAGGCAGAGGGAGAAGCAGGCTCCATGCACCGGGAGCCCGACGTGGGATTCGATCCCGGGTCTCCAGGATCGCGCCCTGGGCCAAAGGCAGGTGCTAAACCGCTGCGCCACCCAGGGATCCCAAGAAACACACATCCTTTATAAGCTTTTTCACGTTCAATACTTTGCACCTGGGTGAGAGAAAGGGACAATCTGCTAAGCTACTCTCTCCTTCTTGTCCTTCATTTATATTCCTGTGACAGCCCCATTCAATGCTCACTATTCTTACAATAGTAAAAATATACAGATTTGGATTCTCTCAACATCTTTGAAATGTTCCCATTTCAAAAGGATCCAATGTTGCGGTGGGAGCACGATAGTAACCTGGCCACTCAGAGAGGAAGAAGGCAATAAAATTCTCTTGTAAACCATTACTCACATGCGGGAGCTGGATCCAGGCTGACCTGGCTCTAAGTGAAATTAAAGAAGACATGTTTGTCTTCCACATCTAAATTATTCTTTCACATTTTAAGGATCCTTTCCTCCCTCCAAGTTCTGGGAGCTGCACTCCGTGGGAAGTTTGCTAAGTTCCTGCTCATCCATTATGTTACTTCTTCAAAATTCATCCCATGAACCATTTCCTCAGAGGCCCAAACTTTGCCTCTGGCTTTTAAGAAGACTCCCAAATAAACAAAATGACACAAAGACACCCAATACATGCTCTGTGCGGTGGCTATTTCTGGGGCACTGTGTAAACTCCCACGTCACCCTGCTCATTTTGAAAAAGACTAAAGCCAATGACCTTAACCGATCGGGTCAATCTAGACATGGATCAGTGGTGCTTCCAATAGCCCTAAAACCACACCACCTCTCTAGGCAACTGTTCTGAACAGTATCTTCCTATTTCTGAAAGTGTAATTCTCCTTAAAAATGAAGAATAGGAAAGATTTTAAGTATTTAAAAGTAGAGAAATTAGTGCAATGAAACCCCACCTACTCATCCCCTCCTCTCAATAACCGTCACTATCATTCTTACAACTTTGGGAAAGCAGCACCTCTCTAGGCTCAAAGTCCCGTATTTGGGTAGAACAACATGCAGGTAGTCTGACATTGTCAGGATGTCTTAACATGCAAGCCAGTGCTGTGCACACATATTTTTAAAGCTTAATTTCTACAGCAATTATAAAGCTCATCTTCGATCAGGTGTGGAGGAAGCTCCCCACATCCGCCCCTTATTTCAGGAAACGTACACTTCATCTAATTCCATATATATAAGCTGAAAATGTGTTTGGGGATTTAATCAGTAACCCTAATTAAAAACTCGTGACAACACAAGGCATCTAGATGTAAAGAATGAAATCCTTCTGTACTGAAACTCTTAAAAGTGAATTTTTGAAAAAGTGATCTTGTTATTAGATTGTTCACTATTTAGAAAGTGCTGGCAAATGTTCTAACACAGAGATGACTCCTCAGTGAAGATTGGTGGCCATGGGGCTTAGGAACAGATTGCTTCTGTATCACACTGAGGCAAATGCGCAATCACATCATAGACACATGGCAAGCCATAAAAGTTCCTGCAATTTTTCTTACACACACACACACACACACACACACACACACACACACACACACACACACTTATCTATCTACATACAGCCACGTATATACGTGCATAAATCCATGTATTTAAAGCCCACAGTAGTCCTGGACTTCATGTTGCAGGACACGTATCTGAACGCAGTCTCTTCTTCTGCTTCCCTCATCAGTTGGCTTTAAAATCTTGTTTATATGATCCCTATCACTTCTTATAACAGCCCGGCCTTCCAAGTGGGCCTCTGCGACTCTGGTTATGGTCTTTTTTGCACCCTTTCCGATGGAAAGAGGCATATGATGTGTCTTCCTGCTGCCAGCCTCACCTATACCCACCTATCCTGTTGCCAGAATTCTTTTCTAGAAAACAGGTCAGATCATATACAAATAGACCCTGAGCACCTTTTGAGTCTCTCCATTGTCTAGAAAATGAATTGACTGCCGGTCACTAAATTGGCATAATATTAGGCCCTATGCCACTGAGCCTCAAATTACAATATATAATAGCTATAATAATAGTTCATAACTATATCATAAATTACTGTTACATCGTACAGCTATCATACCATACGCAGTATTATATATTCTTACCTAATTACGTATTATGTGATCAATAACATAAGGTATACAATCCATAATAGAGCTTACTACACAAGAATCCTATGAAGGAGGTACTATTACTTCCATTTTACTGAGCAAACAGAAGAACAGAGTGATTAAGTAACCTTCCCCTGGGTCACCCAGCTATAAGGGGGCAGAACTGGGAATTGAGGCCCTGCAGTTCCGCCCTGGAGTTGGTGCCCCTGACCACCTCCCCACCCCCAGGCTCCCGCTCAGCGCCTCCATCCCAATCCCACCAGCACCCTGGCTATCCCCTCCCAGCACACAAGGCTTCTTCACTGCATTGCTTCTCCCCCCGCCCCCCGGAAAAACATTCATCTTGAACTAGGAGAAATTATTTCCCTGAGCTGCTCAAGACTCCAGAGCAAGCAACCCCACCCTCCCTGCCTCCGCCCCCCACCCCCCTGCCTCCATTACACACTTATCTGGTCCTGCCTTGCATCACTGTCAGCTGCACACCTGCGTGTACGTACCACAGACTGTACACGCTTTGGATTAGAAAGCACCTGTTCCTTCTCACGCAGAGTGCTGGCATGATAGCATTCAACTGCCAGCCACTCATCCGAATCATCAAAATGTGGAGGAGCACAGTGACACCAATGCCACAATGCTGGGTAAGGTTTCCCCCCAAGAGGCGAACAGAGGTTTTAAAAGGACATCAGTAACAAGGGTTGCAGGAGCATCCTCAGGATGCTTGCCCTGCCTTTCCTCAAATGCTGGTTTTCCCAACACAGACCTGGGGGTCGGGTGGTGGGAAGGCAATGAAGGGCAGTGTGTCCTCAGCTGGATCGCTCTCCTGGGTTGTAGAATTAAAGGACAGAGATGGACACGGCAGTCTACAGGAGGAGAAGTGAGGTCCTGTGCTCCATGGCTTGAGTGAAGGAAGAAACCCAATACTCCCTACCTTGTGCCTCCATTGCATCACTACCCCGGCCCCTGCTCCGACACCACTCCTCACCATCCATGAGGACAGAAGCAGGCCAGCACCACACTTCAGTGGTCAGAGTCTGCAGGGAGTTCATTCAAGGTCATCATTTCCCTATTAACTCTCCATGCACAGTGTCTGCAACACCACGGCAGGGTGCCTCACTGTTCCATTTTGGGAGTATTCACTTTTCCTAGTTTGTTTAAACAGATCGTTTTACTTTTAGGAAGGGAGGAAAGGAGTGAGGTGAGAGAGGAGGTTAGTTTAGGAACCTGGACTGCAGAGCTCGAGGAAGCCCTCTATTATATTTCTGCATTTACTCCTTATATATGGTAACAAGTCATAAAAGATTTGTACACCCAAGACGCTGCCAAGGGGAAGCATTCTCCCCAAGGGGAACGGACAAAAGGCACTTCAAAAATCAAGACTAACCTAAAGTTAGGATGAGAGATGGTCCATGTGACCACGGGCCCTTGGTCAAGTATGTCACTGTGCAAGTGGATGTGACATTACTCACAGGGTGCATCTTCAATGCCCAAGTCCACAGTCTAAGAGGGGTGAGGTTAGGCTCGGCTGCTCAGTGCAGTGGAAAACCTCTGGCACACTTTCCTACCATTTGAATTCCTCTCTACAAGTTCAGATCCCTCAGAGGTGACTCGAGCAATAGTTGGGGCTGGGGCCAGGGGGTCAGGGGGGCCAGGGAAGGTGCCAGGTTTTCACAGAAACCTCCCATCTGCTGGAAGTAGCCCTATAGCTAAAGATCTGGCTTTTTGAGGTCGAAAGGGTTAATGCTTCAATAGATGTGGGGTCTGAAACTTCTCCTAGGCAGGAAGCAGGGACGGAAAGGCAAGCAGCCCTGTGCTGCAAGCTGTAGATACCAGAGCTGGGAGCTGGGGCCTCTTCCGCCAGTGCCTGTCCCACACCCGGGGATGTGGGGGTGTGGGGTGGAGGGGAGGGCAGGGAGCCACTCCCTGAACCTCACACAACATCAACTTCCTCCAACTTGAAGAACCTTCACTTAGTACTGAAAAGCTCCACGTGAGCATGACTGTGGTGTTCTAAGTGACCAATTATCATGAGAGTGGTCATCTTTACCACTGAAGAAATCTTGGGTCAATTCCAAAGTCACTTGGTGTTTTCCAACAGGTGTTACAGGTTTACATTAATCTCATGGGCTTTCATAAACACATTGTCTAACACCAGAATTTCTCTGGAAGAGATGCTTTTCTCCTCACGAACAAGCCTTATTTTTGAACTTCTACCATCTGAAAAATATGCTTGGCAGGGGGGGAAAGACCTGATGTTAAAAAAATAACTACTCTGTGTCTTGGGAATTGAGAAACACAGAGAAAGCTTGAAAATGGAAGCCAGAGAGAGGTTTCTTATAAACTCTTCAATAAGGGAAGAAGAAATGTTTGTCTGGGGCCTATCCCAGCGGCTAGGTACCCTCACTATGACCTAGAATTTTACTTACTCTGGTTACCATTTTACAGGTTAAATGACTAAGTTTCACCACTGTAGGAATGATATCAAAAGACTGATGTAAGGGCGCCTGGGTAAACATCTGACTCCAGATTTCGGCTCAGGTCATGATCTCAGGGTCCTAGGATCGAGCCCCGAGTTGAGCTTTGTGCTATGTGTAGAGTCTGCTTAAGATTCCCTCTCTCCCTTGCCCTCTGCTCCTCCCTCTGCTCGCATGTGCTCACTCACTCACTCTTGCTCGCTGTCTTTCAATAAATAAATCTTTGGAAGAATCAGTCTAAATTACGGTCGGGCAGAGGTGCAAACGCAGTGGGTCTAGTTCCAGTGATGGACTCTTTCCACTCTCCTGTACAGCCCCTCTTAGCAGGGGTTTTGGGGCATGCATCAGAGCAGTGACTTCATGGAGGGGTAGGAAAAGGATACTAGTTAATAAACCACCAGGACTTGGGTAAAGAGTTCAGGCAAGTAGCTTTTTGCCTCCATTCTGGCCTTTCTGAGAAATGGGAGGGGAGCCACAGTGCCACAACATAGTTGGAGGAGCTTGTATAATTCTTCATGCACTTGCACACAGCCTAGGTGTGTCCAGACATTAAAAATGGGTAAGACAGAAAATTTATTGACATATTCAGTTCACTTTCCTTCTTCATTTTAGAGAAGTTTGGAATATTTCTGTAAAGTTTTAATTCATGGGTAGAAACTGACTGAATTTTGAATTTTTTGTTTGATTCCATCTAGCTTCTTAGACCAGCACTGAGGACTACACATTGGTTTACAGAAGGGAGTAATGGGCTTTACATACAACATGAATATTTAATATTATCCTGGTGCTCAGAAACATCAAGAGTTGAACAGAGAGGCTATGGGGTGCATTAATTTATCTGAGAGATCTGCTGAGTGCTTACCAGGTGCAGAACTCTGTGCTAGGTGCCATGAGGGTGAATGAAAAAGAGAAGAAGGTGGTTAAAAAAAAAAGATTACAGTACCCGGAGGGTGATAGAAGGATATAACATTATGACCACCACTGAACATAAGAGAAAAAGAAAGTGTTAGGAGATACGTGGACTAGGCTTACAAGGTGAATTACGGATAATTTTGTTACACACCAATTCAAAAGCCTAACTCGATAGGATTTGCAATACTCACACATTCATATACATCCCATTCTCCTGACGAAGAAGCCATTTTTGTGAAACTTGCAACATGTGCTAACTGATCACACAACAGATGCCAAATAAATACTTGGTTGAGTAGAGCATGTCAGATGTTGACTGAGATTCAAACTGTAGCCTTTTAAGAGCCAAGGATGTACTTTAATTTGATATTTACTACCCTTTCTTAACAGTCTTCCAAGATTATTCATAGACATCCATTTCATAAACACATCCAACATGACATCACTACTGAGGAAGAGCCCAAGTTTCAAAATAAATGACCAGCCCTAAGATGAAAAGAACGTCAACCAGAATCAAACCCCAAAACCCACTAAACATGGCACCTTGCTGAGGTCAAATGTGCAGACACTAGAGTGTGAACCAGACTAAGGCTATCTTGTATAATTCCAACATAATGAGTTTTCTATGATCTGAAACCTTCTAGAACACACCAGCTCCCCTCTCTCACTCTTTCCCTTGGGTTAACCACAGCCTTAAGCACACCCTCTAGGTATAACCTCCTTTCTTTTTTTTTTTTTTTAAGATTTTATTTATTCATGAGAGACACACACACACACAGAGACAGAGACATAGGCAGAGGGAGAAGCAGGCTCTATGCAGGCAGCCTGATGCGGGACTCGATCCTGGACCCCAGGATCACGCCCTGAGCCAAAGGCAGATGCTCAACTGCTGAGCCACCCAGGTGCCCCTAGGCATAACCTCCTCGATCTGCCCTGAAGACATGACTGACACATACCTATTCTCAAACATTCTCCTCCCAGGGGTCCCCTCAGCACGTCCTCCTAGCCTCTAAGGCCATATAAGCAGCTCTTAGGGGAAATGTGGTTAGGGACATGGACTTGGTCTTGAGGCATCCAAGACATGCTTCTAAGTGTCCTTAATCATTTCTCAAGGAGCTGGATTTGCTACCTTTTCCCCAGTCTTCCAGCACCTCAGTCTTTGGAGGTCCTTCTGCATATACCACCCCCCAACTCCATGAAACACCTATTTTTACCACTATGACTGGTAACTATTAATTTAAAGGAAAACTCCAAGAGACTGAGGAAAGTGGCAGGTTTCTATAGAAAGGTATCAGCTGATCTGAAACAACATGAACCAACTTCCTCCTACGGGGCTCTGTGCCCTCGTCATGTCCCGCTTCAAGGTTCTGAGGGTCCAGGGCCCAGTCCGTGAATAACTGAGCCAAGGCAGGCTAGCTCAGGTTCTGAATAAACCAAGAGGCTGCCAAGCACTTCTCTTCACCGGCCAGCTCTGACACTCCAAATAGTGAAAGCATCAGGTCTAAATAACAAAACTTGCCACCCGCTGGAAGTGTGACCTGGGGCAGATCATTCAACCTCTGTGTGCCTCAGTTTCCTCCTCTCACAAGAGGGATAACACACTTTGTCATCTGCTCGATAGGCTGTCACAGGAATGAAATGAGGTAATGCAAAGAGCAGGCTGAAAGGTTTCTCATGGTTCCCTCCTCCTCAGGAGTTAAAGTTCAACAAATTGTCAATATTTGTATCTTCTTTATTTTTTAAAAAAATGTAAAATAGATTTTATGTATTTATTCATGAGACACACACACACACACAGAGGCAGAGACACAGGCAGAGGGAGAAGCAGGCTCTCCATGGGGAGCCCAATGTAGAACTTGATCTCAGGACCCCGGGAAAATACTCTGAGCCGAAGGCAGATGTTCAACCACTGAGTCACTCGGGTGCCCCTATTTTTACCTTCTTTAAATTGCAAAATATACTTACAAAAACGTGTACACAGCTGAATGCTTTGTTCATTATAAAGAGTCCTACTCTCTAAACACCCCTTGGAAAGAAGAGAAAGAACATTGCCAGCTCCAGAGACTCTCACATGGCTCTCCCCATCCCAATTCCCTCCTTTCTCCTTAAAAGTAAATGCCCTTCTGTTTCCAGAACACTTTAATATTTTCTCAAGTTGGCCTTAAAAGACTTAATGCATGGTAAGTGCTCCAGGAATGTTGGCTACTGTTTTTCTTTTTTTTTTTTAAAGAAAATAAAAGCTACCCTTAGGGACTTTTCTGCTGCTGTATGTCACATGACTCTCATTTCATAATTGCACTTGTATGTGATGCCTCTCCCTCTTAGCCTGTCTCAGGGCACAACCAGCTTGCGCTCGTCATTCCGAATATAGTCGCTGGACTCCACAGCATGCTGGATTTGTAAAAGTGTATTAATTTAGTGCACATCCCTCCAGTTTCAGTCTAGTTAAACATCCTCAAGAGTAGCTTCCTCAAGAATAGCAATGAGGAACTGCAGCCTTAAGGATTACCTCTTGTTGATTATATTTGTCTAGGACTTTTATTAAAAAACAGATAATTCGAGCACCATTTTGAAAGGGAAAAAGTGGAGAGCTAATGTATCAGGAAGAAAATCTGGGGACGCCTGGGTGGCTCAGTGGTTGAGCGTCTGCCTTCTGCTCAGGGAGTGATCCTGGGGTCCTGGGATCGAGTCTCACTTCGGGTTCCCTGCAGATAGTCTGCTTCTCTCTCTGCCTGTGTCTCTGCCTATCTCTCTGTGTCTCTCATGAATAAATAAAATCTAAAAAAAAAAAAAAAAAAAAGAAGAAGAAGAAATCTGACCGTAGCACATCCACCATACTGGGGCCATCAGATCACATAACCTGACAGGTCCAACCAATCTCCTGTTTATGTGAAGCAGAAGAATATTCAAACTTAGTTGAGAAACCACTATGCACCTGTTGTTTTGCCACTGTGCTTGGTGAACCCTTCACTGGTAGAGGATTCATATCCCTTAGGCCTAACTCTGGATTCAGCTATACCTACAGGGGACAATCCCATGTGAGCTAAAACCCAATTTCACTCAAATCATTCCTTCTCAGGCATGCAGCCTGCATCTGCATTTTCCCATTACTTGCCCCAAGCTCTTTCATGCTCAGCCTGAGTACAAGTGCAGCTTAGAAAGGCATGGATTTAAAGCAATGGGGCCGGGAGCTCCCAACGCTCACAGTGACAACCTGAACAACACACCTCGTGTTGGCTTTTCTTCCTCTTGACTTACTCTGTCTCATTCTTGTTTCCCAAGATCACATCCCAAATAAACTATCTACACCCAAATCCTTATCTCAGGCACTGCTTTTAGGCTAACCCAGACGAAGACATGGATGGAAGGGAGATGAAGGTGCAGCTTCAGAAGGGATTCTTCTGTGTGTGTGTGTGTGTGTGTGTGTGTATGCGTATGTGCGTTGGAGGCAGTGTACAGAATCAAGTGCCATAAAGACAATACCTGTGAGTGTGCGCGTTGGGGTGGATTGGGGGGGCAGTTGTCAGTTTCAGCTTCAACCAGCTGCATGGCTTTAGGAAGTTCATTTTATGTGAATCAAGTAGTAGTAAAACAATTAAGAGCTATCTAGGTCTTCAACCAAACAGTTCCCTGGTGGTATAAAACCAGTTCTGGGCTAAACCCATCCCACATCAATAGAGAGCACTTAACTAGAAGAGCTGAAAAAGGAACAAGCCTACATCAGGATCCTATAGTCTCTCATCTAGATCATGAAGCACTGGCCCTACTCAGGAGGCAGTTTAGCTTAGTTGTAAGGTCTGGCTCTGGAGTCCAATAAACCAGTTTGAATTCCAGCTTCACCCCTTAGTCACTAGGTAATCTTACCTATTTTTTTTAACCTCCCTCAGCTATTTCTTTCTTTTTTAAAAAATTATTTATTTATTTATTCATGAGAGATACAGAGAGAGAGAGGCAGAGACATAGGCAGAGGGAGAAGCAGGCTCCCTGTGAGCAGCCCAAAGTGGGACTTGATCCAAGGACCCTGGGATCACGACCTGAACCAAAGGCAGTCACTCAACCACTGAGCCACTCAGGCGTCCCAGCTCAGCTTTTTTCATATGTAAAGAAGGTACAAAAATAGTACCTTCCTCACAGGAGAAGCCATGAGGGTTCCGTGAGAATATATATGCAATTTATTTAGCACTTTATCTGGGATATCCTAAGCGCACAATAAATGCTAATTGTTTTTACTGTGATGATGGTTTAGATTTATAACTTTGGGATGAGTTGTTGATTTAGAGCAGAGTTTCTCAACCTCAGCACTACTGATATTTTAAGCCATGTCATTCTTTGCTCTGGGGCTGTCCCGTATATTCTAGGATGTTTAGCAAGATTCCTGGTCTTTCTCCACTAGATGCCAGGAGCACCTCTATTCACCCCACCACCCCCTCACACTGTGACAACCAACAGTTCCTCTAGAGATTGCCAAACGTCCCCTGGGGGCAAAATTGCCCCAGATGAAACCCGTTCAGCTAGAGAAATGAGGCTCTAACTCTAAACCTGTTGATTACTGATCCTAAAATTCACTTTATCATGTGGCAGAACATCCTCCTGCTGTTTCTTAATACTTTTGGTATCTGGATACTCTCATCCTCTAATAAAATAACATTTCCCAGGAGGTTGGGTGGGGGAGAGATTTAACTAGATGTTCCTGATTAAGTCTGAAATGAACACCTGTACCTGTAAAGACCAAGCTATTATTCCTGTGGAGGTATCCATAAAAGCTCTAGAAATGACCTCAGACCAGATTCCTTCCCCACTCTAGAGACTTCAAGAAGGCAGAGAAGTCTCAAGGGAACACAGAGTTTTTGGAAAGAAAATAACTGTAGTCTTTCTGTTCTTGAGCCAACACATGGGAGCAATTGAAATAGCTCCTGGCAGAGAGAAGTGGGAGAAAGTCAAGCCATCAAGGCAACCCTGCTTCTGGGAACCAGAGGGCACAGAAGCCAAGACTGAAGGGTACCAGCAACCTGTGCCTAGCACTCAGTTACTTTTAGGATCTGCACACACAGATATCTGCACTGTGCATGGCTGTGAGCAAAATGTTTTTTGCAGATCTTTTAGTTTCCTTTTTGGATTTTCTCAGTCTTTTTATTTTTCCAAAATCAACATAGTTTTATTGCTTTTTATACAGTTGGAGCCTAGTTACTTATAGCTTATCCTGCTCAATACTTGTATTATTTCTAATAACTGGTCTGAGACCTGCATATTTACCTAAATTCATATAATCTGCAAACTATGACAGTTTGTTTCTTCCCTTTCAATCTTATAATGTTAATGTAATTTTCTGGACTTATTGCACTGCCTGAGGCTACTGGTAGGATGGTGAAATAAAAACCTGAACAATGAGCATTCTTATTCCTGATTTTAAAGTATTTTTAACATTTCAGCATTAAAAATTATGCTTATAAAAATAAGTAAAAATGATGCTTACTTCTGTTTTATTTGGTTTTGTTTTTGTTGCTGTTGTTATGTTTTATTAATGCAAGGAGGCTCCCTTTCTAGTGTTTTTCTTGTTAATCATGAGTAGATGTTAAATTTCACACCATAACTATTCTGTGTCTATTGAAATGATCACATGTATTTTATCCTATCATTTGTTAGTGTGAATTATGAACCAAGTCCAGCAGAACGAGGTAGCATGCATCTCTCCTTTTTCCTTTCTCTCAAAGAGAAAGGAAGGTTTATAATAATCTGTTTATAATGATCTGTTTCTTGAAAGTCTGGTAAAATTTGCTTTAAAATCTTTGATGCCTTCTGTGGGGAAAGATTTTTATCTATTGATTCAGCTTTTTCTTTTTTTTAAGATTTTATTTATTTTTTTTTCAGAGAAAGAGAGAGTGAGCAAGAGAAAACACAAGTGAGGGAGAGAGGCAGAGGGAAAAGCAGGCTCCCCACTGAACAGGGAGTCCTGCAGGGCTCAATCCTAGAACCCTGAGATCATGACCTGAGCCCAAGGCATATGCTTAACTGATTGAGCCCACCTGGGCACCCTATCTATTGATTCCTCTTATTTAGTGGTTACAGATTTATTCATGTTTTTATTTCTTCTTGGATCAGTTAATATTTTTCTAAATTTATTTCATTTACATTTTATCACTTATAAAGGTATGTACTATATTCTGATTACCTTTTTAAACTTTGCCCTTTATTCATTTCTAATATCAACCTACGTACTTGTTTTCTTCATCTAGTGGTTCTATTTGTTGATCCCCTATATTATTAACTTTTCTATTTTATTAAGCTTTGTATCTTCGGAATCTCCTTCCTTTTACTTTCTTTGGATTTATGCTGTTGTTCTTATGCTTAATTCTTAACGTGGATGTTTTAATCTGTTCTCTTTTATATGAACACCGAAGGCTATGAACTTCCCTATATTCCAAATGTTTTAATATGTAGTACTTTATTTTTTTGTTCTAGATATTTTGCATTTTCATTATATTTTATTCTTTTGCCCATGAGCTATTTAAATGTATGTTTAAGTTCCACATTTAACAGAAGCTTTTATTTGATTTCATTTTTTACAGTTTTATTTATTTTAGAGAGAGGGTGAGTGAACATAAGCAGGGGTAGGGCAGAGGGAGAGTCTCAAGCAGACCGTGCACTGAGCAGAGAGCACAATGCAGTGCTCAATCTCACAACCCTGAGATCCTGATTTGAGCTGAAATCAAGAGTCGGACACTTAACCAACTGAGCCACCCACAGGTGCCCCTTAACAGAAATTTTTTTAAAAATATTTATTTATTTATTTATTTATTTATTTATTTATTTATTTTTATTTATGATAGAGAGAGAGAGAGAGAGAGAGACAGGCGGAGACACAGGAGGAGGGAAAAGCAGGCTCCATACTGGGAGCCCGATGTGGGACTCGATCCTGGGACTCCAGGATCGCGCCCTGGGCCAAAGGCAGACGCCAAACCACTGAGCCACCCAGGGATCCCCAACAGAAATTTTTTAAAAAATATATTTTATTTATTTATTCATGAGAGACACACAGAGAGAGAGAGAGATAGGCAGAAACACTGGCAGAGGGAGAAGCAGGTTCCATGCAAGGAGTGGGATGTGGGATCGATGTGGGACTCAATCCTGGGTCTCCAGGATCACACCCCAGGCTGCAGGCAGCGCTAAACCGCTGCATCACCAGGGCTGCCCAACAGAAATTTTTTAATGTATCTTTTTGTTGCTGCCTTTGATCAGTGTTTTCTTTCATGATAACTTCAGTTTTTTCATTCTGCCTACCAGATTCTGCTCAGGTGTCAGCATCAGACTATTTATTCAATTGCAGTGGTTGCTTTATGGAGGAAAGGGAAGCTGAAAAATTTTGTCACTTCCTAAAAACTCAGCATGCGTTATAATAGGACTCATCTAAGACCTAATTGTTTTGTTTGTTTGTTTGTTTTTCTGCAGGAAAGCCCTTCAGAGAATCTAGTCCAAAACACAGTTGGAAATGGAAGTTTAAAGGCCTCACTGTTAAATATAAATTCACAGCCATGAGCCACTTGGAATGTGAGGGAAAACTCTTACATGAAAGAGGAATACCATGACAAATAAATCAAAAACTAAAAATTGATCATAGGAGAAACAGATAATATAAAGATCAACAGCAAATAATTCCATAAAATGTCCTTTGAGTATACTATAAAAATGAAACAGAAAACAAGAAAAACCTCTTGAAAATAAAAAATGATTACCAAGATAAATGAAGTCATATGTGTACGAGTTAGAATACAAAGTCAAGGAAATATCCCAGACATTAGAAATAAAAGACAAAAGATGGAAAATAAGAGAATAGAGATACAGTCCCTCAGTGAAATCTAACATCTGACTGAAAAAATTTCCAGAATGAGAGAGCAGGGAAAGTCAAAGAAAGGAAAATTTTAAATGAAATAATGTAAAAAAAGTTCCCAGAGTTGAAAGACAAAGGTCTTTTGGTTGAAAATGTCAACTGGATGCCATGCACAATGAATGTCTAGATACACAATCAGGACATTCTAAAACATCGATGATAAAGACACTCAAAAGAATGAAAGGTCATACCCAAAAGAATAAAAATCAGAATGCATTTAACGTCTCAAAATACTTACTCAATGCTACAAAATAATATCCTCAATTTTTCATAAAAATTAATTTGAGCTTGGAATTCCATGTTTAATGAAACAAAGTGTGTGAGGTTCTTTACAATTATTTTAGAATGTGCTGCAGCAAAGCAACAGAAAAAAAAAAACAGAATAATGGTGTGGAATCCATAAAACAACGAGAGGCAGGCAGAGAACAGCGAAAGAAGTCCTCTGAAGAAAAAAAAAATGGTGATCTAGAAAGTAAACATCCCATACTTAAAAGAGGAGGGTGAAAATAAGGCAGTCATAGCAAATGAGGGCTCAATAAATATAAACATGCCAGAGCTAAAAAATAAAATTGTTTTAAGGAAGGTATTACAAGAAGAAAAAAAAATAACAAAGAACTAAACACTTGAAGGAGAGAAAGCTCTGCAAGAATGAGAACTATAACAACACACTAGCATCTCTGCAGAGAATATCATTACACAGACCCATAAATGTAAGCAGTGTTCACTGATTTAACTAGTTAAGTATACTGGAAGGATGGGGAGAGGAAGGTGGAGGATTAAATTAAGAGTCTAACCTATAACAGTAGGAAGTAAAGAGTAAATATTAAAATGAGTAACTGACGTAATAGCATAAGATCTAAATTAGAAACCTAGTGTTAAAACTTGGTTTCTTTAAAAAAAAAAAAAAAAAAAAACTTGGTTTCTTTGAGCAATAAAATTGGCATGATGAAGTATGGGACAGGAAATGTAAGAACTTCTCCACTATTGATATTTTAAAAACATATACATATTTTAAGTTAATAGGTTTTCAAAAAACAAATGTGAAAAATAACAGATGTCATACAAATTCAACCACAGCAATAATAAAATAATGAACTTCTAGATAAATGATATTCCAACAATAAGATATCAATTTTTACTTAAATTGAATATTTAAAAAAATATTTTAATATCCAATACTAGCAAGGTCATGGAGATATGCACACTTTCAAATAGTGCTGCTGAGTTTAAACCAGAATCATCTTTCTGGATAGCAGCTTGGTAATTTGTGCAAAGAGCCATGCAAATGTCTGTTTCCTTTGACATAGTAATTTCATTTTATCCTATAGAAATAATAAAAAGAGTACATTAATATTAATGCACAACTGGGATCTATGTGCTCATGTAAATTATGGGGGATTCTTATGCAAATTATGGTATATCTATTCAAAAGACTGTTCTCCTGTCATTTAAAGGAGAATTTCTGAAGAGCATAGAAAATACTTAAAAGATTAAGAGAGAGTGAAAGAAAAAATAGGGCATAGAACTTTGTAGGAAGGGCAGAATTTCAGTTTCCAGCTATGACAGAGTAATCTGACTTGACTTTGACTGTAAAAAACTCAGAATGAGGATAAAACCTAGAAAACAACTCTTTTCAGACAGTCCAGACAAGGAGGACATGACTTTTCTATGAGAAAAGGGAAAACAAATGAGGTTAGTCCTCTGATCTCCCCAGATTTCTGTCTGAAGGCACTTTCCAGACTGGTACAGAGATGCAGGTATCAAGTAGAGATTAGTGGTCCTGTTGAATTGAAGAGACAGAGACTGGAGGCAACAGGGAGGCTGAGGCAGCTGGGATAGGAGAACAGAAGTCCTTTGGAGTTTTTAGCTGAGATTCAACGCTTTTGAGCAAAATACAACTTCTAGGGAAAGCTGGACTCATTCAAATACTGTTAAGAGGGAAGAAAATTCACTAAACACTTGCTGCATTCTGTAGAGATGCCAGAAGACATTAGAAGGGCTACCCTTACCCTAAATGGAGAACTACTATGGACCCACTCAAAACAAACTTAAAAACAAGCTTTGGAAGGTTAATGCAAATAACAATTGCTAGCCAGAACAAAACTTAATTCTGTATAATGGAGTAAAACAAAATCCAGACAGTCGACAATATCACACCATGATGGTCCATATTCAATCAAAAATTACTAGGCAAATGAAAAAGGGAATTGTCAACTATAACTAGGAGGAAAACCAATCAATAGAAACAGATCCAGAAATAACAGAGATAATGGAATTTGTAAACAAGGACTTAAAAAGAGTATTTTACTTATGGCCAAGGATTCAAAAGTAAACATAAACATTGAGAGGTTGAGAAAAATTTAAGATATAAGAAAGAACTAACAAAGACCTGTGGAGATAAAAATACTGTATCTGAATTAAAAGTTTCACTGGATGGGATTAACAGATCAGACAATGCAGAAGAATAGTGAACTTGAACACACAGGAATAGAAACTATCCAAACTCAAAAACTAGAAGAAAAAGGACTGAAAAAAATGAGTAGAGCCTAGGAATACTATGGAACAATATGAACTAATCCAAATGTAAGTTGAATTCCAAAAGACAGGTATGAGGGGAAGGTGCAGAATATTTTTTGTAAAAATAATGGTTAAATTTTTCCAAATTTGATAAAAAACTATAAAGGAATAAAGCCACAGATCCAAAAAGCTTGACAGACAGCAAGCAAGATAAATATTTAAAAAGTGACACAAGAGAATAATATGATCAAATTATTCTAATTAGTGATAAGAAGAAATTCTTTAAAAAAGTAACCAGTCAAAAAGACATATTACATAAAGGTGAACGACAACAACAAAAAAGAATGATCTCTGACTTTTCATCAGAAATAAGGCAATCGAAGACAATGGAATAATATCTTTAAGTTGCAAAAGGAAAAATAAACCCATCACCTATTATTCTATACCCAGAGAAAACATCCCACAAAGCTGAAGGTAAAATAAAGAAATTTTCAGCTAAATAAAAGCTGTGCAAATTCATCTCCAGTAAGCCTGAACTATAAGACATATTAAGGCAGGTTTTAATTTTTTTTTCATTTTTATTTTTTTTAATTTTTATTTATTTATGATAGTCACAGAGAGAGAGAGAGAGAGAGAGGCAGAGACATAGGCAGAGGGAGAAGCAGGCTCCATGCACTGGGAGCCCGATGTGGGATTCGATCCCGGGTCTCCAGGATCGCACCCTGGGCCAAAGGCAGGCGCCAAACTGCTGCGCCACCCAGGGATCCCTAAGGCAGGTTTTTAAAGCCAAAGAAAAATTTATCAGATAAACTCAGATTTACACAAAAGAATAAAGAGGAGCAAAGTGGAAAAGACTTCTCAGTTTTAAATTTATTTAAAAGATAACTATAAAAAGTAATAAAAATGTATTGTGAGGTTTGTACTGTATAAAGGAATAAAATGCATTTTAAGAGTAGCACAAGGGCAGCCCTGGTGGCTCAGTGGTTTAGCGTCGCCTTCAGTCGAGGGCATGATCCTGGAGACCTAGGATCGAGTCCCATGTCGGGCTCCCTGCATGGAGCCTGCTTCTCCCTCTGCCTGTGTCTCTGCCTCTCTCACTCTCTGTCTCTCATGAATAAATAAATAAAATAATTTGTTTTTTAAAAAAAGAAGAGTAGCACAAGGACTGAGAAGGGAAATGAAAGTTTGTTGTGTAAAGATTCTTACATTATATATAAAGTGGCACCATATAAAGTAAAGGTAGACTGAAAAAATAAAGATGAATATAGTAAATCCCAGAGCAATAAAAAAAATCAATAAATAAAACAAGGGAATATAGTTAATAAAAAAAGTGATTCAACAATCTAAAAGAAGGCATGAAACACAGGAAAATAGAACAAAGAACAAATGGGACAAGTGGGAAACAAACAGCAAGAATGTAGATTAAATACAACTACATTGGTAATTACATGAAAAAATACCCTAAAAGGCATGGTATACTATCTACTACAGAGAATGCACACTGTAAATATTTAAATACAGAGAGAGCATTTCTTTACTTGCTAGATGGATGCTGCCCAACTCATGAATTACTTAATAAAATCCATTACATATTTAAAAAGTATAATACATACAAACACAAACACATAAATAGAGGTTGGTTACAAGTAGAGCTTAGTAAAAGGACAGAAGGAAGAAAAAGGACAGAAGAAAGATAAACTATTCAGAAACTAATGCTTAGAAGCTGGAATAGCTACATTAGTTTCAGGCAAAATAACCTTCATGTCAAGGAATAGTGCCAGATATAAAGAATGCCATTACATTATAAGTCAATTTTTGAAAAAGAGCTATTTAACAATCCTAACAATAGAGTTTCAAAATACCTTAATCAAAAACTGACAGTATGGAAAGAAAAAATAGACAAATTCATAATTTTACTTGGAAAAGTTAGTGTTCCATTTGTAGTATTTAATAGAAAAATAAACAAAACACAGTAATGGTATACAGAATTTGAACAACATTATCAACCAGCTTGACCTATTTACAGGATACTTGACCCCAAACTGCAAAATATAATTCTTTTCAGGGCACATAAAACATGGATATTCTTTTTTTTTTTTTTTTTAAATTTTTATTTATTTATGATAGTCACAGAGAGAGAGAGAGGCAGAATCACAGGCAGAGGGAGAAGCAGGCTCCATGCACCGGGAGCCCGATGTGGGATTCGATCCCGGGTCTCCAGGATCGCGCCCTGGGCCAAAGGCAGGCGCCAAACCGCTGCGCCACCCAGGGATCCCAAAACATGGATATTCTATATGCTGGGCTACAAAATAAGTCTTGAAAAATGTAAAATAGTTAAAATCATTCTGAATATGTTCTATGACTACAGTGATATTAGCTCAGAAAGCAAAACAAAAATATTTTTAAAATAATTATATATTACAAAACAGTAAACAGTACTAGTGTACATAACTGATGAGATTAAAAAGAAATCATAAGAAACATTAGATAATATTTGGAACCCAATAATAATGAAAATATAGCCTATGAGGTTTGTGGGATGTCACTAAAACAGTCTTTAAAGGAAAAAAAAAATTTTTAAATGCCCATGTTATAGGAAAAAAAATGATAGAAGCTTCCCATTTTAAAGGAGCTGGAGAAGCAAAACTGAGTTGAACAAAACTATAGGGAAGGAAATAATAAAGACTGGAAATCAGTGAGACAGAAAATGAGCAAAAACGAGGCAAAAAGCAATAAAATTAAAAGTTGACTTTTGAAAAGTTCAGCAAAATTGCTAACTCTCTAGCAAAACTGATCAAGAATAAATTTTTTTTTAATTGTCAGTATCAGGAATGAAAGAAAACTAAGGAACATCACTACAGATACAACAGACACTAAAAAGGATTATAAGCAAATAGGGTGAATAACTTTTTTGTCAACATTTCAACAGCTTACATGAAATAACAGATTGCCTGACAAATTATTATAAATGATACCAGAAGAAAGAAAAAATGCAAATAGTCCTATATCTATTAAAGATACTGAATTTCAAATTGAAACCTGTCTACAAAGAAAATGCCAGGTTCAAATGGCTTCACTACTGAATTCCATAAAACATTTATTGAAGAAATAATAATTTTACACAGACTCATTCAGAACATAGAGGAGAAAGGATATTTTTTCTAAGCTCCTTTTGTAAGATCAGCTTGATCCTGATGAGAAAACCAAAGACAATACAGAAAAATTACAGACCAGAATCTCCCATGAACATAAACATGAAAATCCTTAAGAAATCCAGCAATACAGGGGTGCCTGGATGACTCCGTCAGTTAAGCGTCTGCCTTTGGCTCAGGTCATGATACCAGAGTCCTGGGTTTGAGTCTGCTTCAGGCTCCCTGCTTGTGCCTTCTCTCTCTTGCTCTCTCTCTCTCTCTCTCTCTCTCAAATAAATAAATAAATAAATAAATAAATAAATAAATAAATAAATAAAATCTTAAAAAAAAAAATCCAGCAATATATATAGAAGGTATACTATAGCATGGCCAAATGATATTTATCCCAGGAAATGCAAGGTTGGTAGAGCATGCAAAAATGATTCAGTTGTGATCTATCACACTAGCAGAAAAGGAAAAAAATAATCTTCTTAAAAGGTGAAAAAAATATTTGAAAAGATGCAACATCCATGTATGATTAAAAAAAAAAAACCCTCATGGAAAACGAGGATTGAAGGAAATTTCCTTAATAAAGGGCATCTGTGAATAACCTACAGCTAACATCATACTTAATAATGAGAGTCTGGACACATCCACCCGAACATCAGAACATCAGGAATGTGGAACAAGGACATACACTCCCACTCTTTCTATTTAATACTGTACTGTATTATAAAATGGTTTTTAAAAATATCTTAGGTGGCCAACACAATGACGCATTATGAGGAAGGAAGGAGGTAGGAAAGGAGGGAGAGGATTGGAAAGGAAGAAGTAAAACTTTATATGCAGGCAACATAATCATATATTTGGAAAATCCTAACTACAATGTCAATATACAGAAATTAATTGCATTTCTCTATTTCTACAAAACATAAGTAGTCAGGGAATGAAGTTTCTTAAAGTACTATTTACAACAGCATCCAAACATCAAATGTTTAGGGATAAATTTAACTATGAAAAAAAATAAACTATGTTTCAATATCATTTAAAATGCAGAGAAAAATATTGGTAAAACTGTATGTCAGAATGTTCATAGTGGTGTTATCACCATGTAGGATTATGTATGCTTTTTATTTCCCTCTTAACACTTTTCCTATTTCCCAAACAGTATGCAATATCCTGTTTTTTACTATCAGAAAGAAAAAAAAAAATTAAAGAGGAAAAAAAATCCAAAGAATTTGGCCTTTGTCCTGAGAAAAAGACTGAATCCTTGCAATTTCCTGAGTCACAGGCATGTCTTTGTTATTCCTGGCTGGTCCGGATAGTTGAGGCAAATGAGGTAACTCACTGTGGGTCTCTAGATAATTTCAGGATGGTCAGGCTGGAAAGACCATTTGATGAGAGGGTTGGAGCTTTGGGTCACCTGATATCAGCCTGACCTTCCTATCTCTGGGGAGGGAGGAGAGGCCTGAAACCTGATTTCAATCCAGTGGTCAAAGTCCAGTCATAATAAACACTAATAAAAATGCCCTTCAGTAGAGCTTTTTGGTTGGTGAACGCACTGATGTGTGGTGGGAGGATGATATGCCCCATTCCAAGAGGAGAAGGCGTGCGAACTCCGTGTTCAAGACCCTGCCCAGACCTCACCCTATGTTTCTCTTCATGTGGCTGTTCCTAATCTGTGTCCTTTATAATAAAACTGTAGTTGTAAGTATAAGTGCTTTCCAGGGTTCTGTGTGTCTTTCTAAAAGTGACTGAACTGGAGATGGGAAGCCCTGGATTTGTAGAGATTGAGTGAAAAGTGCAGGTGATTCTTGTTGCTGGCATCAGACACTGGGGCAGACTGTGACTGTGACCTTTCACTTGTGGGGTCTGAGCTCATTCTGGGGGGTGTCAGAAGTGACCTGCAAGGGTGTCTGTGTGGCTTGGTAAGGTAAGCATCTGCCTTCTGCTCAGGTCATGATCTCGAGGTCGTGGGATCAACCTGGTGTTGAGGCTCCCTGCTTCTCTATCTCTGCTCCTTCCCATGGCTTGTGCTCTTTCTCACTCTTTTTCTCAGTCTCTCAAATTAATAAATAAAACACGTTTAAAAGACCATGTGAACTACAGAACAGTTGAAACAGAGCATAGCTGAAATAGAAGAGAAGGAAAAAAAATAATGTTTGTGGAACTGGGGCAGGTGTATATAGCTCCATTCAATAATCATTTGTAAAGAGGGATGAAGCAGAGAACTCCTGTCTTTCTTACCCTGGAGGGCCAAGGTACTAAGGAATAGATTAGTTTATAAATCAACTGTTCTCTAAAATTATATTTTGGTAACAGCTTTTAAGTTTCTCATACAACTTATTAATTTGAATCACACTAATTTGCAGTGTACAGAATCTCAGCAAGATTCTGGCTGCAATGTATCTTTGCTTAGCCAATGCTTTTTTTTATAGTGAAGGAAAAAAAGAGAGGTAAGATCCTTCCTAGGGAGGATACTTAAGGAACAGAATTATTTATGAGGTTGAAAGAATCTACAATGTACAAATAATACTTACGTTAATTACAAATTTGTCTTTCATGTTCAATAAGATCTCCTAGTCAACAATTAGAATGAAAAATCTACATCAATTGAGAGTTTAATAAAAAATTAATGGAATAAAACCACCTATTTTTAAAACAGCAGATTTTTAAAATTAAAATGCAGCCTTTGTTTTTAACCAAATCTGTGTGGTTTACTATTAATTGGAATTAGTAAAGTCCACTGAATAAGACTAAGTTGTCATAGATTATTAATATATTGGAAAAGACTCCATAAAATTTTTCTTCAAGCAAACGAGTATTTCAAGAGCTTCCCATTCCATTGCCATCCCATTCCCCAAAACACACATATGACTTTGCCATATTTCACCAAACACACAGAAATTTTGCTTGAATAAACGTTTTTATGAAAGAGAAAGACTGATGAATCGTTACAGACTACAGGGGACTAAAGAGAAGTGTTTACAAAACTCAACTCAAGGTCCTAGATAGAATCCAGAAAGGAAAAAAACCCAATGGAATAATAGGTGATATATGAATAAAATCTGTAGTTAAGTTGATAATGTGGTTTTAATGTTAATATCCTATCCTTGATCATGTCCTGTAGTTGTATAAGATGCCAACACTGGGGAAGCAAGGTTTAGGGTCTGGAGCAGCTCTTGCGACATTTGCAACTTTTCTGTAAGTCTATAATCAGTTCAAATTTAGGATTTCAAAGCAAAGAAACATTTCTACCCCATATTAACATGTTTAGATTTAAAATATATATATATTTAACTATATATATATATATAGTTTCAGAAAGAAGAAAAGTTCAAGAAATTACTGCAGGTATTGGGATGTTGGTAAAGGAATGGCAATCCTGCACATCGTCACATCTGTTATTGCTACTATGATTTCTTATTATAAAAGCAGTATAGTCACCATTCCAACACGGGGAAAATATTTAAAAATTCTCACAACAATTAACAAACCACTGCTAGGGCTTAGTGCAACTCTCCCGTTTTTCCTTGGAAAATATTTCAGATGTTTTCCTCTATCTAAAGCTGGAATAGATTTTGTGTTCAACAGCAGTCGTGTCTAATTTATAATATGCCTCCAATTATATCTACTGCTTAACACTAATGTGCTTGCCAGAAAAGCAATAAAATTAACAGCACGGCACTCTTTCCAACAGGGCAAAGTAATTTATTTAGAATGTTTCCAAGCCATATTTGTGACAAACCTTAATAGGTGAAAGGAAGTAGAAATGTATCTCTTTTGTTTTGATGGTGTCATGAAATGAATTCCAATCACATTTGAGTCTGGCCAGGCCGAGCCTCTCCGGGAAGAAATAAAATAGCCCTTTGGACTGTCTTACACTGCAAAGAATGAAGTAAAAGTCATAAGCTCCTTTAATAAGTGACCTGCTTGGTTAGAGGTTGACTGGCCATAAAGGAGGCAGAGAACGTCTGTCCATCTGTCACTTTAGAGATTATTTTAAAAGACATGATTTGCATATGAATAATGCATAATGCAACATCAATTACAGTTTCATCACAGTATACACTGCTATTACGCCAGGATGTTTTGCGAGCTTTTCAAAATATGAACAGATTTGCTGCTAAAAGCAGATATACATAGAAACAGGTTTTTTTCCTCCCAACACAATCCTACACATCCTTGAGGTTGCACCCAGTGTACCTAGGCACCCATAACAGATGTATCAGCAGCCTTGATTACTCTGCAGTGTTCCCAAACCAAATACACACACATATACACACACAAAACTCTGACAAAAAAAATACACAACATTTATAGTGCAATGGTTGTAAATGAACAGGCTATGCTGTTAAATACTAAAACTGTCCTTGCCTTTCATTTTTTAAAAAAATTATTTATTCATGAGAGACACAGAGAGAGGCAGAGATATAGGCAGAGGGAGAAGCAGGCTCTCCAGAGTGGAACCTGATGTGGAACCTTGATCCCAGGACCTCGGGATCCTTGAGCTGAAGGCAGATGCTCAACCACTGAGCCACTCAGGTGCCCCCTTGCTTTTCATTTCTAATTACAGAATCTGCTGTGGCGATTTACAATGTTCATTTTTGTTTTTGATCCCTTGAGAGGAAGAAAATACTCCAAATTGCCGAACCGTATTTTTTTGCATTGTCAATGACCTTCTCCAACACACCTAGAAACTACCTTACCCCAAGCCAAGAAGAGGGGTTTCCATGAATCTCTTGAATAATTTGGTCAAAGTTGAATTCTGATGATTAGTCTGAAACTTAATTGTTTCTCCACCAGCCCAATCGATTTGCTCCTTCCATCAGATTTGTTAGAAGCTGATTGTTAAAACTTGGCAACTGCTTCCCCCTCAGGGAAAACAAAGCAAAGTGCTATTCTAATTGCAGAGGGCAAGTCTGGGTCAACGAGCAATACAAATGTTTTCTCAGTTAGCCAAATTCTGACAAGCATGTTCCCACTGGTGGAAAAAACCTTTTCAGAGGCTCTCTGGGATACCTAGAAAGTGGGGGTATGCCTGGTGGGGCGACTGGTGGCTCAGTCGGTTAAGCAGCTGCCTTCAGCTCAGGTCATGGTCCCAGGGTCCTGAGTCTGCTTCTCCCTCTATCCCTCCTCCCCCCTGCTTGTGTGCTCTCTCTCTCTCAAATAAATAAATAAAATCTTAAAAAAGAAAAAGAAAAGAAACCTGGTGGTATTAACCCAAGGACAGCAAAAAGGCCCCAGTGAAACCCAGCATTCCAAGTATCAGACTTTACCCAAGGAGGCTCCTCCAAGGACAGGGTGGGCCTCTGTTGATTTTAAGCAGCATCCCAGAGCTGTACCACTGAGCTTATGACTGGCACACCTACTGATAAAGTTAAGCTTCTTTGTCTCTTCAGAGATGCCTTGTCCTTTCCTACCTATTCAAATTCTGGCTTCCATAAGTTTCTGCCCTGGTCAGCCTAAGTGCTACCTGCACTCAGAGTAGAATATTGTCACCACTGAATATGCTGTTTTGAGTTCCATGTCCATCATATTTTGATGCTGTGGGTTACATGACTAATGGTTCCGCTATAATTTCTTAGATCTTAACACAGGTTTATTGCAAAAGTGGCAAAAGAGTGGGATAAGGGAAATTATGGGTCAGCTCTTCCTATTGTTGGCAGGCCTAATCCAGTTCCCACTGCTGGCTGGGCCAAACCAGTTCCCGCTGTTAGCTGACTGGGCTAAACCAGTTCCCACTGTTAGTTGGATAGGCTAAACCAGTTCTGCTGCTGGCTGGGCTAAACCAGTTCCCACTGTTGGCTGGCCTAAACCAGTTTCCGCTATTGGCTGGCCAGGCCAAACCAGCTCAACCAGTTCTACTCAAAGTGGGGTCAGACTGCTAGCAGCAGCATCATTAGGAAACTTTTAAAAATGGAAACTGATGGGCCCTATCTAGGATTTACTGAGTCAGAATCTCTGGAGGGTTGTGTGTGGGTTGGGGGGGCAGTAAGCAGGAACATGAGTTTTAACAAGATCTTCAAAAGATTCTGATATACAAGACAAGAACCCGGAGAAATAAACTCCAGTCATTACAACTGCAACCTGGGACATCTCTTCACGTCTTGTCTCTGCCCTTTCCTTTATCCCAATTACCTGAGCCTTGGCAAGTACCTGGGGAGGTATGAACAGGGCTCAGGCACCAATCTTTTCATTTTCCAGAGAATTCTTCCTTACAGCTCATGGTTGCACCGAAGGTGCTTGTCGATTGATTATCGGTGCTTGTTCATTTCCACAGAGGGTTTCCTGAAGCTGATAATCACACAACTTGGTGAAGGCAATTATATTAAAATACCAACCAACCAGCCAGTTCACAATTTAGGATTCAAGAATGTGGGAAACAGGAATATCAGGAGTGCCATTAAAGGGCAGAAGAGGAATAAATGAATAAACGTAACATGTCGAAGTGTGTATAGAGACACAGAATTTTGGAGGTTGGTTGGGGAAAGCTCAAAGAAGCATTTTTTTCTTCAATCATTTATCATTTACAGAATGGTATATCTCCATAGTTTTGTGACGTATCTACCACAAGCAGACAACTGATGACATTCCAGTGTTGGGAATTAAACAGTTGGCCAGGTCTTCAACGGAATTCTCTTTTGAAAGTCTGAGAAAAAAATATTTTATTCTGAGAGCCTGAGATTTTGAACGTGATTGTTCACAGGTTTCAAGATGCACCTTGGCTCAAATGCTTTTGTATTCACATGAGATAGGTGGAAAGATGATTCGAATGGAAAACAATTTGAAATTTTCACAACATTCCTTAATCAAGAGAAAATGAAACTTTCTGCTAGTGAGTGGCCTCGGTACAAAAGTATGGCTTGTGGCTTCTGTCTTTTGTGATAGTGTATGATTTCCTTTTCTCAATTTTATTTCTGTTATTCCTTCCTTCACACCACGAGGGTTTCACAGCACATTTCATGTTTGTGTGTTCGAATATTATGGATTGTTATGCAGTCAAGCAGAGTAAAACCAACCTTGTTCATGACACTAAATCAGCCACGCTTCCTGATTTAGCATCATCCACAAAACTTAGAGATTATAGAGGACTTTCGCTGGGGCAGGGGCTAATTTTCAAATGTGTTTTTTGTTTATTTTCCCAACTTAAAGAAAAAGGCAACTATCAACTCTCAGTGTAAGTATAAGCTGAAAAGATGTATTCAAGCATGAATAGTTCTAGAAACATTTCAAGTTGATGCCATTCTACTGGGTTAACACAGCTACATTTAGATTTTAGCAGATGAGTTACCTTCCTTTCATGTCTACTTAGAAATTCTTAAGGTATGGCACCTGGGTGGCTCAGTGGTTGAGGGTCTGCCTTTGGCTCAGGTCGTGATCCCAGGGTCCTGAGATCGAGTCCCACATCACGTTTCCTGCAGGGAGCCTGCTTCTCCCTCTGCCTATGTCTCTGTGTCTCTCATGAATAAATAAAATCTAAGGGGAAAAAAAGCAATTCTTAAAGTAAACACTCTTCAGAGGCAGAAGGTAAAAGTGTTCACATGTATATAAACAGAACATTGCCATTAGGAGGGAGTGATTGATGGGAAGCAGGAAGACTCACTGCTACACCTGAGAAGCAGCTGCACACCAGGGCACAGAGCCTGTCCAGTCACCTGCAGCACTGAAGCAGCTAGTCAGAGCCACCAGAGCTCTAGGTCAGTTCCAGGAGGAGGTCTCTATTTATCTGTCACTCACTGATTCATTCAGCAGCTCTCACTGGGCACCTCCCATGTGCCAGGAGCAAAGAGGACTGCACAGAGGACCCCAGGCTGGCAGACTGCTGTGGGTGACAGATGTCACATCATCAGAGGAGGAGGCACAGGATTGTGCACTGAGAGAAGTTCTACGGGAATTTCTAGTAACACAAAGACATGAATGACTGATGAATGACTATGTTGGTGGTGCCTGATTTAAACTGGAGGATATGTGAACAAGTGACATTTGGAAGCGTCTGAAGGAATAAGAGTTGAAGACTGGGTGGGAGGTGATGTGCCAGAGCTATGGAGTGGGAAGTATGAGCAAAGGAAAGGTTGTGTGGCTGGAGCCAGTGTGCCAGGAGAGGGTGGCTGGGACTGCAGGAGGCCTGCAGGTGGTGCTAGCTCAAGCAGGGCCTTGTAGACTGTGTCAAGGATTCTGGACTTTATAAGCATGCTGGAAGAGACTCAAATGTTTTTTTGGGGGTGGGGATACAGCCACATTGGCTGTTGCTTCCGGCCAGAGAACTGATCGTAGAGTGCCAATGTGGACGTAAGGAGAGACCAGAAGATGCTATGGCCATAGTCCTGATGAGAGACTGTGGTGGTTGGCCTAGGAAGGAGTCACGGGAACTAGACAAAAGGGAACATGTCCAACAAATCAATCAGATTTCAAGACTGACTCAATGTGGTAGATGGGAAGATTCTGAGAAGCTCACAATCACTGCTGCGTTCATCTTGTATGAGAGGATAGAGAAAGGGAGCACAGGAGGAGGATATGGCTGGAGGTGGTAGATGATGAGCCTGATTTTGGCCATCATGAATTTGAGGTCCTTGTAAGACAGACGGGAAATATCAAGTGTGAGCCTGGACCTTAGGAGAAAATGTGGATGGAAATGGATAGAAATCTAGACTTGGGTTCTATCAGCACAAATGTGATACATAGAGCCACATGCATGATGAAAATGTTCTAGAGGCAGGGTACAAGGAGAGGGGGCTCAGGCTCAAACCTGTATGGACTGTAGCAGTGAGGCACTGGGAAAAGGCAGAGGAGTGGCTATGAGCCGAGGAAAAGGAGGAGAATGCATGAAACTGAAGCCAAGAGGGGAGGGACTGGTCCTGATGATGTGGGAAGCAAAGGCAGATGGAAAATTCAACTTCCTTACAACTTACAGCCCATTGACAAGTTCTTGAGACAGCAGAGTGACCTTCCTCCTGGATCGCCCAATTGTCTTAACATGAATGCTTTGCTGGAGGAAAAGCAAGTGGTTAACCAAGAGAGATCACAGTCACCCCAGACAAGAACCTCTATCCATTTGCAACCATCTTAATGATTTACAAGGAAAAAAGCAACTTTATCAATGGCCAAATTTGAAGAAACCTACAGATGAAATTCCTGGAACCCTGATATTATCATCCCCTCCACAGGATAGAAAATCTTCTATATTTGGCCATTCCTCATGAACCCAGTGCAGAGACTTCTGTCCATAGGTTCTGTCTCCGTGATTTCACAAAACCACCTTTTTTGCACCAAAGATGTCTCAAGAATTCTTTCTTGGCTATTGGCTCTGGACCCCAACACGCCAAACCACATCACTTAGGCAAAAGAGGAACTGGTCCGCTGGGGAAGAGCCCTTGGGATGTTAAGGAAAAGGAAACTGGAAGTAGCCACATGGAGGGCTAGGATCTCCAAGGAGCAAGTGCAGTAAAGCCAGGAGCAAGGTGTGAAGCTCAGCTAGGGTCAAGAGGGAGCTTGTGAAAATGGGAGGCCCTACAGCATCTTCAGGTAGGGGCAAAATCCAGTAACAAGTGGAAATGGACTCCTAGGAGAGAAAGGATGTGATAGGAGGTTCTGTCTAGGTGGGAAAAGAGGGTCCAGACAGATCTTCAGAAAGTAGAGGGATCTTCCTCCAGTGTAGCAGGATGTGGCAGAGAATAGGTAGGGGTAGGAAGCTGGGAGAGATCTTGCTTGGGGGCTGCTGCCATCTATACCAGGCTCTTAAGGTAAAATTGTGTGGTGAGGTGAGGAGTAAGAGATTGGGAGCAGGCAAGAGGAACTGAGATATTGGAGAAAAGCAGAGCCACTGAGGACAGGGGGGACGTGAATGTCCCGGAGAAGCACAGAGCAGAACCAAGGCCCCAGGTGAGGCTGCTGGGTTTACAGGGTTTTCAGTAGGGCAATCCGCATGGTGGGAGGTGAATCTGGTTCTGACCCACTCAGTGCCCATCAGCCAGTCAACCAGGGCAAAAGGGACACTCTTCAGCTTTAAACCAGTTTCCTGGTAGAAAGGTGCATGGTTTCTTCGAGCTCAAAAGTAAAATAGCTTTCCTCTAACAACCAAGAAAATAAAATTGCAGAGTATTACTACAAATAACTCATCATAGAGTGTAAAGGTAACAATAAATTACATCCAATTATTTTAGAGCATCATTACTATACCATTGCTGGGGGCCAGCTGTGGCAGGAGGGGGAGAGTAGGGAAGAAGGAATTAGGGAGGGCAAGGCAGAGACTAATTTGCATCAACATAGATAATACATTCTTAGAAATAAATCCATCTTTAATTGGTTTGATGCTTTCCAGTCTCCACGGAAAACATAAAGTTATAATCCAGTAGACCATTTGGAGATTATTTATAAACAGTATTCCTTACCTAGAATACAAACAGAGCTCAAGAGAGTTCAAACCAACTCTATTTGCAACCACGTAG
Source organism: Canis aureus (assembly GCF_053574225.1). Lineage (NCBI taxonomy): Eukaryota > Metazoa > Chordata > Mammalia > Carnivora > Canidae > Canis > Canis aureus. Next base: position 14,076,984 of record NC_135647.1, read on the forward strand.
GTTGCAAGGAATTAACTTAGTTCTGGAAAAATGGTGTATGCCTGACATCTAAGTTTGCATTTATGGAAATTCAGTTTTTAATTATTTTCCCTCTACCTTATGAATGCTTAACACTGGAGACCCCTGAGCCTTTTTTTTTTAATATCAAAATAGTTCTCCCCCAGCCATCTAAAACTCATGCTATCCTGCCCTTCTATACCATCTTTGTTTTTCCTTTTGAGCACAGATATATATAGAACCTTCTCAGCGGTTCTCTATATAGATATATATAGATATATAAGATATATATCTATATATAGAACTTCTAGTGGTCACATGTGATAGGCAGGAGAAGTTACGTGCTTCTAGAAACAATTCATAGAGTAGATCCAACCTTCACCTGTTATTTTTTCCTGGCACCTCTCCATATAGAGACCTTCCCTAAGAGTAATACTCACAAAGGCTTTGCTTAATAAACAAAATTATCACAATATTTGCTTATATCACAAATTAAAATCTTTTAGAAATTACTAATTAAGAATTTCCACACAAGCATCAGTTGCCTGGGTTTTGTCACATCTGCAGACTTTGCACTTGCTCTTTTCTCTACACTGTACATATTTTTTAATGTCCACACCCTTGCAAGTCTTGCTGCTAATGGTAATCTGCACCCAGAATGTCATCAAGACTTGATTCGCTTTCCTAAAGAAGCTTCTAAGGTATGTTTCTCCCAAGTTTACAGAATAATAAAACATGACACATATGTAAGAAGCTTTCCCTCCCAAGGCTCTATCTGCCCTCTAAAGGCTGTCCAACTACTTCTAATTAGCCTATGTGTTTGAAGGATCTGAAGCATTAGTTTAATCTCTAATCAGGGGAGGAATTTCTTTCACCTTTAGAGAGTCTTGTAAATGAGCCAATCACTTGTTTGCTCATAGGATAAACGAATTAACGCCAGGGGAGTGGGAAAGAAATGGTCAAATTTATTTCCTTATCAATTTGATTTCTATCCTGGAAAGCATGTTGGTAAAAAGAGAAAGAGGAAAAAAGAAAGGAGTGGGTTGGAAGGACTCATTTTAATCTCCATCAGCTGCCTGAATACACCGGCTGGCTGTGGAGTGGCACAAAAACTCGGAAGTTAACATCATCTGTGGGGACAAGCTTCAAAAACTAGAGAGCCTAAAGGCAAAGAAAGTCATCCCCAGCTGTGATTATTTCAGATGCTAGCAACTGGAAAGCATATAGACACACCGATCAAGAGAGACTTCCCTTCTACCTTTTGGGTTTCAAAAACTGCAACTCTTCCTACGTGCTTGACTTCTCATACTTATATGACAATAACACATAGACATGACATGGGACAAGCCAATGGATCAAAACGCCATTCTTCCTCTTGATAAGTTATCCTGTTAGTTTTATGAGTCTTAGATTTAACAGAAAACTTCAGAGCAATTCACTTTAGTTGTTAAAGATGAATATGAATTATATTTCCAAATTAAGTTCAAGGTCATATTACTTCTCCCACTCTTCACTTTCATCTTCCCCTTGTGGGTGGGTTTATTTTTTAGGCTCTGTGAGATTACACAGGAATGCCACAGTAAAGTTAGGATATTGTGGGGATCTCACAACATTTTTCTTTTTATTAAATGACTGAAATCAACAAAAAATCCCGAACAGGAGACCATGCCTGTTTTACTTGCATCCTGTAGACCAAATGTAAGCCAGTGTCAATGATGGTGATGAAGACTACCACTGACACATAATTTAAATCACTCACACTAAAAGGGTATGTTCTATTCTTAGTTTATTTATCTGATAAATCAACAGGCCATTAATGGTGTCACATCTTCAACTGGGCTTTCTCTCTTACAAATGATGTTAGAAATGGGGAGGGTATGAGGAGCTGCCATAACAAAATAGCCCAGATGGGGTGGTTTAAGCAACAGAAATGTATTGTTCTGGAGGCTGGGAAGTCCAAAACCAAGGTGCTGGCAGTGTAGGTTTCATTCTGAGGCTTCTCTGGGTTTACAGGCAGCTGTCTTCTTGCTGTGTGCTCGCATGATCTCTTCTTTTTGTGCAGAGAGACAAGGCAAGCAAGCTCCTCTGGTATCTCCTCTTACAAGGACACCCCTTCTGTTAGATTAGGGCCTCGCCTTATGACCTCATTTATCCTTAACTACTTTCTTAGAAGCCTCACCTCCAAATCCAGTCATATTAAGGAGTTAGGATTTCAATGTATGAATGAAACTGGACCACTTTCTAATACCATATACAAAAATAAACTCAAAATTGATTGAAGACCTAAATGGGAGACCTGAAGCCATAACAATCTTAGAAGAGAATACAGGCAGTAATCCCTCTGACACCGGCCTTAGCAACATTTTTCTAGATATGCCTCCTAAGGCAAGAGAAACAAAAGCAAAAAATAAACTATTGGGACTATGCCAAAATAAAAAGTTTTTGCAGGGTGAGGGAAACCATCAACAAAATGAAAAAGCAACCTACTAAATGGAAGAGGATATTTGCAAATGACATATCCAATAAGGGGTTAATATCCAAAAAATATAAAGAACTTATACAACTTCACACCAAAAAAAAATCCAATTAAAAATTAGACAGACAACTTTCATTTCATTTTTCCAAAGAAGATATACAGGTGGCCAACAGACACATGAAAATACGCTCAACATCATGCATCATTAGGGAAATGCAAATCAAAACCACAATGAGGTATCACTGCACACCCGTCAGAATGGGGTAAAATAAAAAAAGAAACAAGAAATAACAAGTTGTGGCAATGATATGCGGGGGTAAAAAAAGGAACCCTTAGGCGCTGTTGGTGGGAATGTAAATTGGTGCAGCCACTGTGGAAAACGGTGTGGATATTCCTTAAAAAGTTGAAAAATAATAATACTGTAAGAGCCAATAATCCCAGTACTGGGTATTTACCCAAAGAAAATGAAAACATTAATTTCAAAAGATACATGCACTCCTATGTTTACTGCAGTATTATTTACAATAGCTAAGATATGGAAGCCACCTATGTGTCCATTGATAGATGAATGGATAAGGAAGATGTGCTATATATAAACGATGGAATGTTACACAGCCATAAAGAAAGAGATCGTGCCATTTGCAGTAATAGGGATGAACCTAGAAGGTATTATGCTACGTGAAATGAGTCAGACTGAGAAAGATCAAATGCTGTATGATTTCACTCATATGGAATCTAAAAAAAACCAAATGAACAACAAATAATAGAAGCAGACCTATAAATATGGAGAACAAATTGATGGCTGCCAGAGGGAAAGGGGTGGGCAGCCGGGCAAAATTAGGTGAAGGGGAATGGGAGATATAGGCTTCCAGCTATGGAATGAATAAATTGGGAAATAAAAAGTACAGCATAGGAAATAAAGTCAATGGTATTGAAGTAATGTATGATAACAGATGGGAGCTACACCTGCAAATACGGAGCACAGCAAAACATAGAGTTGTTGAATCACTATGTCATATACCTGAAACTAATATAACATTGTATTGTCAACCATCTGTACATAAAAATACAAAAAACAAAGGTTATTTGTTTAAATAAATAAAATGGTGGCAACTAATCAAAAGTAAAAAATTTAAAAAATAAAGTTGTTGCAGAGACAATACACATAGAACTACATGGCTGGCTCAGACTATGCCTCTTCTTTGTAATTCAGTATTAATCCACTGAAAAAGTGCCATAAAAACTAGGCACTTGACTTCCTCTTCCCACACAAAATATTATTAATATTATTATATTATATATTATATTATTATATTATATATTATTTTTGTTGATTTCAGTCATTTAATAAAACTTACTTGTATCTCACTTATAGTTCACAAAACCCTCACATCAGTTTTATTTATTTATTTATTTTTAAAGATTTTATACTCGATCCCCGGACCACGTCCTGGACCAAAGGCAGCCGCTCAACCACTGAGTCACCCAAGCGCCCCCCGCAACACACACACATCAGTTTTAAACACTGTAGTAGCAGTTTCTAAATAACAATTAGATACATCTTGCTCAACATCACTAAGCTTTCTGTCAACCGTATAAAGGCAAATGGAGTTTGCAGTGACCCTGAGGGGTTCCCCAATCCATCACTCTCGTAGACACACAAGATCATGGCTAAACCACTCAACGCCAGGGGGTCTGCTTTAAAGATTAGCAGATAAGAATATTCCATAATTTCCTCTAGGTATCTATTTCCTATTCTAAAAGCTTTTAAAATATGTAAATGTTATTTCCCCGCCTGAATCCCCCCAGGCTGTAGTTCACTTTGTTCTCCTGCAAAGATGAAAAACATTATTCCTCATCCCAGCAGCAAAGCACCTAGCATCTTCACCAAGGCTTGCTAATAGGTGCTTGCTAAAGGTCGTGTTCCTTTTTGCTTTCTGCTCTGTCAAGGCTTCCCACATTCTTGGCTTAGCACTTCCACACACTGCTTTTCCTTCTCAAAGATCTCCCGTGATTTTCCATTAGACTGGAAAATATTCAAGAGCAAGGACTATATGTGCCTCATTCACCTCCTGTCCTGGTACTCAGCACAGGACCTAGTACCCAGCACCCATTCCACAGATAGTTATTGGAAAAATAATATACACATGAATGAAAGAAGAGCTATTTTCTGAGCTATATTTTTCCTTTTCTCACTTCACTTCTCAGAATAAAATCAATGAATTACAGCAATAGCATTCAAGGCTGAGTGATGGCCGAGCTACAGTGCCATGTTGGATCCAAGTATCGTTGTCTTGGGTATGTTATTCCGGAGGGAACTTTGAAGAGATGAAAATGGACAACTTTAATAAAAACCAACAATGCAATGCTATTCCTTTCCATTGTTTTTACTTGGGTTCTGGCATTTCGGCCTATCTGAGAGCTCACTGGTGTCCACTTCTAATTCTAAATGACATATCCTATTCATCACATGGAATTTATTTTTTCACAATTAGGAGTTATGTAGACGCTGAAAGCATGTGAATACATTTTCCTCGGCCCTCCATGCAGCAATCTGCTCCATTGTGGTTACAACTGGCCAGTTTTACTCAATAGCAACAGAGCTAGCAACATGGTTTGCCAAAGCGCTGGAGAACCACAGTGACAGGCACTGAATATATAGGTAGAAGAATAATAATGGGAAGGATTATCCGGACTCTGGAGACTTGGCTTTCTATTTGTTGTCTAATGCCGACCTTGTCACATGATCATTGGCAAGTCAGTTCATTTCTGTGGCCTTGGTTTCCCCAGTTAACAAAAAGTTTGGATAAGATGGTTACAAAGTTCTAAGTTCTTACATGTTATGCTTTTACCTAAAAAATGATAGTATGTTGAGTCAGAATTCTGAAATGAGCTGATGTATTCCTGGTTGTACAGGCAGCAGAGAAAGTCTGCCCTGTGCCTGGTATCTAAGAAGACACTTATCCCCCACTCTGACCTTCCATATAAGGTAAGACATCTGGGTCAAGGGTATACCCTGAATCCTGCACCCACTTTTAAACCACATTCTGGGCAGTAGGTACTTGGGACCACTGAATTTTTTGCCCACATGGCCAAGAGCTTCCAGAAGATGGAGTCTGAGTAGTGGGCTGGTAGGACTCAGGCCTCAGAGGTTTCTTGTGGCGGGGGATGGGCCTAGGGTGGGAAGAGGAAGTCAAGGGGGAAGCAACTGTATTTTACTTCTGTCCAGGTCCAACAAATGTTAGTGGAAGACCTATAGGAGGTTGCTTTACGATTGCACAATGACAGCGGGGGTCAAAGAGATAGAATGAAGCAACACCTCCCTACTCCTCATGGGAGACCTAAAATGAAGCACTCTGTTTTCTGGACCTTTGAGGTTTTATAGAATCCATTAAAAAAATATAATCAGCATCTTTTTCTGTAAGACACTCTGTTACAGGATACAAAGTTGAGTAATAGCATGTTGCCCCTGCTCTTGGGAGCACATGAGAAAATATTCTATTGTGTACTGCACTATATCTTCTGTTTTTCTACAGGTAAAAGTCATTTAAATGTTGAAGTTGACCTTAGAAGGTCTTTTTTGGGATTACTATGGGAACAATTTTATGATATCCAGAAAGCTTAGAATCAAAGGTGGACAAAATTAGGGGAAAAAAGAAGTTATATACTGAAATGGGGGCCAAAACAAAGATTATTTGTTTTATGTTTAGAGAGGGTGCTTGATAAAGATAATTGCCAGAGACATAGTGGCTCCTTTTTAAAGGTTTGGGAATCAAATTAAATGGATTAATATATACACACACAGTGAATAGTCCACTGGGAACAGATGTTTGTAAAGAAGCTGGAAGGTATAGGGAGAATCAGATCTCTTCTAGGGGCAACATAAGGAGTCAAGTCCTTTAGTAGTGAAGTAGAGAATCAACTATAGAAACTACAGTCATAGTTCTGAGTGTTGTTTTGGCCTGTCAAGAATAAATTCTCTTAAAAATTACCATTATGTTTTCTTACTACTTTTAGCTGTTACATATGACTTCTATTGATTTTTTAAAATACATCTTAATCTTATATTCAACCATTTTGCCAAACCTTCCATATTAGTTTTTTTTTTTTTTTTTTTTTTTTAAGTAGGCTCCATGCCCAATGTGGGGCTAAAACTTACCATCCTGAGATCAAGAGTTGCTTGGTCTACTTGGCTGAGCCAACTAGGTGACCCCTCTTCCATATTAGTTCTACATTCCCCATAGGTTCTCTTGTATTTTTTATGTAGAAATCACCATATCATTCTTTTGGGTAGGAGCTCCAGACTGTGGTAAATAGAAGTAGTAAGAGTAAACACTCTTCTTTTTTAGCTATCCTCCAGAAAGAATGTCTCTACTGCCTCACCATTCAATATGGTATATTTTGTAGTCATACTTTACCAGGTAATAAGTGTCTGCTTTCATTTGTGAATTGATGCATTTTTTTCTTCTTTAATATTCATAAATGAATGTTAAATTTCACCAAATGTTTTTTTCTTCTTTTGGGATAATTAACAGATTTTCTCCTTAATATGGCCATATGATAAATTACATTTATATATTTTCTAATGTTAACCTGTCCTTGGAGGGATAAACCCCACTTGGATAAGATTTTTCCTCCCAATTACTCGGTTTAGTTTGACAATATTTAATCTATGTTTGCAAGTAAAGTTGATCTATGGATTCTTCTTTTTCATAATGTCTTTTTGGTATTGTGGTTATTCAATAGAATGGGGAGTTTTCTCTTAGTTTCTGTTTTGGAAAAATTTGTTCCTTGACAGTATGGTAGAATTTGGCTAAATAACCACCTAGGCCTATCTTTTTCATTTTTAAGAAGGATGATTTTAGGGACACCTGGGTGGCTCAGTGACAGTGTCTGACTTTCCCACAGGGCATGATCCCAGGGTCTTAGGATCGAGTCCCACATCAGGCTCCTCATGGGAAGCCTGCTTCTCCCTCTGCCTATGTCTCTGCCTCTCTGGCTTTCATGAGTAAATAAATGAAATCTTTTTTTAAAAAAAGGCGATTTTAAACTACTATATAGAATATTTATCCAGATATCCAGATGATATAACGCAGTCTGAAACTCAGTAATATTAAATCAACCCAGTTTTTTTAAAAAAAAGTCAAAAGATTTGAACAAAGATATAAAAATAACACATTAGCACATGAGCAGATGCACGATGTCTTTAATCATTAGGGAAATGCAAATCTAAACCACGATGAAACACCATTCATACGTATTAGAATAGCTAAAATAAAAGAAGTGACAACACCAAGTGCTGATGAGAACACAAAGCAAATAAAAATTCAATCACATTGAAAACAGCATGGCGATTTCTTCTAAGGGGAAACATACCCTTAGCACGTGACCCAGTAATCTCATTCTGTTATTTACCCAGGTGAAATGAGAACATGTTTAAATATAATCGCCCCAGACTAGAAACAACCCAAAAGCCATTCAACTGGTCCAATAGATAAACTGGTATATCCACACAATAGCATACTACTCCCAAGAAAAAGAAAGGAATTACTGACACTCACCATAACATGGATGAATCTGAAATGCATTCTCAAACGGCTAAAAACTTTCTAATTCCATTTATGTAACATTCTGGAAAAGACAAAAGAACAGGGACAGAAAACAGATCAACTGTCCCTGGGGCTGGGGTGGGAAAAAGCTGTCTACAAACAGGCAGGAAGGAATTTTTTAGAGCAAAAAACCTACATCTTAATTGTGGCGAGGTTACATATCTGTACAGAATTATCAAAACTCAGAACTAATACATGAGAAAGGGTGAATTTTACTTATGCAAATTATATCTCGATTTAAAAAAAGCCTTAGAAAAGAAAGAGAATTGTTAAACTCCCTGATTAATTTAGATACTGGTTATAATTTATTCAAGTTTTTCTATTAGCATCCATTTCAGCCATTCATATGGTTTCCTGGGAAGCTGTATTTTTAACTTCAGTTTTTAAGTTTTTGTATAAATTGTTCAAGTTTTCCTTTTGATTAAAAAGACTGTACTCTATCTGTAGCTATATTCTTCTCATTTCTGATAATTTTTTAAACTTGTGTCTTTGTTTTAAATAATTCTGCTAGATTTTTAAAATTGTGTTTTGTCAAATAACTGAAGGTTTTATGGATCTTATTTTTACCATTTCACTGTTTTCTGATTAACTTTGGCACTTTTCAATCTTCTTGTCAAAGGTATGCATTTAAGGTTATATATTTCCTTACTGTTTTATATTTCATATGAGTCTGACATGTAATATATTTATTTTCAGTCAGTTCTAAACGTTTACTGTTGAGTATATTCTTTTTTTTTTAATATTTTATTTACTTATTTAAGTGGAGGGGGGAGAGGGGCAGAGAGAGAGGTAGAGGGACAGACTCCAAGCTGCCTGATGGGGGGCCCATCAGGACCCCAAGATCATGACTTGAGCCAAACCTAAGATTTAGCTGCTTAACCAACTGAGCCACCCGGGTGCCCTTAGTATAACTTATTCTTTAATCCGTACACTATTTAGATGTTTATTTTTAAATTTCTGAACTTATAATGAGCTTTGGCTGTCTTACAGCTTGTTAATTGTGTACTTTTGTTTTTTATATCCTTACTTTTTTTTTTGTCTGACTCATCAATTACTGAGAGACATATTATTAGATTTGTTAATTTATCCTTATATCCTGCCAATTTTTGCCATATATGCTTTGAGACTATCAAGTTAGACACATACATATTTTGAATTGTTACAGCTTCTTAATGAACTGCTCCTTTTATCAATACATAATGAACTTTATGTTTCTTGACTTAAAAATACATTTTGCCTGGTAATAATGTAGATAAACTAGCATTTTTTAAAAAAAAATATTAGTTGGGGGCACCTGGGTGACTTAGTTGATTGTCTTTGGCAAGGGTCATGAGCCCAAGAATCCTGGGATAGAGCCCTGCCTCAGGCTCCTTGCTCAGTGGGGAGCCTGCTTCTCCCACTCCCTCTCCCTCTGCCTGCCGCTCCTCCTGCTTGTGCTCCCTAAATAAATGAAATCTTTAAAAAAAATACTGGTTGGTATATCTTCTTATGCCCTTTGAAACTTCTCTGTATTCTTATATTTTAAGTATATTTCAGAAGTAGCTTATACCTGGATTTTTGTTATATATTTTTTAGCAACCTCCATCTTTTCACTGATAATATATAGAACATTTATGTTTATTGTAATCACTGATGTATTTGAATATATTTCAACTCTTTTTCTGTGCTAGTTATCATGATTTTCCTTTTTTCTTTCCTTCGTTATTTTCTTTTAGAGTGATGAGGTTTCTTTTTCCATTTCTCTCTTCACTGGTTTAAGTTATCCATTTTACTTCTATTCATTTAGGGGTTACCCTTAAATATTCAATATGCTTATTTGACTTAAAGAGTTCAAAATGAATTCCTAATTCCCACCTCCAGAATAATATAGCGATCTTAGAAAAATTTTATTCAGGTCATCCTCTTCTAGTTTATAGGTTGTTGTATAGCACACTGGTTCAGCCTTCATTGAGTTTAACACCCCCAATTGCATATAATTGTATTTTTAAACAATCAGCACTTATTCCTATTTATAAAATTTTACCAATTTCTTTGCTCATTATTGCTTTCTGCATTGTGCTTCTTTATTGGGGGAGCTAGTCCTTCTTTTCCATTTCTTTTTGGGACTCTCTCTCTTCATGGTAAGCTTCTAGATTTTTATCACTAAAACCATTTTTATTTCACCAGAATAATGTCCTACCAGGGCACAAAATTGTTGGTTAGTAGTATTTCCCCTCAGTGTTCTGAAGATATAATTTTCATGGTCAGTCATCTCCAGTGTAATGACTTTGAGCAAAGTGATGCCTCTGAGAGCCATTAGTGAGTCAGACTCATAAGGCAAGAAGAAAAAGGATGTAAACATTAGGATAAACAGAGATAGGAGGAAGAATAGTGGTGAGTGCCAACACAGGAAAGGTAGTGCTATTCCCAAAAGTCTGTGCCTAAGCCTGACTGTCCTTTCTTGGACCACAAGTCTTCTTTAAGCATTAACATCTGCTCTGGCTCATGAGAAAAGGGCTGCAAGAATGATCTTACCTGCAGTTCTCCTTGGTCAACGGAGAAGAAGAGCTAGCAATGACGAGAAGGCCACCCTTTGTTCTTACATTCCTTGTAAGGGTAGCCTACTGCAATAGCATTTAAAAGGGCAAACCATACTTTTTTTTCGGCTTATTTAAATTAGTTTTCAGATAACATCATACAGCCTTTTCAAATAGTTATAACCTGGAGCAGTGCTTGGCAAGGCTGTTGTGCAAAGAGAGATAGTTAGCTAACAGAAAGGGTAAATATTGTGTCTATCATTTCTGCTGTTACTATATCTGAATACAGCTGAAAACTTACTTAATAAAATTTGACTTTTCTCATATGTACTGATTTAAAACTAAAGAATATTAGAACTAGCAGAGGCCTCAGAGACCATCTTTTCTGAATCCTTCACTTTATGAGCTCTGAGGGACTTAGTGTAGGGGCAGAACCAAGTTTAGGAAAGAAAATGGGGTTATGTCAAGGACTTGAATAGTGTTAGAGCTTCACTCAAAATAATTATTGCTCTACCCTTTGTTTTATTTTCTAGCACTTTTTTTTTGGTACATGAAATGAGTAACATTTTCAGGATTTTCTTACTTAGTGTTTAGTTTTATTTTATTTATTTTATTTTATTTTTTATGATTTTATTTATTCATGAGAGACACACAGAGAGAGGCAGAGACACAAGCAGAGGGAGATGCAGGCTCCCTATGGTCATAAAGCCTGATGCAGGATTTGATCCCAGGACCTGGGGATCATGACCTGAGCCAAAGGCACACGCTCAACCACTGAGCCACCCAGGTGCCCTTCTTACCTGTTGTTTTAAATATTGCACTCCGTCCTACTCTCTGCTCACATGAAGAAGTAATCCATTGGCTATTCAACACATTTCTGAGTTAATGTTGATGCAACAAATTGTCTGCACTCCAAGTGCTTGCTGTATTTTTCTAAAAATATTCTCATTTTTAGCTCAGCCTGAAAATTCTTCTCATTTTCTATTAGTCAGGGAAGCAAGCCATTAAAAACTTTTTTTTTCTTTTACAAAAAGTCCTAACCAAGATGACAAAATTCAGGTGGAGAAATTTCTCACATGATTGTACTACTTAATCTCTAACACCTCTTTCTTTTCTTTTCTAGCAGGTTTGCTTTTAATACTTTCCTTCCTGTGACATTGCTTATTGTCCTCAAGGACAATGTGAAGGAATTCAGTTTTCACAGATAGCAGTCCTGGCTCCTGATCAAAAGAGTTTATTCTCAAGACAATTACTTCTAGACATCAGATATAGGCAGTGTGGTGTAGTGATGAAAACCAGCATTTATCCTACTTTATTCACTGAGCATCTGAATTATTAGTTCTTGGAAGACCACCTATATATTCATACATTTATTTCATTTCAGAGGACTCTGCAGAAGGAAATCATGGGCACCACCGATGTAGTTTAACATCCTGAAAGCCTGATTTGGACCTTGCGACACCCCCATTCCAACTGAGACACCTGGGTAAAAATTTCAATAGGGTTAATTCTGCCAATGGAGCAAGTTCATGCTCACTGAGACTCTAGAGAGGTCTCTGGCCCGCATTTGTCCTAGGCGACCCCAAATCCCAGAACTTGAAATAACTTTGTAAAGGGTCCCTAAGAAATGCATTTAATCTTCTAATCAGGAGTGATGGCTGTATGGGTCACATGGGAAGGACGGGGGCCAAGGCCGGGAGACGGCCTCCAACGTCACGACAGTGAGCTGGCAATGGAGCTGTTCTAATGGGAATACTTCTACGTGGCATGTTTCTTTCATAAAGCTGGGTGTGAGTGAATTTTTTAGACTTCCAACACATAGATCCTGCTCTTGGCCACAGAAACAGTGACACAGAGGGAACCTGTTAAATGGCTTTTCTTTATACTTGTTGAAAAGAATGCTGTTCGTTGTCAAAACGAGAGGACTATTAGATGTAACAGACTCTTGGAGATGGGCTAATCTAAGCCTCACATTTTGAAGATAAAAAGAGTTCAGAGAGTTGAACTCACTTGTCTATGGTCACACGAGTAGTAGCTAGGCTAGTGATCTTGCTAGTGTATCGCACCACTACTCTTAATTTAATACCCAATTAAAAACAGAAGGAGCAAATCACTGCACACCCTGATACTGGGATATGGTGCAACTTTCTCAAGGCCTAATGGGAACCTCGTAATTACAGTATGAGCAGGCCCTTGGCATTTCACTTGTCAAAATCCCTGGAGGTGTGTTTCTGAAATCTATTGCTGGGTGCAGCAGTAGCTTGCCAAGCGTTCTTTGGCCTGCAATCCTAGTGCTGTGTGTCTGTGCATCTCCTGCAGGGAAAGGAGTGAAAAATTAATGAGGAGCTCAGAAAAGCTCATTTTCAGGGCTACAGAGATTGGGAGGGCAAATGAAAATTGGAAGTGAAGGGAAAAGTTTAAGCTATCAGCCTCAAGCTCTGGCAAATCATATAAATGGGGTGTAAATGTAAATATACCCACACAGAAATGGAAAACCACCAAAGAGCGATTTAGGGAAGCACTGGATCTGAATTATAAACACCCAGGGCAGAGCTCTTTGTGATTCATTCATGGGCGTCTGTCCATCTCCGGGATGCCCAAACCTACAGCCATCTGACACAGAAGGCTCAGGTCTCTCGGAGCTGACATTTCCTTTTCCTGGAGGAGGACTATACACATCTTGATCCAGGTGTGTTTTTCTCTGACCCTACTTAGGTCTAACAGCCCATTAGCTGATGAGGGTGGATTTGAAAAAAAAAAAAAAATCAGATACCTTTTAAACAAAAATTTTCAGAGGGCTTTTTTTTTTCTTTTTCAACAAGCTGATAAAATTCAGTTTCTAAGAAGAAAAAAATTCAATTCAGGCTAAAAATTGTAAACTATTTTTATTGGCAAAACTTGATGGCCAAAGCAGGATAACGTAGGACTCCCAGTCCAGGCTTTGGTCTGTGCCTGTTCTCTCTCTCTCTCTCTCTCTCTCTCTCAAGCAGCTGTTTCCAAGTGAGAGTTCTTTAGCAATTAGGCCATGTGCTCCCAGCTAAGCAACTACTTTCTCTGGAGTTCTCTGGTATTTGGGAGAAGGAACTGGCATTCTTTTGCTAATTAAGAATGCTTGCAAGTCCCTTAATGAGTTGTCAACAGGTCTCAACCCTTACAGATTTGATAACATCTTTTAAGCCAATAATGGCTTTGGCTCACAAACCTCTGGAAGATGCCTAAGGAGAAGAAAAGCCTGGTTATCTTTTGAGAGCAAGAAGGCCTTCATCTCATTGGCTGTTATCGGTTGAATTATATTCCTTCCAAAATTCACATGTTGAAGTCCAAACTCCTAGCATCTCCAAATGTGACTTAATTTGGAAATAAGGCCATTAAAGATGTAAATACTTGGATTACAATGAGGTCATGTAGATCTCTAGCCCAATATGACCAAAGTCCTTATCAAGAGGGGGAATCTGGACACAGATACACACCCAGAGAGAACACCATGTCTGAAGATGAGGAAGAGATCTGGGTGATATAGCCACCAGCCAAGGGGTGACAATGGTTACCAGTGAACCACCGGAAGCGGGGAGAGGGGCAAGACACAAATTCTTCTTCAGCCTTCAGAAGGAACTCCCGCCCCATACCTTGATCTCTGACTCCCCAGCCTCCAGAGCTGTGAGGTGATGCACCTCCGGAATTCAATTTTATCAGTTTGTGATACCTTGCTGCGGCAGGCCAAGAAAACAAACCCCCCTAATGGGGTTAAGAATGTTCCCTCTCTTCTCAAGACACGACAGAACCCAGCCTGGGCACCCTGCACTCCCAGCAGATGGCCTCTCCTTCATTGCATGATGGAGACTTTCTGAATCCTCTCTGGCCAGGAGACCTCTGTCAAAAACAAATGCCTTCTCTCTTCTCATCTCCTACATTTTCAACTCTTACACACTCCTGTTAAAAAAGCACTACCAATCATGAGTCATCAGGGTCAACATCTCAGAGGCATCTTTGATTTCTGCTTCGCCCCCACATCTCTGTCTCCCGTGTCCAATCACCTCTGCCTCCTCTGTGTCTCTTGTCTACCCCCCCCCCTTTTCATTCTGATGCTACCACCCCCTGCAAGCTCCAATTATCTCTTGCCTAGACTGTTACAATAGCCTTCTAACTGGCCTCCCCCTGCCGGGCTCTCTACTGTTCCAGTGAGTCACCCAAAGGCCAGCTGCAATTATGTCACCTCCTCGCTCAGAAGTCTCCAAGGGAAGAAAAGTCCAACTCTGCAGTCTTTACTACTTTCCATGATCTAATCCTTGATAGACATCCCATCACTTGCCTGCTATTAACCAATGCTCTGAACTTCTACAACACACTTCTGATTTCCCACCTTGGTGCCTCTGTTGATCCCATTTGCTCTGTTGGGGGAATATCCTCTCCCCTAACCGTGCCTGTCAAACTCCTACAGTGGATGGAACATAGGTGTGGTTCTGTGGTTAAGTCTGTGGGCTCCGCAGGGCAGCGCACCAGATCGAGGCTGGCTCCCCTCCTCGCCAAGAGGTGACACTAGCAAGTTATCCAAACTTCCCTGCGTGGCAGTGTCCACAAATGCAAACTCCTGTGTGTCTACAGGGAAAATTAAACAAGAAAGTGCATGAATTACACTGAGAACAGTACCTGGCATGTAGGGCTTGCAAGGACTCTCATCTACTGTTTTTACTCACACACACTTTTGCAGAAGGTGAAGGTCACAGTGCTCTCCGTGACCTCTCAGAATATCTCCACGAATCCACTCTTAGGCTATGTAGGTTTCTTTTCATAATTTCTTTTGGACACGTTTCTCCTCACATCCCTAACTTTGCAGCATCCCATCCTGTCTCTTCCCTCTTACTGACCTTGAACAATAGTACTAGAGTCCCCTCAGAACCACGCTCTGTGTTCTTTGTTCGTCAGCACCGTGTTGCCAGCCCTGTTCTTGCCCCAGCTGGGCCAGACTCAAGACTCTGAGAGGAGGAGCTGTCTTTTTCTTTCTTTTCTTGTTTAGAGAGGAGGAAGGTTGAGTGGGGGAGTGCAGAGGGAGAGAATCTTAATAAGCAGGCTACATGCCCAGCGCAGAGCCTGACGTGGGCCTTGATCTCACAACCCTGAGATCACAACCTGAGCCAAAACCAAGAGTCGGATGCTTAACCGACTGAGCCAGCCAGGCGCCCCAACTGCATTTTTCATCTTTGTGTCCAAGGGCCCGACTCAGTACTTAACATTCAGTAAATACAACATGATGCTCGCAAAACACGTAGAAGACTGAACATGGAACCACTGGAAGGTGTGAACGTGAACACCCCACTGGGCCGTAGTGATCACCACGTCTCTCCACAGACGCCAGTGTTGGCACTTCTAGGAGTCACACAGGCTTTTTTTTTTTTTTTTTTTTTTTTTTAAATGCACTCGGGCACAGGTGAGGGGCTGAGATAAGCTGAGGCACCAGTATTTTCCAGTGGAGACATGAGGTCATTTCTCTGTGCGGTAATTCTCAATTGGGACTAAATTAAGACAATCAAGGAATCACTTCTTTTGTGCTGCTACAGCACTGTGTATACCTCATGATCACTTATCTCACAGCCTTCTAATTACTGGCTGCCAGCTTGGTGTCTTCCAGGAGAGTGTGTTCAGTGTAGGCAGACACTGTCTTATTTAGCTCTCGTTGCTCTGAGCCTGCCATTTAGGAGATCTTGGGTAAGTATTTGTTGAACAAAAGAATTTGCCAGAGAAGCCCGAGCTAAACAATGGGGCAGTGTGAGCCATGAAGGAGCATCAGACAGAAAAAGATGCTCCTTTTACATTGTTTTTTTTTCCCCAATACTTCATTGCTGAGGTTTCTGTGATCAAATGCTATCATTTCTATGGCATAATTCTGAAAAGAGTGAAAGTCTTAGCTGTATTCAAATAATCACCCTGGCCTCAGATCTAGCTTGATGTGCAGTATTTTGTTTTCCAAGCTTGATGCAGGGAGTCGGACAGCAGAAAGCTCCCTTGGCATATGACCTTGAGCTACAAAGCGCTCTGCTAGGGGGCAGGCAGGCAGCCCAGGCTGGGAGCCTGCAGCTTTGGATGATAGAAGACAGATATGGATGTGTCCTGGCCAGCCACGACCCGGAGCACAGCACACTGGGGAAGGATAACTCTGGATTTTCCACCCAGAAAGCAAAACTAGTTCGTTAATACTGTACTGAGCACTGGAAATTTGCTCAGAGAGTAGATTTCAGGTGCTCTCATTACACACACAAAAAATGGTAACTATGTGGGGAGATGATATGTTCATTAGATTGACTGTAACAATTATTTTACCATATGTATAACCAACCCATCATGTTGCATATCTTAAATATACGCAATTTTTGTTTAAAAAAATAAGGGGAGTGTTGAAGTCAAGAGATAAAGAGACATAAAAAAAAAAGAAATAAACAGACATGAATAAAGCTGTACATCTTAAAGTTCTCTCAATATCTGGGGATACAAATCCACCCTGTGTTTTTCTGTGGCTCTGCTGGTACTCCATGGTATAGAAAGACCATGATTTATGTAACCAGCCTCAATTGATATCATTTGTCTTCTTTTCAGTTTTCTAATATTATAAACAATCTGTAAAGAACCACCTTGTATATCCATCTCCCTATAATTCTGCACACATACGTGTAGGTTAACTGGAGATTTTCAACTCCTTTTGGGCATGTCCTTCCTCAAGTCTGTCACTTTGCAGCATCTTTTCCTGTCTCCAGAATCTTTCCTTGCCTTACCATCCTTTGCTAGGTTGATGAATTGCAAGGTCAAGGGTGTGTGCGTTTAAAATTTCAGTTACTTGGGGCACCTGGATGACTCAGTTGGTTGAGCCTCTGAATCTTGATTTCAGCTCAGGTCATGATGTCAGGGTTGTGGTTTGGAGCCCTGCATTGGGCTCCCTGCTCAGTGTGGAGTCAGCTGGAGAATCTCCCTTTGCAGCCCCTGCCCCCCGCATATGCGTGCACGCTCTCCAAAATAAATAAAATCTTAAAAATTTTTTTTGGTTACTCTTGAGGTACCTGGCTGTGACTGGCTCAGTTAGTGGAACCTGTGATTCTTGATCTCAGGGTTGTGAGTTCAAGTCCCATGTTGGGTTTATAGATTACTCAAAAATCCTTTTTTTTTTTTTTTTTTTTTTAAAGACTCTATCCATTCATGAGAGAGAGAGAGGCAGAGGGAGAAGTAGGCTCCATGCAGGGAGCCTGATGTGGGACTCGACCCTGGGTCTCCAGGACCAGGCCCTGGGCTGAAGGCAGGCGCTCAACCACTGAGCCATCTGGGTTGCCCTCAAAAATCTTTTTTTAAAAAATGGTCAGCTTTAAAAGGAATTAATATCTTTAAAAAATTGTTTTTGATTACTCTTACCAAAATCGTCCTCTAAAACAGCCTGCATTGATTCACCCTCCCACTAATATCATATGAGAGCGGCTGTATTGTACTCTACTAGCTGACATGGTGTAACCATCAATTTCTTTTACTTTTACCAAAGTCATTAGTGAAAAACAGTATCTTACTAGTTTCAATTTGTGTTTAATTATGAGTGAGGGTGAGATCTTTTTTATATTGATGGAACATTTGTGTCCTTCAATTTTTTAGTTCATGTCCTTTGCCCAATTTATTTTGAATTGAAATAGGACCTCTGCTACAGTCCTGCTTAAAACTTTTATTGGTAACCCACTGTCTGTAAGATAAAGTCTGGCATCCCTAATATGACAAATAAGGGCTAGGACCTAGTTCATTCTAAGCCTCTTCTCATGGTTGCTACCCTGACTCAACATTGATGGTCCAGTAACACCTGGCTGCTTGTGGCTCCTAGTTCTCACTGGGTCTTCAATACAGATTCACTGGTTAATTGAAGAAATTCCAATTTTCATATAATTCACCTTAACTAAAGAACTGTCTTGGAACATTCAACTATTTCCTGGAGTATTTTATTTTGTTCTTGTCAATCCTACTATAGGGGACCTTTTGTAAATAATATTTCATTTGTGGTTTCTGCTTGTTCACTCTGGTAACAATATCAAGAGATCTTCAGGCCAGCTCTTACTAAAGTTCTCCCTAAAGTTCAGGTATTCTGATGGGGAAAGTGTCCCACTACACTTGGGTTGCAACATTCACACCAGGAGTTTAATATTAGCTACAAGAGAAGAAATGTGTCCAAATAGAGGCCAGTGGTCACAGTTTTGTTGAGGTCACTCTGGACAGATTGTCTAATGTTGGAATATCCTAGGAAAGAGGCCCCCTGTTCCTCGCCTGATTTCTCACTGACCACACTTATAACCTAACACTACATGTCTCTCTGTTGCAACCATGAGAGTGTGAAGTCATTACTCTCTGCATCACATCACAACCTTTCTGGAAAGCAAGGGCTAAAAAAAAAATATTCACACCCAGTGTGCCCCTAAACCAGTCTCTACGCTAAAGAAAAAAGTACATAAGAAGGAAACGCTACGTACACAGATGCTAGTGGCAGGGTTATTTATAACAGCACACGCCCAAGAGAATGTGTTACAGTCAGGAGCCTTGGCTGACTAGGAGCAAGAATTCTACTACCACATACCACTACATTAAAAAATTAAAATAAGAGATATTTTTTAATGGGATGCATGGAGATAAAGGAGATGACTGTTTTGCTTTCAACTATGTGAAATTAGTAAAATTGCAAGCAAATATGTATAAATGATCGTAATTTTTAAGGATGTCAAGATGAAAGGTGAATTTTCTATTTTCAAACTTGAATGGAATCTTATTATTTTCATTTAAAGAAATCTCTTTCAAATTTGCTATTTAGAATCCAAATACAAAATTATGACCATAACTACCGTATACAGGGGTGCAGTGTGTGATGAACGTGTTGACTTGTTGAGAGAGATTTTGTTACATACCTAGGATTAGAATTCAACACACAGGAGCCCACCAGCCTTCCCAGACACACCAGACACTGATGTGACTACAGCCGTGAGGGAAGGCACACGATTACCAGAATCTCTGTAAATATCTACCTGACCCAGATCTATCAAACGATGTTTCAGTTATTCATGAGGCAGGTGAGAATTATCCTCGGTGTAATGGCAGATCTCCTGGTAACGAATCTTCCCAGTTGCCCATGCATGAAATAGAGTTTTGTGTTATGATGGATAAATTGTACAGCTTTTTTTTTTAAACGTAGGGATATGGTATTGTATAAGGAGGTTGTAGAATATTACAGTTCATAGCTGCTTCATATAATCTTCACAGAAATGTCTGGAAATATAATTAGCTTGGTGCTCTAACCACTGCATTCAACAACCCCTTCCTGTGTGCCAAGAAGCATTTAAAAGCCCTTTTCACGGGCTTCCTTGAAAACCATTTGCAGTGGTAGCAAGCAGCTTCCTACAATCTCAGAGTATCTCAAGTCTCCCAAGAAGCCATGGAATAGAGAGCCTGGGAACATGAAACAGAGCAGCTTTTCCGTGGACCCAGAAATGCATTTGTCCCCTTCAGAAACTTAACACTTGTTAAAGGGCAAAAATAGATGAGACATTACAGCAGTCTTCTATGCCAAAATTGTATCTGTGTCTGAACGTCATTAGCACTGCTCCCTGACTTCCCCACAAAGACCCCTCACAATGCCACTTAATTATAACCCCCTGTGATTAGACAGGAAGGTACCCCCCAGGCATTTGGGGTGAGCCCCCACGTCCTCTTCCCCAGGTCAGGCTGCCACTCAAAGCAGGTACGTGGTACACAACGCTTTCTTTCATCCATGTGGTTTCATTAAAATCTCACACATTTTGTATTCACACAATGCCCCTGATCCAACTCTCCCCTGGGCTAACAAAAAGAAGGAAGACCTTTAAAACTTGACCTTCAAAAACCATTTGATTCATGTGTGGGCTCACGGTCTGTTTTTCTATTACGGTTACTTGGTATTTCTTTCATCAAATAAGCCCCAAATTCTAATTGCCTAACATCTTCCCTGTAACTTCTACGACTCAACAAGGAAACCAATGACAACAAAATCAATCAACCGACACGCAGGAACTCATTTTTTAAAGGGACAAGGTACAACATCATGAAGGTATTTTTTCTTTGCCTCGGGAATGCCAGTGTTAGTCATTGAAATCATGGAGTCTTATTTCCAGTATTATTTTGTTTTAAGGAGATCAGCTTTCCGAATTCAAGAGTGGTTAACACCTACCTAACCTAGATGTGCATACGTACCTCTTAACCTTTTCACTCTTTATGCTTTCTAGTCACGTGGAACGGTGATATTTCCGAGCAAAGCCCAGGAGACTGGGAAGGGAGACAGGCTTGCATTCAAGTCCTCTAGGGCTTTACCGTTAACCAGCTGAGTGATCCTGGGCAAGTTAGTGACCCTTCCTAAGCCTCATTATCGTCACCTATAAAACAATGTTAGCAGTAAGGGACTCCTAGGACTGGAGAGGCAGTAAGAGCTGCATTGCACCTGCTTCGGTATTTTGTCATTCATTGCCCACTGACCATCAGCTATTACCTCTGTGATTAGTTGTGCTAGCACGTTATGATGTTGTTTATAGTGAAGCAAAGGGAAAAAGCCAAAGATTTCTGGGAAAACCCAAGAGACCCAGCTGAATGTCTATATTAAAGTGGTAGTGGAGGAAGGAAGGTGATGCATGCCTATAATCAGAACTGGTTATGGAAATAAAATTGATACGTGATTCTAAGGTATTTCCAGAGTGAACAATGATGATTCATTTCATAGCATCAGGGTGCTTTTGGAGGAGAAGCCTGTGAGAGCAGAAAGGAGGCATTTGGTGTGTGCACATACTTATTTGGGGAGGACGGAGGGGTAGTGGGAAGGCCCTGCAAAGTGCTGGCCTCAGGGTTGAAATCTTTACAAAACTGAATTTCTGAATTCAATGGAATTTTGCTTTTGGCTCACGGAGAATGGACTCTAATGCTGCCCTATGGATGCAGCCAGCAAATATCTGGGAACTTAATGAACTCAGGAGACATCAGAGCTTCAGACAGGATAAATGAGCGCTCTCAGAAGAGGAGGGGGGGAATATGAGAGGATGACCAGAGCTAGGGAAGAGGAGCAAAGAAAGAACATGGTGTTGCACATGAAGAGCGACGCCCAAAGCCATGAGAGGAGGGTCTGGAAGTGGGGACCTGCCTGGGGTCTGCTGGCATACAAGCAGGTGACCAGAGCAGTCCGGAGCCTCAGAGAAGGACAGACATGTGGGAGAGGACAGAATGAATTCGTGGTGGAAGAGACTGGCACTGGGACAGAATTTCTGATCAAGACATCCGGCAGGTGAAGAGCAAGATGGGAGGCAGACACGCAGTTTGAGGTCTGGGAAGGAGGTACTGAATCCTTCAAAGATGCTATGGGACCCCACCACCATGAATTCATTTAGCCGAAATGGCAGGCAGTTGAGTGCCTTTTTCATGTTCTTAGGAGTCTTGGTTCCAAGTGGTCCCTTCTACTTTCTCTTGCGAGTTAACTGGCACTTCTCTTCTGTCTGTAGAACAGGACTGACCTCAGAGTCTGTGGCTTGTGTCCAGGCGGTCTGTACAGAGTGACCATGCCCCCTACCTTGCCTGGCACAGGCCTGTTTCGGGCTCTCTGCCCCAGTCTAAGTGGTAATGGCATCTCATTTTATAGTCAAAAAATGGCCAGGTTTGGAAAATAAAGTATATGGTCATCCTGTTTACACCTTTCTCTATTTTTTTGACCACTCTGCCTGGCCACTGAGCTGATTTTCCAAAGGAGACTACACCCACGTTGTTTCACCTCGCACAAGAACATCTTTTTATAAATCACACATGTTTTTGCCGATGGTATCGCAAAGGGAGAAACAGGATGGGGCATTTCCTCAGAAGCCATTGTGTTTGTTCACTTAACTGTAAATTCATAGAGAGCAGGAAATACTCGTTGGTACCTAGGAAAACACAGGATAAGCTCCTGCTATGCACAATTACACAACGTGTCTAAAAGCAGGTTCTTATACCCAGTGCCTAAATAAAACTACCTAAATTTAAGAGAATCTCATTGGAATTGTTACTTTATATGTACACCATATCCAAAGACTATGAGGTAAGTCTTTCCTTACTCTTTGATGATTGTTTTTTAATGCATTTCTGTGTGTGGGGGGGTAGAAGTCATGGTAGATAAAGCTTACATACAACGTATCATGTGGAGGGACTGTTCTAAGAGCTTTCCAACATTAAATTCTTTTTCAATCCTCATAACTTTATGAGGTACCAGTTTTATTTCGATTTTATTTTTTTTAAAGATTTTATTTATTTATTTGAGAGAAAGAGTGAGAGCAAGAGAGAACACAAATAGAGTGGAGGCAGAGAGGGAGAGGGGGAAGCAGACTCCCCGCCGAGCAGGGAGGACGACTCAGGGCCCTGGGATCATGACCTGAGCTGAAAGCAGATGCTTAACTGACTGACCCACTCAGGCACCAGTATTCCTATTTTAGACAAGAACACTGAGCACACAGGGTACAAACAACCTGTCTGTGGTAATGTGGTGGTTGGGCTACACGGTCTGTGTCCTAACCATGGTTCCATACCACCTGCCACACTGAACTCTTGGCTTGTCATAGAAGTCAGTAGGCCAAGAACACAACTCATGGTAAATGCTCTATGGCTGGTGTCCTTTCAGAATCAGCTCTGCAAATGTCTAGCTGTAAATCTAGCAACCACTCTGAGGTCTATGTGATCACCCACTGCTTGCCTAATGTACACATGTTTTGTTCCCAGATGAGACACATCATGTTCTGCTGTAAATACAAATGTAATGGTTTCGAATGGTATTTCTCTGGAGCCAGTATCAATCTGCTCTTTCTTAGCCATTCAACAAATGGAAAACAGTGGGTAGACATGGCATCACACTAGATACTATGAGACACAAACGGGGATGAGTAAGATATTAACCACTGCCTTGAAAGGCCTTCAAGAAAGATTCACATTGTGCCTTCTGTGACAATTTTCATCGATGAGCTTCTCTTCCTTCACAAGTTGGTTTTTCCGAGATGTGTCAGAAAAGGAAACTGTTCTAGGACATCACTGGGAAGTGTAGATGAACTCCATGTTAGAAAGCATCTGAATCATGAGTTCCCACACTCATGGCTCTGAAACACAATATAGGTGATAAGACTTAGGCTAAGTTCAAATTCCAGGTCTGCCATTTCTAATTAGAAATTATTTCACTCCTCCAGACCTTGGTTTCTTCACCTGCCAAATTAAGTTAAGAGTATCATGGAGGTCTGCTTGTGTAATTAGGGCTCATAAGGCATGGAAGGGGTCAAGTGTATTTCACATGCACAGAAGACACAATAGTGATTGCTGTTGTTGTTCTCTATATAAAATTGGTGAAGCAAATCCTACCTAGAAAGAACAGAAGGAGCAGGAGTTGTAGCCTTGTTACACCTTGAACAATGGTGGATAGCTTCCATAGACAGCAGCCAATGAACCATGCTCCTGGCATTCACACCCTCACCCCCTTGTCTAGTCTGACCCAACAATAAGTCTGGTCCCGTGACTGCTTTTAACCAACAGAAAACTGTGAATGAGATACTGGACTAATTCTGGACTGAGTCTTAAAAGGCCTTGCATTCTTGGAGGCCCTGGGCTGCCCTGCTGGAAAGACCACATGAAGAGACCACATGGAATGGCACTGAGAATCTATGGAGGAAAAGAGGGGTCCAGCTTACCCTATGTCCTGGTGAGCCTCCTGATGACCCCAATCCCATGTGTCTGCAGACATAGGACATCCCAAGAGAGCCTGGCCACAGAACCACCCAGCTGAGCTCAAGCAATCATCAGGTCACAGAATACCATTAGGTTGTTGCTCTAAGCCACTACTATGTTGAGGGGTGTTTTGTTACATTACAAGAGATAATCCAAAAAACAGCATTGCCCAAATAATCTGAAATCAAACACACGATGTCATATAACCGCCCCATTTATAATTCAGAAAAACTGAAAAACAATCCTGAATGATGAAAAATCTCTTGAAAGTTGTATGTTTCAGTAAATACCCTCACCTCTCCACTTTCAGATCTTGATAAGCTGAGGAGCTTGTATGGTAGGCTGGCTACCTCCTTCTAGCTCCATATGTACTCATTAGGCACCCACTATGTCAGATGTTTGCTCAATCCCAGGAGACAAGGAAGAAAAGGCAGGATCTCTGTCACTAAGGAATTTATAGCCTTGGGCAGCCCAGGTGGCTCAGCAGTTTAGCACCTCCTTCAGCCCAGGGCATGATCCTGGAGACCAGGGATCGAGTCCCACATCGGGCTCCCTGCTTTGGAGCCTGCTTCTCTCTCTGCCTGTGTCTCTGCCTCTCTCTCTTTGTGTCTGTCATGAATAAATAAATAAAATCTTAAAAAAAAAGAATTTATAGCCTTGATACACAAGAAAAGAGTGACGGATGAAGGTCACCTTGAGAGGAAACAGTGACATCTTTACCATCCCAGCCCTAGGAAGGTACTGATCTCCAGAGTCTTTTGCCTTTATCAGAGATTTTTTTTTTTTTAAACTGGGCCACTGAGTCTACTTTGCCTTCCAACCCCTAGGTGTTCCCTTTGAGGGTCATGATGGAGATGCTGGTAAGAATATTCTTTGCATGTCCATGCTCAGCTCCAGTTACCCAAAGAGAATGTGTGATTTACCCAGATGCTGAAGGCTAGACAGCTTGGTTTGATGATTTCTTATTAAAATCAGATGCTAAATAGTGCTCCAATTATTTGCATGTTTGTTTTTCCTAGTCACAAGAAATGTCATTACTGAAAAATGTGTGGAAATATATTTATTTGGCTTCGCAGTCACTCTGCCGATGTTTCTACTTCCCTTGGAATGTCAAAGCCACGTTAAGGCAAATTTTCCATCTTGACACAGTCCAACTAATCTTAAAAAAAAGCACCTCCCTTGAAGCTCATTTCCCATTTTGCTGACTACTATCTATTTCTCCTTCTCCCTCCTGGCCAAACCTCTTAAAAGAAGTCTACTTCTTCTCGCATTCATATCTTAACCATATGCTTCCTAACTCCCAGCCAGAAGGCTTCCCTGAACCTGTTCTCCCAAAAACACCCACGATGATTGGTCACTAAACACATGGGATACTTACCATCCCGTCAGGACCCACCAGAGCAGACCCTTCTCCATGCCTGAATGCTCCCCTGTTCTGCACAAATGATGCTACCAGTGCCTCTTGTTGTTTCCCCCCTAGCTCTCTAGTGGGTCTTGTCTGTCTCCCCAGAAGCTCCACTGCCTGTACGTGTAACTTACAAGTTGGTAGCACCCTCAGGGTGCTCCTACTGCAGCCCTACTTTGCTTCCAACTTCCTATTTTCACCTTGGAGTTTCTATCCCATGGCTTCAAATGAATCCACAGACATACATGACTTCCAAATCTGCATTTCCAGCCAGACCTCTCCTGATCCCAGTTCTCTACATCCAATATCCTCTTCTCTTGAGTATCCCAGAAGCACCTGAAAGCCAGCATACCCCCAAATAAACCATTTCCCCCACCAATGCATTGGTCTTCGGTGTTCCTGATGGGGTGAGTGGTACCTCCACTTGCCTGACTGCTCAGCAAGAAGCCAGAGTGGTTCCTTACTGCCCTCCTCACCCTCCACATCCAGTCTGTAATCAAGTCATGCTCATTCTGTCTCCTAAAGATCTCTTGCCACCGTCCATAGTCTTCAGAGCCTAAAGCCACTGTTTTAGTCTGGGATATCTTCATCTCTCTCCAGCATCATAATCAACCACCTGCTTCCTTCCACCAACGGTTTACTTGTGACTGGAATCAACAGGAATACACAATATCCCATTTGATTCCATGATAGCAAGAAGGTGACCCCTTAAACTGTATCATGGTTTTCTCTCATTCCACAAATACACAGAAGTAGTTTTATTATAAACTTGAAAATGATGTTTGGTCACACTCCAAACATTTCCCATTTCCCATGCTGTAAGAATGATCTTTCTAAAAGGTGAGTCCTCTGACAGCTTTAGTAGGATGCTGCATTGGGATAAAGTCTGGACTCTGTAACAGACCCTGTAAGGCCCTTCATGAGCAGATCCTTGCCCACTTCTTCATTCATCCTCATCGCTCACTACTCTGCTTCTCCCCCAGCAATCCTTCTCAAACCACAGCTTCCCTCTCAAGCTGTAGACTGGCAATCTCTCCTTCTCTCTTCTCCAGACTCTCCTGTGTTCTGTTCTTCCCACCAGGAGAGAAGACTCCCTCCCTAACACCTTGGTTAAACAACCAGTTCTCTAGGGAACCTTTCCTGCTAACCTGTAACTCAGCTGGGTTTGTCTAATTTGAGTTCTTGGAGCCCCTGGGTGTCTCCTCTAATATCACAGACACTGTACTGTAATTGCTAGCTTTATTATCTATTTTTTTTTCTCTTCAAGATCATAACCTTTTGGAGGAAGGGGCCATGTCTGTCCTTGTTGTTACATTTTTGGGGATAATGGGGGTATCTGGCACATAAACAAACAACATGCCAAGCTTACCAAACTCTCTATGGCTTTACAGAAGTTTAAAAACCTAAATTCTGACCAAGTAGATAATATTACTTTGTTAGTTTGAAAGGGAGACTCCAAGGTAACAGTAAGGTTAGGGTGCAAAGGTCCACACCATCTCTCTCAAGCACACACGCACTTGATTATGAGCATTAATGTTTGTAATACATCGATTTCATGTCTATGCCTGAGGGGGGAAAATACAAACTTCCAACTCCAGAGCTGTCCAGTGATGGTCCACAGGACCTTTATTTACGGTGGGCAGAGCTGATCTTATGCTGGACATAAAGCCAATGATTCCATTGATTAACAGTGATTTTCAATCCTGCATGACAAAATGATGTCAATATAAGCCTCCATGAAAACCTTAGGGTTTCTCTCTCTCCAGGAAGTGTACATGTACTCCCCTTACTGCAGGACATGCTAGGAATTCCTAGTAGCGAGGAATTGGCAATGTGGGGTTGGCATGCCAGCCAACCACTCTGGATATTAGCCACGGCTCTTTCTGAAGAGCTCTGAAGCCCATCACACCAAGTCCAAAGGCAGAATCCAGTGTAGATGGTCTTCATTATCCAAGGAGCAACAATTATTTGAAAAGCAACAAGTCCAGAGACACAGGCTTCCCAGGAAGAGATTCCCGGAAACGAGCAGTTGCTGAAGTCATCAGAGACTCTGGGTAAATCAATGCAAGAAATAAAGGAAGAGGAGTCTGACCCTGAGAGAAAGGGGTAGCCAGCAACTAGAGGAAGTAGTTAGCTCACAGGCCAGGGTTCAGGGTTGGCTCTTACTCTATTGGGAGATTTGGGATGAGCAGAACCTACAGCAGAAGAGCAGAGGGGCTCAGTGAGAGGAGCACCATGCTCATGAGAGTACCTGTAAGTGTCCTGTCCACAGACCCCACAACATCAGTATCACGTTGTACAGAAAACACTGGGCAAAAGCACGCAGACTATTCCTGCACTCCATCATGAATATGAAGGGAGCCCCCCAACATATTCAGGCCTGGTCCTTCATTATCACCAGCAGGCAGGTAGGGCTGACACGGACAGAGTCCATGGTTCACGTGTCCCCAGTTGTGTCACAGGGGACAGGCCATCAATGAGTCCTATTTCTTTTCTTTTCCTTCT
Organism: Canis aureus; assembly: GCF_053574225.1. NCBI lineage: Eukaryota > Metazoa > Chordata > Mammalia > Carnivora > Canidae > Canis > Canis aureus. The sequence continues at coordinate 14,105,244 of NC_135647.1, forward strand.
TTTCTTTCTTCTTTTTCTTTCTTTCCTTTCTTTCCTTTCTTTCTTTCCTTTCTTTCTTCTTTCTTTCTTCCTTTCTTTCCTTTCTTTCTTCCTTTCTTTCCTTTCTTTCTTTCTTTCTTTCTTTCTTTCTTTCTTTCTTTCTTTCTTTCTTTTCTTTCTTTCTTTCTTTCTTTCTTTCTTTCTTTCTTCTTTCTCTTTCCTCTTATGAATCCTGTTTCAAAGTCCCTGCCTTATACCACCAGTTCATTAGGTGGGTGTGCTAATAGGCAGAGTGAACGTTTAAAAGGCAACCTTTGATTTTTTATGAATCACTTAGGTTGCAGTACTTTATTTTGTTAAGATTTTATTTATTTATTCATGAGAGTCACATAGAGAGAGGAGCGGAGACATAGGCAGAGGGGACTCAATCCTGGGACCTTAGGATGACAGCCTGAGCTAAAGGCTAATGCTCAACCACTGAGCCAACCCAGGTGCCCCAGGATACAGTACTTTAAAGGTATGATGGACTGAAATGTCTCAATTTGAAAAAGGAAAGGAGAATCTTTCCAAGAAAATGTTAATTCAGGAATTAGTTGAATGCTGAAACCAAAGAGAAAAGTTCCTTTTGTTTCTTGATTGAATATAGCAAATTAAATCCGCACAAAATTTGGCAAATAAGGTATGTGTGTCTACTAGTGGATGGGATCATTGACCCAATGTTTCTAGCAGCAATATCCATAATAGCTAAACTGCGGAAGGAGCCTCGGTGTCCGTCAAAAGATGAATGGTTAAATAATTTCTTAACTTAATCCTCTACCTCAGCCACCCATTTCTTTAGTTTTAGTCTGTGTTTTGTCTCTACTTTGAAAATCACTTATTCAGGACACAGCTGGGGACTCAGGTGCCCCTGCTCTTCTAGCATGCTTCTGGCTACCAGGCCTACTGATGGTTCTAAAAGTCTTGGACTCCTTTGGAACCTGAAAGTCTATCGACTTTCCTTTCTTATCCAATTTAAAGTCAATACTGTAGTGGATTAAACTGTATCTGTGCAAAGATAGGTTCAAGCCCTAACAGCTTACCTGGTGTGTGTGTGTGTGTGTGTGTGTGTGTGTGTGTGACCTTACTTGGAAATGGTCTTTGCAGATATAACTCAGTTAAAAGTCTCTAAATGAGATGGCCTTGGATATAGGGTGGACCCTTCATCCAATGTCTTATTGTCCTTATAAGACAAAGGAAAGGGAGACTGGTAACACAGAAGGACATAGAGGAAAGGTCATATCCAGACAGAGGTAGAGATTAGAGTGATGTAGCCACCAGCCAAGGAATGCTAAGGATAGCCCAGCAGCCACCAGGAGTTAGAAGAAAGGTGTGGACCACACTCCCCTCAGCTTTCAGCAGAAAGCAACCTTGCCAACACCTGGATTTTGGACTTTGGACCTTTGCAACTGTGAAAGAATGAATTTCTGTGGTTCTAAATCACTAAATTTGTGGTGATTTGTTACAGCAGGCCTAGGAAATTGATACACATGCCTTAATCTCCTCTGCTCCATCCACCCCCACTTTTTAATCCATCTGGCAAAATCCCAGTGCTAGAAGGACCCAACTGTCTGCTTCATCTAGAGCTGTATTTGGACAGCCAAAGCCCCTGGAGAAAGTCACTGGTGCCATGTAGTGTCATAATCATCATCCTGAAACTGGCTTAACTCTGCAGGTCCCACTCCTGCCGTCTCCGTGAAAAGATGAGCTGATTTATTACGTGGTAAAGCTCAGCTGCCAGATAGAGTCATACCCAATTTCCTTCTTTCTTCCCTCCCTCCCTCTACAGCCAGCCCCTCTGCTGCCCTATTTCACTGCAGGAGGTTTAATTCCTTTTCTGGTAAGAGCTCTTCTATCTGTACCTTATATCCCACTCATTCCTAGCTTCTCAGCACTTTACCCTCACCTCTCCTCTCATAGATCTTCTGACTCTTTCTCTCTACTGGATCCCTCACACTGGTTTGTAGCACTTATGTCACTTCCATCGTACGATGACAATGACAAATCAGAAGGCACACAGACAGCCCCCTGTAGACATGTGTACATTTCCTCTGGGGCTCATCCTGTCCTGTCCTTTCCCCACTTCACAGCCAGACTCCTTCAAAAGCTTGTTTTCCCCCGTTTCCTACTAATTTCTCATTCCACTGTAATCTGGCATCTATCCCCAAATAATCTGCCCAGAAAGCTTTTGCAAAGTCATCAGTGAGCTCAAGTTGATCAGAATCCCTAAAGTCGACAGGTGTGTTTTTCTGTGTTGCACTTGGCTTCTCCATGGCAGTGAACATGGTTCATCATACCCTCCTTAAAACATTTTCCATTCCTGGGTCCTGTCACACTACATTCTTCTGGTTTTCCTCCTACCTCTCTAGCCATTGCCTTTTTTCTTTAAAAATTTAAAGTTTCTTTAAAATTGAGGTATAATTAACAATACAGTATTATATTGCTTTCAGGTGTACAATATAATGATTCAACAATTCTATACATTTCTCAGTGTTCATTATGGTAAGTGTACCCTTAATCACCTTCACCTATTTCACTCATCCCCCCACTGTCACCTTTGGCAACCATCATTTAAAAAACAGTTGGAGGACCTGAATAGATATTTTTCCAAAGATGACATACAGATGGCCAACAGACACAAGAAAAGATGTTCAACATCACCAATCACCAGGGAAATGCAAATCAAGACCACGGATCGAGTCCCACTTCAGGCTCTCTGCAGAGAGCCTGCTTCTCCCTCTGCCTGTGTCTCTGACTCTCTCTGTCTCTCATGAACAAATAGATGAATAAATCTTTTTAAAAAACCCACGAGACATCACCTTGCACCTGCCAGAGTGGCTAAAATAAAAATTAAAAAAAAAAAAAGAAGAAATTGCAAGCATTAGTGAGGACGTGGGGAAAAAAACCCTCATGTACTGTTGGTGAAAATGCAAACTGGTGTAGCCATATACTGTGGAAAACAGTATGGAAGTCCCTCAAAAAATTAAAAATAAAAATATCATATGATCATGCAATTCCACTACTGGGTATTTACCCAAAGAAAACAAAAACACTAATTTGAAAAGATATACATGCCCCTGAGGTTACTGCAGTATTATTTACAAGAGCCAAACTATGGAAGCAGCACAAGTGTCCACCCATAGATGAATGGGTAAAGAAGAGGTGGCATATATTGAATGAAATATTACTCAGCCACAAAACAAATGAGATCTGCCATTTGCAACAACATGGACAGAGCTAGAGCGTATAACACTAAATGAAATAAGTCGGTCAGAGAAAGTCATTGCCTCTCAATCTCCTTTACAAGTTCATCCTCCTCTATCTAGTCACTAGTGATGGTAGTCTTTGCCTCTAAGACAGACTTGGATCCTCTTTTCTTTCCATTCTTTCCACTCTATACGTATTCCCAGCCCATCTTTGACACGGTCATCACTCTAATGCGGATATGCGAAGACCCAAGATTTATGCACCCAGTCCAGACCACTTCTTTGCATTCCATATATTCAACTCCCAACTTTGGATATCACAAAATCAACTCCAATTCACACCTAAGATGGATATCATAGCTCCTCTATCCCCCATTCCCTCCCCCTACTCCTCCAAACCTGCCACTCTTCCAAAGTACTCATCTCAGGAAACCCTATAACCATATGCCCTAAAACAACACTACAGTGTCAAACATGACCCTTCTCTCTCTCCCTCCTAAATCCAACTTGTCATTTGGTCCTGAACTTATTCCTCATAACATCTCCCAAACCCACTCATTTCTACTAGCAAATATGAGTCCAAGTTACCATAATCTGTACATGGCCAAATTGGTTTTCCTGGAGCCACACATACTCTTGTCTAATCTGCTGTGCAGGATGAAGGCCTAGAGAGGGTCCAGTCCTTGGTGACCCCTCCAGCCTCGACTGACAGCGTACTCCTAGCTCTCCACTCTCTAGCCATTGTTTTCCCAGCCTGTTCATTCCTGTTTCTTCTACTACAGGGCCTTTGCACAGGCTGTTTTGCTGCCTGGAGTTCTTGTTTTCTAAATTCTTACTACTTCCCCAAGGTCTCAGTTCAAACTTCTCTTCCTCGAGACAGTTTCTCTGGTCCCTCAGATGGCATCAAGTGTCCCCCTCACTTTCCCAAGTACTTTCCCTTCACTGCCCTAATCATAATCGTGATCCCACCTGTATCCATGTGTTTCGATTGCCTGCCTCTCCCACTACACTGTGCATGCCACAAGGTCACCAACAAGGTCTGCTTTTGCTCACAGTTATCTATCTCCAGAGCGGGTACAGTTTCAGCATGGGTAGGCATTCAGTAACGTTTTTTAATTTTTAAAAATATCGTGTTGCTCAAGGCCCTAGGTATGCGGAAAAGCTTAGAAGCACAAAGGGACTTCTGGCACATTGCAGATTTCCAGGGCCAACCCCCTACAGCTTATGATTTTCTGTCAAGAGGAAATAAAAGCATAACTCAGTGGCATCTTCATCGTTTATTCCTGCCAGTTCTATTTTTCTATAAATACAGTCCTCATTTTCAAGGAATTTGGATAAGATGGTTGCAATTGACTATTTTGGGGAGGCTCTGCTTGCTCTACTTTGGAGGGGATGTTATCATTTGTCTTTGTTCCCAGAGTAGCTCTGGGGGTGTGTGTTGTGGACATACACTGCTGACTCCACACAGGTGGTTGGGTGTGTCAGGCTGTGTTGCAGGCCATGGACATGGCCTCTGAGCACAGGCTGCAAAGCACGTAAAGATCACCTCCCGGAGGACCCATTATTTTACCTTCCAACCATTACTGTTGTTTCCCTACTGTTATGATGCAGGGCTGCTTCGTCCTCCAGTGTTTCCACCACCATCTGGAGTTCAGTCTCAGGATCTTAATGCTGAAGGCTTTGTCAGGACCCTGGCCTTCAGCCTAGCATAGGATGGATGTACAAGCAGCACAAGACACGGAGGCCTTTGAAAAGTTCATACAATTGTTGATGTCAAAATTGAGGGAAATAGTGAGATCCTAACTTTCCAATGCAGTTTTCTTATTGTTATACAACTTAGAAAGTAATGTTTCTGGGCTTATCTTTGAAGATGTGGTATACACAGACACACCTATCCCATAACTTGAGCTATAGGAAAACCATAGCATAGCTGATTATGGCAAATTTTAAGTGGCATCTTAAAAAGTGGCAACTCACTGTGGAAGTACCAAACAGGCCAAGTGTGCATTATGTTCATGCTCTTTCATGTGTTTTAAAAAAAAGTACAGTTTTATTATTTTTTAAAGTACAGTTTTAAATACAAATGCATAATATAAAGGAATTTATGGACTTGATCTTTGTATCAAAACTGTGAACCTTATTTTACACATGAAAGGGAGGGTATTACATATACACACATACAAGACAAATATATACATATCAGCTAACACTGGCCAACCATTAACAATCCCATAATCAATCAATCCTCTTGTATATGTACTTAACTCTTACCAATGCATATGAAAGTTTGCACTTCAAAGTATTACTTGAATATATATACAATTTATCATGTTAAACATCCTTATGTTGTCCTTTTTTTTCTCCTGTGGGCTAAAAACTGGTACTACAAGTCTCTCCAAAAATAAGGAATAATATTTCTGAATCCAGTTAAGTACAAAGGAAATGACAGTGCAAACCACTGACTTTTTAAAAAACTAGAATAGCTCACTCAATTCAGGTATCCCTCCACCTATTTGGATATATTCTATAGTATATCCTCTACCTTTTCTACTTCAGGAGGTCAATGTCTCTTTAAAAAAAAAAAAAAAAAAAGCTTACATCCAAATATCACATTCAACTGCCAAATTCATCAGTTTGGCCAGAGAAATCACAATCACAAGAACTTGCTAAGAATAGCTAATGATAAGAATGATTCAAACCACAACTTTGCCAGTCACGTGTTTCAAATATTTTCTTCCCAAAGAGTTTTAAATGCAAATAATATTCAAACTTTGAATGATCCACGAGTAATTTGAAGTTCTTGTATTTGCATCTGTCAAAGGACCAGTTTCCCAACATCCTGAAATCAGCACACTAGATCTTTGCATGCCAGGAGCATCCGAGCTTTACCTAAAGGTCTCGTCAAATGGACAAAACAACGCTCCTGATTTGCTGGTAGGAAAGGCATCTGGCACACCATCATTCAGGGGTTCATGCTGATGAATGGACATTGGTTCAATATGTGTTTGTGTGATTGTAAGCCACTTTCTACCGCAAAGTCAGGAAGACCCTGGTAAGGGATCTTATGGAAATTTTATTTTTTTAAAAAAACTATTTATTTATGAGAGAGAAGGAGAGAGAGAGACAGAGAGACAGAGACAGAGACCATGAGAGAAGGGGCAGAGGGAGAGAATCTGTAGCAGACTCCTTGCTGAGCGCAGACCCCCCACCTCCCCACTTGATCTCATGACTCTGAGATTATGACCTGAACCGAAACCAAGACTGAAATGACTGAGCCATCCAGGAGTCCCAAAACTATTTTTTCCAGAGTTCACAGAACACTACCTAAGAGGTCATGGTCTAGTTTTCCCCTGGGTGGGGGGATAAAAAGGAGTCATCCATTTAGGGTTTTGCTTGCATGTCAATCTCTCAGCAGTGTTTAGAAATACATGAAAGGCCTACAGGTTTTATTACACCTGTCCAATGACCAGGAGGGTGCAGAATGTAGTCTAGTGAAGGGACTCAGTCCCAGGGCTGACAGGTTTGAGATTACTGTAATTTGGAGGTTCGTTCCAATCTCAAGAATTAACAGATGACAGCAACAGGGCGTTGGGGCTTCCACTGAAGGAAAGGTCAGAAAACACGAGCTGGGGCAGCCCAGGTGGCTCAGCAGTTTAGCGCCGCCTTTGGCCAGGGCTTGATCCTGGAAACCTGGGATCAAGTGCCACATCGGGCTCCCTGCATGGAGCCTGCTTCTCCCTCTGCCTGTGTCTCTGCCTTTCTCTCTCTCTCTGTTTCTCATTAATAAATAAATAAAATCTTAAAAAAAAAGAAAAAAAAAAAAACACGAGCTGGAGAGGTCCATGAGAACCGTCTAAGATTTCAAGACTATCTGCAACTTTCCTATGTTTGCTATTTTCTTTCATTCCCCCAAAGCAATTAGCATGAAAATTCCCAGATCTGCGGATTTATGTTCAGGTACAACAAGCAGCCCCATCTCCCACTTCACAGTTAGTTTGCAAGTGGGAAGGTGGGGAGAGGACCAAGACACAGAAGAGGTGATGATTCTCAGGCGGAGAAAGGCAGGCTGAGGTTTTGAGGATGAAGAGGGAGGAGGAGATTAAAGCCCTGGAGTGTAGACTTGAAAGGACTTGGGCATTCAGTAAGCAAAATCAGAACAAAACAAATAAAAATATCTGCATAGCTATTCCATCATCTTATCTCAAAGCCAACAGGGTGAAATCAGGCCTCTTTCCTTATACCCTTCCCTCCGCACACTCCTACTCATTTAAAATAGATCCACATAGCATGTCACATAAACTCACAATTTTAAGCCAGGTAAAATATTGTTCTTAGCTCTATTTTACAGGTGGGAAAACTGAGATACAGAGTTAAATAAACTGAGCAAGATCAAAGAACTGCCGAATATCAGAACTGGGGCTTGAACCCATGCAGTCTGACTCCAGAGCGTGCTCTTTACCCCTCAGCTAATGCTGACTTCCCTCCAATTCCCCTTCTGCCCACTAAGTCATCAACTGTAGAGTTGTCCCTGCCATTACATGATGCTTTGTTTTCATTCTCCTGCATTTTCCTGTCGTGTCCAACAATCATTCATTCAAGATTTTTCCTCCATGGAATAACCTATTCTCATCTGCCAAAGACCACAAATAACTTATTTTCTGCTACGGGTTGCTTTCTACCAAAGCAGTCCAAATGAGGCTGAACAATAAGAAATGGATTGTCAGTGGTGGAATAAAAGCATTCAATTACAGAAAAGGTGGAATTCTAAGCTCAGATATTTATAGATTAGACACAAGTGGCAGATCAAAACATAACAAAAAACCTAACACACGAGAAAACACACAAGATCTGAAAGCCATTTTTCAACTGCACCAAAGAATTATTCAACACAAGAGCAATTCTAAGGCTTGATTTTTCTTCCCTTTGGCTCAGATGGTCCACAATAATTAAATTCTGCTAATTAACATACAGAGTTGAAGTCAACAAACTCCCAAAGAGAAAGGAAGGAAACAACCATTTTACCTGCGGATGTGTGTTTGAACTTCTCGCTTTTCTTCTTTCTCCACTTCCAAGGCTTGAAAATCCTTCCCAGGTTGGCAAACTTACTTCTCCTGCGGATGGGTGGGGTGTGGGTACCTGGAACGAGGGAGTCAGAACGCATGGCCGCCAGCCTCTCCACTTCCTCAGCTGTTTTCCCCGAGAAAGAGATGGAAAGAGAGAGAGAGAGAGAGAGAGAGAGAGAGAGAGAAAGTGTTAAAATGGGATCCTCACAGATGGCCAACGTTTTCCATGGTTACAGATAACAGAAACCACATGACTGAAGTTCCGTTTCTCTTTTTTTGCCTTTTGGAATGGAAGTCATACCACCCTGTTCTAAAGGCTGGAGACAGCCAAACCCTAGGCATCTGGAGCACCCCAAATGTACTCAACCTCGACTTAGACCTGATAAAGGAGGACAACGGGGTGGAGGAGGAACAGAACCCTCTTGACACATCGAGATTCCCCAACGAGGCAGGAAGAGGGCATCAGAGGAGTCAAGTGACACAGTCTGTGTAACTAGTGGTCCAGCAATATCTCAGATTAAGACTTGGCAGATGCAATCACTATAGCACCGTCTGCCGAGAAAAGAGGAGGCTGAAAACATTTATCAACTGTCTGTTCCAATGCCAACGCCTCTACCGCCCACGACTCTCCTTCCTGCTTTGCCCAGACCCAAAGCAGCACTGGAATCTGTTGAGTGATGTCTCCAGCTTAGACTGATTTTAGAATCACTCACCCTTCATTAGACTTTACAACCGCCTCGGTTCCTCCAGGTTTTGTTGTTGTTGCTGTTGTTCCTGGTATTTTGCTTTAATAATGATGATAATAATAATATTCATAGAAATTGGGAGCTGAAAGTGACTTGAGGGAACATGGAGACTAATCCCGTAACTTCATGTGTGAGGATACGAAGACCCTCCAACTCATTATTCCTAGTGGACCCTTCTTTAGGGGTCACAATTGCCCTGATCTCTTTCATCACTTGTTAAAAGACAAACCCTTTTCCAAACTTACATGAGAATTTACATATCCCAGTGAGGGAAATATGCCGGGATTTGAATTTTTAAGACAGAAGAGATCAGAAAACGTGACCCCCTTGGCAAACTCAGGAGGCTGAGAGAGCTTCACTGGTCTAGAAAGTCAGATAACATCTAGAGCCTTGGGGCTGATCCAAAACCACTCTGTGGGGCCTCCAACCCCACCTTCAGAAAAATCACCCAGACTTTAGCAACAACATAGGCTTCCTCAGAAGCTCAAACTCATAGCCCAGTAGTCTGTGCCTATTGCTACCTGAAATGGTTCTAACTCAGAGACTCACTCATTCAAGAAATACATATGGCACCTCCACGATGTGCCAGGCAGTGTGCTTGGTGACAGAGATGACAGGTAGGCAAAGGCTCCCAAGAGCAAGACAGAGGGGAAGTACATGGATTTGGGAGATGTCTGGGAGCAAAGTCAACAGGACCTAGTTGGGTGATCTGAGGAAAAGGAGGTAGATCATTTCCAATGCCCAGATTCATGCCAGGGGACTGACACCCTTTCACTCACAGCAACAGGGAACACAGGGCAGGTACAGGTTTGGGGGTGAGGACAGCAATAATTTGGGCATGTGGTGTGGTGACAGCCCTCAAACCTTTGACTATGTAGTTCAACATATGGCAGCTCCTCTCTACAATCATTGCATTAAGTGACAACATAATAATACTGTAATGGACCCTGTGATCATTTTGGGGGCAGACACACAGAAAAAAATGGACATGACTGAGCACAGAGTCTAGGGGAGGAGACACAGAGGTCCATGTGTAAAACTGCACACCAGGAGCAATCACACAGAAATTAAAGGAAGCAAACAGGAGAGAGAGAGAAACTAATTCTCCTTCAGGGCATAGGAGGAGACCCACAGGGGATGGAATTTTTGGCTGGACTTTGAAAAAGGAGGAAATGTTTCCCCCCACATGGGGAAAGGTAGAGAAGTAGATCTCTGGAAGGAGAACAGACCGGACAGGTACAGAGAAGGCTGAAAGAACATGGCATGTGCAGAAACCCATCAAATCTGGAGTATCCCTTAATGTCCATCTCATGATGGACACCCAGTGGTGAGGGACAGGGGCTGGAGGAGTGTGGAACCAGAACATGCAACCTTCTGAAAGTTCCTAGTAGGTGTCTAGGTTGTATTCTATAAGCAGAGGGGAAAGGATGAGGATGTAAAAATAAGGAATTGACATTATGACATTCAACAAATATGTACTGAGTGCTCACTACGTACCAGCTGCTTAAATTACGTCAGCAAACAAAACAGATAAGAGCACCAACTCTCGGAGCCTCGGCTGGCAGGGCAGGGGGAGGGGAGCGGATAATACATGTTACAACTAAGTCAACTGTACACTATGTTGGAAGATCTGTGTTTGGGGGGAAAATTAAAGGAAAAGTAGAACAGAGAGAAGGGGATCAAGAGGGTCTAGGAGGGGGATGGGCTTTGGGTTAATCAGTGTGCTAGAGAAGGCACAATTAGATTTATTTCTAGGACTCTCACTGCACAGGCAATGTCAAACTGGAAGACAAGGTGGCAGAGAGTAATGAGGAGGCTACTGCGGTCTTCTTGGGGGGACGTGACTGGAACGCAGGTAGGGTGTGATAGAAGGGACCTGAGAAAGGATGAGACCCAACCAAATGGCAAAATCACAGGCTCCTGGCAGCTTCTCAGACCAGCATGAGGGAGGACAAGGAAGCAGGGATGGCTGAAGCTTTTGTGTTTCATGACTGGGTAGACAGCGATCACTTGAACACATTTCTTTTTTTTTTTTTTTTTTAAGTAGACTCTGTGCCCAGTGTGGAGCCGAATGTGGGGCTTGAACTTACGACCCTGAGATCAAGACCTGAGCTGAGATCAAGAGTCAGATGCCTAACCCACTGAGCCACCCAGAGGTCCCATGACTTTGCATTTTTAAAAAAGATTTTATTTATTTATCCCTAAGAGACACAGAGGCAGAAGCAGAGACATAGGCAGAGGAAGTGGGCTCCCTGCAGGGAGGATCCCAGGACCCCAGGGTCACGCCCTGAGCTGAAGGCAGAAGCTCAACTGCTGAGCCACCCAGGTGCCCAAGACTTTGCTTTTTTTTTTTTTTTTTTTAAGACTTTGATTAGAGAAGGAAGCTGAAGAAAAGGACGGTAGGCAGGCTCCATGACAAGGCCTTTGGAGCCAGATAATGCAGCTTCCTGCAAAGTATCTTTGGAAGCTTAGATTTCACATCTTAGGGTAGGAGAGAGCAACTGAGGGAAATCTGCCTTGGATGCAAGTGGGGAGACTGGATGGGGACAGTGGGCCGTGCTCCCGGGGAGGGGAAGGGGCTGCAGGTGTAGCAGCGAGGCTGAGGGATTTACAAAGTAGAGTTTTCCGGGAGGAGAGAAGGGGGAGGGATCAGGAGTACATATGGGAATGTTAGTCACCGGAAGACTCTATTCTGAACTATGGTTAGTCACCAGGAGACTTCTTTCCAAAAGTCGGAACGGAGGTCTCTGATCACAAGTGTCACACATCAGATGTGGGCCTCGGGGAGATGAATCCAGCAGCCCTGGGGGACTGGGGGCGGAGGGGAGGAAGAGACAGATTGGGGAGACTTTGAGGAAGTTTGGGCTGCAGGGGTTGGGGGGAGGCCAAGGAGAGAAGGGAACAAAACCAGCTACAGTGAGGAAGGAGAATCCAAACAGAACAAGTGAACAGGCTCTGGAACCACTGAATCTGGAAATTATTCTCTTTAAATGGTATCCATTGTTTTGAGTGGGTGCTGCTTCAGTGATGCTCAGTAGCTGGGTCACCAAGCAGGGAGGGACAGATGTGGGCATTGTACCAAGGGAGTTCTGAGTCCAGGAAAGTCTAGTGATCTGATTTGCACGAAATCACTTTCTCTTTCACATCCATCACTGTGTTCCTGTTTCTTACCTTCATTTATAATCTGAGTGTTCTTTAACCAGCTTTTACAAGTCTCCAAACCTACTTTCCCAATCCCAGTCTCTGGCCTTTAAACCTGTATTTTATCTTATTGCAAGATTACTCTTCCAGAAGCCTGCTTTTTTTCCAGAAGCTTTCAGTGGCTTCCTACAACTTACAGCAGAAAGTTCTGGTTTCCTGCCTTGGCCTCAGGAACCTCCGAGTGGCCGGCCCAGAATTACCTGCCAGTACCTCTCTAAACACACACTGCTGCCAAACTGGAAAGCTCGCTCAGCAAAGAGCCCATCCTGGGATCCACGGATCCCAACAGGCTTCAGGAGGCAACATACCCCTGAAAATCCGTGCACAAGTTCATGTGTATCTGGGTATCTGCATTTGGTTGGAAGAGTTTCCATCTTTCTTTTGATTCTCTAGCCTAAGACACAAAAGATAAAACTTTTAAAGTTTGAGACCTAGGTTTAGCCAAGGTGAAACATCTCTGTTAAAGGTTTGATAAAGAGATTATATGCCGAATCCCTCAAAAAAAAAAATTCAAGATACGGGTTTTTTAGAATTGGTGCTGGGGTTTGCTCTCACAGTTGGCATCCAATAATAATTCATTTAAAAAGGGAATAAATGAGGAGGACACCTGATTCAGTTCATTCACAGACAACACATCTTAAGAAGTGTAAGATCAGGGGCTCCTGGGAGGCCCAGTGGTTGAACATCTGCCTTCAGCTCAGGTCATGATCCCGGGGTCCTGGGATGTCAAGCTCCCTGCTCAGTGGGGAGTCGGCTTCTCCCTCCCCCTCTCCCTACTGCTTCCGCTGCTTGTGCTGTCTCTGTCAAATAAATAAATGAACTGTTAAAAAAAAGTATAAAATCAGTATCGCTAGCTGTCTTAAGAAAAATGCACCACCAAGACCCAAAAGCTGTCTCTTGATCACATCTTAAAAAAATGAATAAAAATTATTCCAAAATTACCACATTAAAATAATTATAAGAAAGTAGGAGTGCCTTAGAAAAACCTAGAGTGGCAAGAAGCTGACAGAGGATTATAAAGGCATAATTACAACTCCATAGTTAAATGGCTCTTTAATATGTACATTATTAAATTCAAGATGTTTAGCTCTTAAGTACAGATTATTGAGCAGATTGGATTACTCTAATTGATTTATATTTTAATCATCCACATTACATTTTTCCCCAATTCATCTGATGATAGGGGCTGACTCCCAACCTGGCTGCTTCACCACCAGATAATGAAATTGGAAGGTCTGAGCGCAAGGACTGGCACTCCTGAGTAGGGATGGGAAGAAAAGCAACGGAAAGTACAACCAGGCTCAGAATAAAGTGGTCCCCAACCTCGCAGGAGCCTGGGAGAGAACGGGATGAAGACAAGGGTACCGGAAGGGCAGGCAGGCCCGGCACATTTATAAAAACAGCCTTCTTTTGAAACAGATGATGAAAAGGCTGCTTTGCCAAGCCCACTGCTCTCAAAGGTGGCTTCCTCGTGCTGCAGAGAGAGGAGCCAGCTGTCTGGAGAAATTGTTCACTTCGACATGAATCAGCTCGAATGTCAACTGCCAGGACAGAATGCTGGACCAAAAGGTATGAGGCGGGCAGCTGAGCTGCTTCAAAGATCTGCAGGAGCAAGGGGGGAAGGGGGAGAGCCTGGCCAGATGAGCTCTGGGGTCTTTCCAGCACCTCCATCCACGTAAATGCTCTTCAGGGGACTAGACAGTCCGGGATTCACTTTACTCAGAGGGAGAGACACGGTGTGGGACAAGATTTTTCGGTCCCTTTTGAAAAATCAGAGAGGAGGGACTTCATTGGTGCATGACTTTCATGACTAGAACCCAAGCACCTGCATGGGCTGGTGCCCTGAAGCCCACCCCTCTTGGCACCCTGGGGCTGCTTCTGGTGGGCCCTTAGAGTGCACAATGGGAGTGTGGGCGGGGGGGGGGGACCTTAGCTAGCATGCTCACAATTAAATTTCTCATGGTGGCCTGGCTTTCAAGGCTCATCCAAAGGAAGAACCAACTTTATTGTCCTAGAAGGTGTCAGACGTACAGGGATCCCCTGAAAAGTTTAGAAGGGGGGAAGCCACAGCATCTATGCTATCTGATGTCCAGTCACCAACAGAGGCAGAAAGGCCAGGGCATCTGGAGTCCCTCCATACTGCGCCCCTACCCCCACTTGGATCTCTCCAGGTACCAAGTGCTCCTTAGATTTTTGGAGGGACCCAAGATCCTCACAAATACTGGCCTCTCAACCCAAAGTGAACTCAGAAATAGAAAGCTTAGGGAGCAGGATCTGATGACATTCACTTCTTCCAATTTCATTAGATGGGGCTTCTGTTTTCACCACACTGGTGGCCCAAGTTAGGGGCAGACGTGAGGCCAACGGTGGGTTACCGACGCTGAACGGCCCAGGCCCGAAACCCACCACCACCTTTCTGCTGCAAGGAGTCCGACCTTCTCTTACAGCTGCAGAAGGACGCCTGCAGGTCCCAGCCATGCAGGAAATTCTCCACGACTGTGGCTTCCCCGCTTTTAAACACGCATTTTCAGTTTTACAGACATGACTTAGGGCAAGGAAAGGGTTAGTATGATTTATCAGGAGTAAGATGGCAGTATTTTCCCCTTTCCACTCCATAAGTTACAGCACACTGTCTTAGAGAGGCCAGAACTCTGAACAGCTTCGGTCCAATCTAGGACTGATCTGTATTAGCTGTGAAGTACGTTTACAAGAAGAATAACAAAAAAAAAAAGGACTGACACATTTTTATTCTAAAAATCAGAAGCCAAAAAAATAAATAAATAAAAAATAAAAATCAGAAGCCCCTGCCCTGTCCATGAGTTGAGGGGTGGGGAGGAGATGGGGAGGACAGGGTAGAGGAGATGAAGGGTGGGCATTACAGGAGGTGGCCACGGGGGCACAAGGAGGCTCTGCTGCCCAGAGAGGGCTATCTGATTTAAAGAACACCCACCAGCCCATAAGGAGATAGGAGGTAAAGCAACACTGCCCCACTGACCACGGGGCCACTAAGGCGTTTGACGCAAATGCAGACATGATGCCTGGAAACACATGGGTGTGTTAGTGATGCCGAGTATGAGGATCTATGGTATTCTCGCCCATCTTCTCCCTCGGCCCTTTCCTTGACCTTCACTGCCCATACCTGGTCTTCCAACCTTGGAACACCACGTTCTTTGCTATTCCTTACCATCAGTCAATGATAGATCCAATCTGCCCATTAGAACCGATGGGCATAGGGACGCCTGGGTGGCTCAGCGGTTGAGCACCTGCCTTCAGCTCAGGGCGTGATCCCGGGGTCCTGGGATCGAGTCCCACATCGGGCTCCCTGTAGGGAGCCTGCTTCTCCCTCTGCCTGTGTCTCTGCCTCCTCCTCTCTCTCTGTGTCTCTCATGAATAAATAAATATAATCTTAAAACAAACAAAAAAAAGAACTGATGGGCATAAACACAGACACTGGCCTAGCCCAGTGCTAATGGGAATACAGCTGCATTTAACAAAGGGCTCATCCATTAATCCAAGTCTGCTTGAGTATTGCAGGCCCCAGTGAGGAGAGGAGAAGGAGCTCTGTGCCCCTCAGTTTTCTGGACACACAGGGGCTGTCTCCTCTACCTGGGACTCACCAGAGGAAACTCCAATTACACACTACAGGAAACCACGCACACTCCAGACACAGCCACTAGACACCATCATGACGTTTGGGTCTTGTGCATTGTGCCTCTGCAGGGACATGCAGATGTTTATACGGAGAGAGCTGCTTCTCAGTCATGCTGCTACAAGAAAAGGATCCTTCCTGAGGGAAGAACCAATAAAGGGTGTGCTGGTACGATGCGGTGGGGGAAGAGCGAGGCCACATACACCTGGGCCCATTCTTCTCAGCATATTTTCTCAGGCACTTGGCCAACCTGCTCCTTTTCTTCTGGCTCCAGAGATTTCTGCCCGGTAGGAGGCAGTTCCACCCATGCCAGGAGCAGGTCCCAAAGGATGCTCACAGGCTTGCCACTGCCTGCAACACTGTGAACAGACTGAGAGCATCCCTTCCAGGCACCTCGGCAAAAGCACACAAGGACACTATGCCAGTATGGGGAGGGAGGAGAGAGAGGGAATTCGTGGATCCCTTGGGACCAAAGATGGCCCGAGTCTGTTAATCTTCTCTTAAAGCAGTAATTGAAATCCCTGAGGAATACGAGAATGCCCCTAAATCCAGGGCCCTGTGATGCACTGATTTTTAAAGAGAGCAAAGACAGAAGCTGTACCGGTTCAGGAGCTGCAGGCCATCATATCAGAAAGAGGTTCAGTGACTAATGTGATCTGCGGAACTCTGCACACAACAGGAAGGGGGATTCTACGCAGGATGGTGCTTCCTTAGTCATAGACAATGATGACAAGGACAGCGATGATACGCCTACCACTTTTCAGCCACCGAGTCTGTGCCACGCGCTGACCAAGACACTTAGAGCATACTCTCCTCCGGGATCCTACGTTAATCTCACCAGGCAGTGGTACAATCATCCCCATCTTACACTTGGGGAAATTGAGGAGGAGCTAATGGACAGAAAGACAGGATGCTGGGCAGCCCAGGTGGCTCAGGGGTTTAGCGCTGCCTTCAGCCCAGGGCGTGACCCTGGAGACCGGGGATCGAGTCCCACATCGGGCTCCCTGCATGGAGCCTGCTTCTCCCTCTGCCTGTGTCTCTGCCTCTCTCTCTCTCTCTCTCTGTGTCTCTCATGAATAAATAAATAAATAAATAAATAAATAAATAAATAAATAAATAAAAGAGGATGCTTAGGAAGAAACACCTGCTACAAATTAAGCCTTGTCTATTTTTAAGAATACCTGCCCACTCTAGGAAAGCTCGGCTTTTCGAATCTCCCTATTACTGACTAAAGTTACAGGAGCAGACAGGTGGGGGCAATGTCTCGTTTAAATTTATACATGTCTGTGTTGTTATATTTATTGAGATACTAGACATTTTAAAGAAAGTTCTTCCTGAGGTATTCAATAAAACATTCCTGTTTCATCTTCCAGGAATCTAACCCTCAACTACTGAAGCATATAATGACTACAGAATCTTACAACACATTCTATTGTTCTTGTAATCCATAGGATATATTTGTGTTGGGAATGGACCTTGTTTATTTAAACTGTAAATGAACGCCCAAGCCCTCTGTTAATCCAAAGAAACAATCTTTAAGTAATGCAGGTTCTTTGTTCATCTTTCTTTTTATTTTTTTTCATCTTTCTTTTTTTTTTTTTAAGATTTAATTATTTATTCAGAGAGAGGCAGAGACACAGGCAGAGGGAGAAGCAGGATCCATGCAGGGAGCCTGATGTGGGACTCAATCCCGGGTCTCCAGGATCATGCCCTGGGCTGCAGGCGGCACTAAACCGCTGCACCACCAGGGCTGCCCTCGTCTTTCTTTTTAAAAAAGATTATTGATTAGAGAGAAAGAGAGAAATCAAGCAGAAAGGGGGAGGGGCAAAGGGAGAGGGAGAAGCAGGTTCCCTGCTGAGCAGGGAGCCCAACGTGGCCTCAATCCCAGGACCCTGGGGTCATGACCCGAGCCGAAGGCAGACACTTAACCGACTGAGCCACCCAGGCACCCCAGTTCTTTGTTCATCTTAACACATCAGGCCCTAGGGTCCGGATACTCTAACAATAAATAAATAATGCCTCTCACAGATTCACAATCAAACCAACAAAACTTGGTTTCTCCCACAGGGGTCAGCAAACCCTTTCTGTAAAGGCAAATCCTAAATACTTTAGGCTTTATGGGCCATACAGCTCTGTTGCCAATACTCAACTGCTACTGCAGCATAAAGACAGCCACAGACAAATGTCCACAAGTGGCCATGGCTGTGTTCAATACCATTTCATTTACAAAACCAGGTAGCCAGCCCTTGTGACAATAGTTTCCCAAGCCTTGTTCTATAGCAGGAAGCTGATGGTAATATTCCTGCCACCTCGAAGGAAAAGCCTATCAGAATTGAAACAACAGAGAAGAACTGAGGGAAGGATGGCTCAGGTGAAACTGAGACTTCTTTATATCATTTGGACCCCTGGATCCAGCCCTTCCTGAAACCATTCTAACTCTGGACATTTTCATTACATGAACCAATACCTTCTCTTTTTTTACTTAAGCCCAAGTGGGTTGGGTTCTCTCTCACTTTTAAACGAGGGGCTCTAACAAATTCACTGTGTGACCTTAGGGACGTCCTGTCAGCTTGCTTTCCTATAACATAGGAATAATACTGACTTATAAGGATGAACAGGTGTATATTAAATGCGTACCTTGGGGGCATGGAACAGAGACTCAATAAAAGTTATCTAAAAATAAAAAAAAAATTATAATTAAAAAAAGGTCTCTTCTAGTACCGGGCAGACCACCTGCTCAAAAAGGTGAAGTTCCTTACCACTTCACCACTAAGGAATTACATGAAGTTTGGAGGCTCTGATCAGGCCTCTGATTCTCCGGGCTGGTGGATCTCAAGCTTCAGTGAAGTTAGGAATCAACTCAAGTATCTGCTAAAACTTTTGATCCTTGGTCTTGATCTTAGATCTGAATCCGTAACATAAATGCATTAATAAGCAGCCCAGGTAATTTTGGTGTGAACAGTCTAAGAATTACATTTCAGAAAATACACTATGGCATTCCTGTCAAAGCCTAGAATCTTACACCCTTCTTCTCAATTAAATCCACAGCCTTCAGGTGGCTAAGGAGGAAGATCCCTTCAGCGATGCTAGCCAGCTCCAAAACATTCAAAGAATTTGAATTCTTTACACATGTCTAATGTTCACATAGTGCTTCATTCTTTCCAGGTGTGTGTGTGTGTTTTAAATTAAGTAATCTCTACACCCAACCTCGGGCTTGAACTCACAACCCCAGATGAAAAGTCACATGCTCCACTGACTGAGCCATACAGCCAGGTGCCCCTCTTTCCAAGTGCTTTTACATCTATTATTTCATTTTTTTTACATCTATTATTTCATTAGATCTTCATAACATTTGCATTATGTGGAAGGGTATCAAATTTCCTAACATTGTTGCCCTGAAATTATGGCTGACATAACTTGTTCTCTTCTTAAAGAATCACATCACAATTTATTTTAGCCTTTTTAAGGCTCTGAGAAGGTCCGCAATACACCTTGTAAACTTTGTTTGACCCTTTGGTTCCCAAACTTAATTTAACCACAAATATGGCTCCTTGGTTTCCACGGTAGGACACCACTGAGGTCTCAAAATAGACCAGCATTCCGTGGGGCATCATTTCTTTTCTTTTCTTTTTTTTTATAAATTTATTTTTTATTGGTGTTCAATTTGCCAACATATAGAATAACACCCAGTGCTCATCCCATCAAGGGGCATCATTTCTAAAAATGCCAAGGCAGTGTCCTTTATGACTCCTTCTACAGGTGCAGGAAATTAGATGCAGGGGAGTCAGGTGACTTGCCCAGAATGCACAGCTCAAACAGGCAGTTAATGTGGCCCAGGACTCCTGGAACTAAAGATGGGCCAGTCATCTCTCACACCCCAAACCTCATGGGTGGCTTGAGGGTGCCTGAAACCAAGCAGTGTAGGCTTTTTGATCCAACTCTTTTCAGCAGTCTCCTCCCGTGATACTATCAAGGTTAACACACTCCTCAGCATTTTTCCTCCCTTGAGCTCATTGTAAGATCTCATGGTAACAGCCCCTGGGTTACCTATTGAACACGGAATGATAGAGAACCTTGTGAAGACCCCACATTCCATGGAAGAGTCATTGCCTGAATCTACTTCCATTTTCTCTCTCTGATGACACAACAGTTTCTTTGTTTACCTCCCATTAGTTCAGACCAATTTTTCAGTACTGTTTGTCATTTGCGTAGTGAGCATGTGAAATATAAACAGCACTCCTGGAGAAAATATTTTCGCAGGAATGTTGGTCTTTACTAAAACAGCTTTGCTTTCTTTCCCTTGTGTGTATAATTTCCAAGTGTATTTGCCATCAATCGCTCTAACGTGGGTCTGCTTGAACCATTACTCAAAAAAGAAAGAAACTGCTTATTTCACAGGGAATTCTTAATTTTTCTTGTTTCAGAACGCAGAAACTGAGTTCCATTAGTCTTTTTTTTCCCCAGAGGTAAATGTCCTATTCTTTTTGTCCTGTCAATAATTCCATTGGGGACCTTTTATTTTATTGTTCTGCGTGAAAGATGTTCAATTTCTCAAGATATCTCAGCAGGGAAAGTCATCAATTAATTTTTCCCCTTAAGAAGTTCTGAACTCACATCGAATTAGGAGTGCATTTTTAGATTCTTTTTTTTTTTTTTAATGACCGAATATACTGACCTCAGAGCCTAGAATTTGAACTCTGAACACTGAGATACAAGTACTTGTCATCGATTCGCATTGTGGGCATGGGCACATAATTAATCAATCTCAGATTTGCATTTCCTTAACAGCAAAATAGGTATCATATCTACTTCTCATGGTATAATCATTATATTAACACATGAAAACTCTAGACTAATAACTGGCACTTAGTGTGTGCTCATTAAACACCTCCTGACTCCAGATCGAGGGTGTTGAGAGGTTCTGCGGGTTATTCCTTGTCTGAATTTACTCTTGGTTCATCTCGTCTGACAGTGGCAAGGGGGAAGGCTGCTGTGTCTTAGCTGGAAGGCTTCAGAAAGTACAGTTAATGACCATCAAATGCTCCAGAGCAGCAATGAAACTAACGGAACAGCACCAGTTCCAACTGGGAAACCTCCCCAGGTTGCTGAAGTTAAGTTTTAAGTTAGAATTTTGGCCTGCAGTTTTACTGGAAATACAGTAGTTTAATTTGTAAAGCAAAAAATAATAATAATAATAATAATAATAATAATAATAATAATAATAATAATTTATAAAGCATCTCTTCAGTTTTTCTTTGAGGTTACATAATAAAACTTGTCACAACTAAATTAGCTCTGATTTTGCTAGTCTCCATCCCCTTTTCAAAGCTTCCGGGTATTAGTTGATAAGGCCTCAGGTCACTAGAGGCAAAAGCAGGGATGTCACAAGAAATAGGCCAGGTTTGGGCCTCTGTCCTCATCTCTGTCCCTTTGGGTACTTTTGGGAGGTATCAAAGCACATGAGGTTACAGTGCATTAACTCTGCAAACATTTGTTACACATGAATCATACAACCCGAGCTATGGGGTAAGGGAGTTGAGGAGGGAGAAGGTAAAGCTCCTTCCCTTTAAGATCCTAAAATGGAGGGCAGCCCGGGTGGCTCATCGGTTTAGCACCGCCTTCAGCCCAGGGTGTGACCCTGGAGACCCGGGATCGAGTCCCACATCAGGCTCCCTGCATGGAGCCTGCTTCTCCCTCTGCCTGTGTCTCTGCCTCTCTCTCTCTCTCTGTCTCTCATGAATAAATAAATAAAATCTTTAAAATAAATTTTTAAAAAAAGACCCTAAAATGGAAAGTGCCACACAAAAGTAAACACCATTCCATTCAGAACGGAATGGGAAATTGATATGGAACATCTAAAGCACATGTATAATGAGAGTCCATCGAATTTCTTTACGTTGTTCTAAGAACAATCTTAAAAGTCATCATTAAAAGGCAAAAGCATCGTCTTTCTGGAGGAGGCAAACTCAAAAAGGATATGAACATTCGCAGATGAAATAAATCCAGGGCAGTCAGGGATGAACAGGGAAAAGAACATCATCGGCTCCGAGAATCTCCAGGCACAGTAACTAGCTACAGGATGCATCCAATTTCTGAATGACCAGTGCAACTAGTCTCTGAATGATAGAGCCACTCCTTTCAGTGGAGTCCTCTTGGGGGACCTTGGTCTGGAACCCTCATCATGATACTGGCAAGTCAGAGCGGGAAGGACAGGTGGGTTAATGACATGACTGCTGCCCCCACAGATAATTCTCCTGCATTCCTCAGACAGTGCCTACGTTTGGCAACACCGATGGCACATTTTACTGCGGAGCTAATCAAGTATCAGTCTTGGCTGCCCTGATATTGATTCTGAAAGCAAGGGAAAGCCTTGTCAGGGAAATTTGTGGGAAAATTTGTAGGAAAAATATCCTCTCTCCCCAGTTCACATTTCCTGGCTTCTGTTTTTGCACCTACAGATTAGTGGAAAATCTTAACTTTTCCAAAGATTTTTCTCATTCAAAATATATATCCCTACTGTGTGCAAGAGGAGTCAATGGCCCTTCTCAGGCAACTATCCGCATAGTGTTTCACCATTTATCAAGCACTTGCCCAGTTGTATCATCTGATCCCTACAACAAGCCAACAGGAGAGGTAGAGCGAATATGTTAATCCTTATTTTAGAGAAGAGCAAATTGACAGTGGCAGGGATGGCTGGTTGCCTGCCAATATCCATTCTTCTCTTCTCTTTAGTGAAAGTTTCTTGATTTCCTGCCCAACTAAAAGACCATTTCCTAGCCTCCTCGGAGGTTGGGTGTGGCCATATTACTAACCTTTGACCACTGAGCTGTAAGCTGATGTTTTGGGACTTCTGCTAAGTCTGCTAAAGAGAAGGGATGTGCCATTTCTTTCATCTGCTTCTCCCTTCACCCAGTTTTCTAGAGCAAAGCTGTGATGGCTGGAATTTGGCAGCCACTATGAGGACAAGAGTCACTTCATAGTAATGAAAGGGTAGTAAGGTAGCACCATGGAGCCATCACGCATGATAGGTTTGAACTGGAGGCCTCTGCATTTTTCCACGAGAAAGAAATAAACTGCTACCTTGTTTAAGTTATTATGATTTTGGTTTATGCAGTCGAACCTAATCCTAATGCAAAGGAGTGACTTGCAGAAGTTTATACAAACTGTAGTTTGTCAATGACAGAATCAGGTGTTGACATAACATGTACATGTTCCACACACTCTCTGGCAGAAATTCAAAACCTTTTAAAACCTGCTTCTTAGGGATCCCTGGGTGGCGCAGCGGTTTGGCCCCTGCCTTTGGCCCAGGGCACAATCCTGGAGACCCAGGATCGAGTCCCATGTCGGGCTCCCGGTGCATGGAGCCTGCTTCTCCCTCTGCCTATCTCTGCCTCTCTCTCTCTCTCTCTGTGTGACTATCATAAATTAAAAAAAAAAAAAAAGTAAAAATAAAACAAAACCTGCTTCTTAGCTTGTAAAGGAGTAAAATAATTTATGGTTTGTTTGTTTGTTTGTTTGTTTGTTTGTTTTTAACAATTTAACATTCGTTAAAGCCAACCTATAGGAAGACCTTTTTCTCCCTCTTCTTCCTTTCCCCTCTCCTGTATAGCTCTTTTATTTTTTTCAAGATTTTATTTATTTATTCATGAGAGACACAGAGAGAGAGGGGGAGGCAGAGACACAGGCAGAGGGAGAAGCAGGCTCCCTGCAGGGAGCCCCACGTGGGACTCAATCCCAGGACCCCGGGATCACACCCTGAGCCCAAGGCAGAAGCTCAACCACTGAGCCACCCAAGCGCCCCCTCCTCTATAGTTCTTGTGTGTCCACCAGACTTGGATTTAATCATGAAATTTCCCATAGCTCAGCTGTCCCTAGACAACTCCATTTACTCTTGTGGCTGGAACACTGATGAGCTGAATATTTCTAAATGTAAGCTTCTAGCCTTGAAGGTTCTTCTAACTGATAAAACAACTTACTAGCTATGTTAATTCTGGCCCAATTACTTAATTTCTCTGAGTCTCAGTTACCATATCTGTAAAATGGGGT
The DNA here is from genome assembly GCF_053574225.1 of Canis aureus. Taxonomy (NCBI): domain Eukaryota; kingdom Metazoa; phylum Chordata; class Mammalia; order Carnivora; family Canidae; genus Canis; species Canis aureus. The sequence goes on from NC_135647.1 coordinate 14,129,170, forward strand.
TAACACCGGCATCAGCCTCATTGGGTTACTGTGAAAACATGATTATTTCATACAAAGAAAACATTTTGAACGGTGTCTGAATCATTCTATTATTACTACTCTTTATCTTTAAATAATATTTTATAGTCATCTCAAATTCACTTTATTGAAAATGAATTATTTTCACCCTTAATCAGATAATTTTTTTAGAGATTTTATTTATTTGAGAGAGAGAATGTGAGCCTAAGTGGGGAGAGGGGTGGGGGGAGGGCAGGGGGAGAAGGAGAAACAGGGCCTTGATCCCAGGACCCTGAGATCATTACCTGAGCCAAAGGCAGATGCTTAAAACCAACTGAGCCACCCAGGTGCCCCAATCTGATCACTTCTTTAGGAATGGCAAGGTCAGTTTTCTAAACACTCAGACAGAAATCCAGAGTCATTTTTGATATCACCTCTTCCATCAACTCCCCCAGATCCAATTTATCACCAAGAGTGGTCAAAACGAATTCTTCAATAGTTCCCAGCCCTCTCTACTCTCCTCAAGGTAGACCAGTTGCCCAGAACACCAACTCCATTCTTTTATTTATTTTTTAAGATTTATTTATTTATTTGACAAAGAGAGGGCAAGAGAGAACATGAGCACATGGGGAGGACCAGAGGGAGAGAATCTTCAAGCAGACTCTTTACTGAGCATGGAGCCCAATATGGGGCTCAACCTCACAACCCTAAGATCAGGACCTGAGCCAAAACCAAGAGCTGAGTCACCCGGGCACCTCCAACGTCCATTCTTAATCCTACTACTCATCTCCAAGGCCTTCACACAGCAGCCTGGGACTCTCTCACAAACATGCCATTGCTCTGCTGTAAAGCCCCCAGTGAGTCATCCTGTTTTCAGGCTAAGGACTCAGAGATGTCACGTCAACTCGGAGGGCCATGATCTGCCCCCCTCACTGGCTCTAACCCTGCTAATCTTCTTCTTCTTCTTCAAAGCCAACAAGAAACATGTAATTTCTGCCTCGAGGCTTTTACACCTGCCATTCCCTCTGCCTGGATGATTATTTGTGTCACTTCGCAATGCCAGCTTCCCCTTTAACAGAGAATGTCAAGCCCTTTTCTGTGCATCCTCCTTCCCAAGAGAGAACCCAGATCAGGCTCAGTTATTTACATCTTCTCCACAGGAGCACGAGCTTTCCAGAATCTGACCCTACCTCCAACACCAGTGGGTGGATCTCTGGTCAGTAATTAAGAGTGGGTAGGCTGTCCGGATCTGGCCAGTGAGATCCATAAGTGATGCCTTTAGGTAGTGGGGCTTCTAAGAACAGCCTCCTTGCTCTAATAGCCAAGAGACAGTCCTGTTTCCGCCCTGGTCACTGTGGTGTCGGATGTGAGGACTGAACTGTTACAGCCATTTTTCAATCAGCCTGAGGATGGGGTCCAGAAGCAAAAGAGGACAAAGTACAGAATTGTGATGCAGTGGAATCGGGCCTGGAACTAGCTCCACTTACAAATTTATGTTAGTGAATGATCTCCTTGTTTAAGGGCAAATGTGCAGGGAGCTCTCTCACTGCAGCCAAAGCATCCTGATTGACATGTCCCTACTAGATTGGTGGCTAAGGACCATTTATAACACACAGGAAATGATCACTAAGGATTTTTGAATGAATAAATGAATTCAGGTTTCTTAGAAAAGGACAGGGTAGGCTCTGGCTTGTTATATAAAATATTTCCCATCTCCTGGAACGTTCATGGTTAGGACAATCAACTATAGGTATGACTCATTCTTTATTTACTTCTAGAGAGAGCCCTGGCTGGAGGCGGGGCTACAGAACAGGAGATGGTATCTACCTCCAAGCCACAGGTAAGACACAGGGAGACTTTTCATGCATGCAAGGGCAAGATGAGAGGCTGTCATATGTTTCTTGAAAGGTGTGTTTTGGTTATAAGGGTTATGCCCAATCTGATTGAACTGCTTTTGCTTCGACTTGATAACTGGCTGTTCACAAAAGTCTCTATGTGCCATAGTGATTTGCTGACTTGCTATCAAGTTTGATACATATATCAAAATTGAAGGGTCGCATCACAAATTAAATTTAATTTGTATTTTAATAGCACAAAAAGTAACCCAACTGTCCAGCCATGAGGGATTACCCTAAGGGATGACAATCAGATGCATGACTATGTGGCCGTTATAAATGAGGATGGACATCTCTAATTACTGACATGAAAAACTCTCATGGTTGCCAGTTCAGTGGATAATAAGTTGCCAAACATTATGTATCAAATAGCTAGATTGTTCTAAAAGAAGTTTACTTACCTATCTATGTACCTGTGTATCCACAGGTATAGGATCTGAAAGAAGAAACTCAGCTATGAAGAGAGGTTCTACTTGCACCATAAAGTCATAGATGATCTTCTCTATAATTGTATTTTCTGATTTGGGGTGTGGTGATAGAGTTGAATTCAATCCCTTCTCTGCCATCTATAAGCCAGAGGCAAGGCCTCAGCATGTACCTTTGTAAAAGAGGGAAAATAAGACTTATCCTTTTTCTTTTTAAAGATTTTATTTATTTATTCATGAGAGACACAGAGAGAGGCAGAGACACAGGCAGAGGGAGAAGTAGGCTCCCTGCAGGGAGCCTGATGTGGGACTCGATCCCGGAATCCCAGGATCATGCCCTGAGCCCAAGGCAGACGCTCAACCACTGAGCCACCCAGGCGTCCCAAGACTTATCTCTTAAATTGTTGTAAAGGATGAATGAAGAATATTATGAAGAATGAAATATGTGAAAGCATTTAGCATGGCATGTAGCACAGTAGCTATTATGACTTTATGAAAAGCACATTGCCATTATTATAATGTGAAAATTGCACTTGGGTTTAAATCTAACAAAATGGTACTTAGTGGAGCTGTGGTTGAATGTACAGGGAATAGAGGAGTTACTGATAATTTTGAATGTTGTCTTTCTTCCCGGAGGCTATCAGTGGAGTATGTGTGATGCAGCATTTAAGAACTCAGTGTCGGAATGGGTAGAAATGAGCCTCTTGACCTAAGGCAAGTTTCCTCACCTTAAAATGACAATAATAAAAAAATAAAAACTTTTAGAATGAGAAGATCTTCTTTATTTTTTTTTAAGATTCTATTTACTTATTCACAAGAGGCAGAGAGAGAGAGAGAGACAGACAGAGACGTAGGCAGAGGGAGAAGCAGGCTCCCTGCAGGAAGCCCAATGTGAGACTTGATCCCGGCTCTCCAGGATCAGGCCCTGAACCAAAGGCAGATGCTCAACCGCTAGGCCACCCAGGCATCCCAATATCTTTAAATAGTGTTGTATTACATAAGATAATGCACCAAAATGGTTAATTCAGCTCCTGGCCATAGTTAAGAACCAAATATTATTATAAATTCATAACATTTAAAAAAAAGGTTTATTTATTTGAGAGAGAGTGAGCAAGGACGAGTGGAGGGAGAGGCAGAGGGAGAGGGACAAGCAGACTCCCCGTTGACCAGGGAGCCCTGACTCGGCTGGATTCTCAGGACCCCGAAACCATGATCTGAGCCAAAGTTAGACACTTAACTGACTGAACCACTCAGATACTCCTATTAATTAAAAAACTGAAAAAAAAATTTTAAAAATATATCACCTTGATATTCCACTAGTCATAATTCTTAGCTAGCAAATTTCTTGCATTTCAAAGTGGAATTGTAAGAATTATTTAAATAGAAACAACAGTGCACTAAAATGGTTTGCTGGGTTTAAAAAAAAATTAGCCACTTACAACTTTTCTGGAACATTTGTATTCTGAAAGGAGATGAACCCCCATCAAAAAAATGGAGGGGGAAATGAGGGGGCTCTTTATGAGAGGAGGGTGTATAGCTAAGTTCAAATTGAGTTGGATGCCAAAACCATCTTTATTCTACAGAATCTAATTCACATGAAAACGGCATTCATGAAAAAATGGATGTCAAGTACTTTATAGACTAATAAAAACAACAGAGCCCACTGGCTGGTCTAATAAGATATAGCTATGGTTAATTTTTTTGTCTTGGGGAAAAATTTTGGATTTTAATCTTATAGCTAAGTTGACTAAAAAGGCAAAGAGGAATTCAAATATATTCATAATGTGATCATGCAGTACACAAAGCAAACACTCTGTGAACACTTGGAAGGCTTTGGAGGCATATATTTAGATGGAAATTGCCTGAGATTTGGTATAGATCCATTAAGCAGAAAGGAATTAGACCCCATGAAGTCAATATTTTCATAGGTTTTCTAACAGCATTTGATATTTATTGAACTATCCTTCAAGAAACACTGAAGGTAATTCCTTGGTCTATTTCCTGCCCTTTTGCTACACAGAAAAGTAAATTTTGGCCATTTATACTGGCTCGCATGCAAATATAACTGTTCTCTTTGATGCTGATTTAAAAATTAGATGCCGTGATGGGACTGAATGGATTTGAGAAAGATTCAACTCAGGACGACAAGCCAGGTTAAGGGAATCCGTATTTGCAAGTGGAGAAGACACAGCTAGAAAACTTAAGTCTGACAAGGAAGTCTTTTGTGTCACAGTCTGATACAATCACAACCCTAACGCCAATAAAAGGGAATTTTTTCTAATTATCTGGAGAATTCAGCCATGAATTATCCACAGGGGCGTGAAACAGTGGCTGTTCACTTTGAGTTCTTCCTTGGCTCACCGAGAGAACAATAACTGAACTCCTAAGATAAAATATGAGGAGAAGTGGTTTAGAGGGGGAAAAAATCTATAATAAAGACTTTTAACAAAAATCAGTTTCTCCAACAAACTACCTTCCATGACTTGAGTTCAACAAACATTTATTAAACATCTGCTCTGTATGCAGCTTTGTGAATTGGATAGACAGGGGTCTCTGCTCTTCAAAAGCACAATATTGTGGGGCACACACAATCATCTAATGGTTCAGACAGGATCTAGAGAAAACAGTTTTTCAGATTTTCTTAAAGTTAAGTTTGTACTGAAATGTCAGCAGAAATATTTCCTGCGGCTGTTTTGCTCTATTATATTCAGTAGAAGGTATGTAGATAGGTTTATTAAAAACCATAATCTAGCACTTTGTTTAGGATGCCCTGTGGGACAGGAAGCAGGCAAATCAGCTCTGTATAGGATCAGGAAAGTTCTTTTCTAGAACAATTCATACTGTAAAGCAACTTTTATGCCTGCAATCAAACCTGCAGGAATTAATAAGCTTCTGAATTCTGACAGATTGAATCAATACCATCTAGTGCATTTTCCTCTCTGGTTCTGAAGCCAACCAACTAGAATAAACATCTGAAAACAAACAGTATCATATGGTGATTTTTAGAAAATGTTTTTGTCTAGTTGCCAATAACTGCTAGAGATAGCTCTCTGCAGAAAGAATCAAAAATATAATGGTACATTCTAGCAGAATGTGCCCATACAGGACCACTTGTCTGTAAAACTGGCAGTAATACTTTTTATAGTTCTGTCCTAACAGTAGCTATCCTAACTATTGTCCTAATCTAGTAGAATAGGTCAAGTGTTTGCAGTTATTGCATCCTGAAAATGAGAAATATCTTCATGTAGTCGCAGTCTGCAATTCGGCTGGAGCTAGAAAGATGGAAGGACAGTCTCACCTCGTTCTTCCAAATCAAGTGCCTTCCAGAAAGCAATGGTAAAGATTTTGCTGATATGAAAAAAATCTAATGTTAAAGAGTTTGAAGATTTTGTGTGAAGATCCAAAGTTTGGTGTCTGGCTTGGGTTGTAGGGGGGTGGGGTGGGGGCATTAGGAATGGAGCTCCAGGCTGTTCCTTTAACAAGAATATGCACCAATGCTATCTTCATACTATGGCACAGAAACTCTTAGCTAATCAGCGGCTGTCTTCCAGATTTTTCTCCTTATAAACGTAATTGCAAGCTAAGATTAAAACCGTAGCATTAAAGAAAAAATGAAAGTACAGGAAAAGAGTAGGAAAGGGAGACGTTAGCCAGCTTCACTTTCTATGACACTCAGGAAGAAAAAAGTTTCACAAAACTAAGACTTGCTCTTACTGGAAATTTTGACCAAGACTCCAATATAATAACAAAAGTATTGATTTCATATCATCTTTCATATTCTCAAACAGAATAAAAATTCATCGCAGAGTTAGTAAATGTCACAAAGATCCAAGGCACGAGGGATATTCTGTACACAGTAATAAGTAGAACCTAGAAATTACTATTTTAACAACACACAGAAACAAGATCTATTCTACTGTGAGACCAAGACTTCCCCCAGGACTTAGAGCTCAAAATTAAGAGTTACTTTTTAAGAGCATTTAGTCAAATGCTCTAAAATAGGGGAGGAACTAAAGGCAGATTATTATCTGTACACAGATTCAGTACAAAATAGGTTGAGCTTAATTATGTCTCAGGAAAGTCAACATTCCAAAAATACACAGTACTATGGGCCACAGTTACTTTTCAAGGTATTACTGTTTAGTGTAAAATGTATCTCTTTAATAAATGACAAATACAGAATAGCCTAGGAATAATTTGGTAAAGTTATTCCCAGGCTGTATAATACCAGAAAAGATATCTCTGCGAGTAATTATTTTACAGCATTAGGTGGAATAGTATATTCACAAATTCTCCCCAGTGTTGAGACTGTGGTATTTCATTAGATTGGTAAATTCCGTAAGTCTCAGAATAGTGATATAGAAAGCTATAGACAGGTTCTAGCATAAATATTTTCAAGACGCAATTTAAATAGTGACACCTGTTTCAATGTTCCCCATAACTTACCTTATTATAGATTTAATACACAGCCACCTTCCCATGTGGCACCTGGGGGTAAGATCTACTAAAAAAAGGAAACTTCAATTTTTTTCTTGCTATCATTGTATTCTTCAGACAAAGGTGGGTTAAAAAGAAAATTGGTAATTTTTGGTACCTGTTTTAAAGAACCGAGCAAAGGGTTCAGTGGTTGAGCGTCTGCTTCGGCTCAGGTGATGGTCCTGGGGTCCTGAGATCGAGTCCCGCATCAGGCTCCCTACAGGGAACCTGCTTCTCCCTTTGCCTGTGTCTCTGCCTATATCTCTGTGTCTCTCATGAATAAATAAATAAAAATTTTAAAAAAGATAAAGATAAATGAATCTGCTTCAGGTAATACAGGCAATGTGCCAGAATTAGCCTGGAAAGGTATTCCAGGAAACAGGTATATAGCACTTCTCATGCACTCCAAGAAGCCAGCCCTTCCCAGACACATATAATATAACGCATTACTAAACCAATCAATGGTTGTGGAACACATGAAAGCCACTAAAAAGCTTTACCTTATCACCAGTACGGGAAACAGGAGACCTAAAAATTGTATTGCTCTGCCTTTTATTAAAGTTTTAAATGAAAAATATCTTTCAGTTAAACTAACAGTGGACTTTCATCACTTTTACGATATATGATGACATTTAGCTTTGTTAACCAATATGAAGCGCACCAACTATTTGTCTAAGCAAAATTCAGAAAGACTAAGAGGAAAGGTGGCACAATACACATTATTCAAACTTCAGAGCTTAAGCAAGACTAACGCTGCATAGGGACGCTCACACCCTGTTTTCAATTTTAAGAAAATCAGCCTAGGTGGGCTTCCAAGTTGCGGCATGCATGCTGAATCAGTGGGGGAGGCTATCTGAAATCAGGACAACCCCAAGAAATGCGGCATGCGTGTTTCCATAGGAATAAGTTGCCATTGCTTGGAAATGTTGCAACAGGAGGTCTCTAGGCACTGTCAAAGCATCTGTCTACACTAGCCATCCTCAACTAGGGGAAGCTATTTGGCGAAATCTGGGGCTAGGTGGGGGTTGTTACTGGCATCTAGCGAGTAGAGGTCAGGATGCTGCACATTTACAATTCACTGGACAACCGCCCATCATGAAGAATAAGCTGGCCCAGAATGTCAGGAGTGCCAAGGGTGAGAAATCTGTTCTCCAAGCCTTAAAACACATGTCTTGGAAGAAGCCGGGCCCAGTTGGATAAGTCCTGCATTCACCTCTTGTATATGTTACTGAACAATCGTCGGCTCAGCACAATGACTGCTCTTGAGTGTTCCCAATAAGCAGAACACAGTCTGTTCTTCACGACCAACAAGACAGCTGTTTTGCATGTGTGATTTATCTTGTTTCGGCTATAATATAAACAGATCATTTCAAAAAGCAAATGCCTTGACTGGTTTTAAAGTTCCTAGTTTTATGAGCAATGGATTCCACTTCAGGAAATCACTGATTAACTGAGCCAACCAATTAATTGATTCCAAATGTTAAAAACAAAATAAAAAAATGAAGTTTTTAGCCTGAATACTAAAAATCTCTCCATCAGAATTCCCATTCAATTGAAATTTCCTAAGATTTCTAAGTTGTGACTTTCTTAAATTCTTCATTCTGCAAACCTACATCTTTAAACCTCTTCGTTATCCTCGTAGCTACAATATACTCAGTGCTATTTCCCAAGTGCCGTGTGAATCACTGCACGTGAATTGTATTCTTATAACAATCCTAGTTAGGAGGAACTACGGATATTTTCCTTATTCTTCTTCAAACTGAAGAAGTGTAAAGATAAAAAAGGAAGACTGAAAGTAAAAGGTTTGACATAGCATTCACAAGAATGAGTTCATGGAAGCGTATTTAATACAATGATAAGCAAGAAGGATTAAAAGGGAAAAAAAAGAAGGATAAAAAGGCAAGAGGAGATACGTACTACTTATAATAATAATAATAATAATAATAATAATAATAATAATAATAACAACCCTTTATTGTGTGCTTGATGTATGTTAGGGTCGGTCAGTGCCAAATGCTTTATGTCATCTCATTTAATCCTACCCCGGCCCTGGGTGTGGATGTGGTTAGAGCACCATTTTATAGATGGGGAAATCAGAGGCATATTCTAATGAAGACCACACAGTAAGTGGCTGGGATACATGCCCTGTTCTATCATGCTTGCGAGTCAACATCAGGGTTTGGCAAACTCTGACCCTTTAGTTCAAGTCCGGCTGGCTGCCCATCTTTGTAAATAAAATCGTGCTGGAACACGGCCATGCTTTTTCATTTTTCATGTATTTTCATTTCTCATATATTGCCTATGGCTGCTTTTGAGCTACAACAGCAGAATTGATTAGCTGCAACAGAGACCATATGGTGAGATCTAAAATGTTTGCTATCTGGCCCTCTACAGAGAAAGTTCGCCAACGCCTGTCTAAACTCTTCGATGCTAAGTAACATCAACTTGACCTCCCGCTCCATACATTGAGGCCTCCGAAGTCCTTTGCCCTCACACAAGCTGGCTAAGAAGCTTCATTTCCTTCTAACACGACTCCCTGCCTCTATTTTTGTAAGCATGCTAAGGGCTAAATACTATCCTCTTCTTCCAGAAAGAGTATCCCTGAATGATGGTAATGCTACACAAGTGAAACTTATTAAATATGATTCCCTCACAGTCTGAAATCATTAAAAAGCGAAAACAAAACAAGTATTGATTTTCCACTGGGAACAAGTTATGTGCCAGGAATACAAAAGCGAATAAAACCTCATCTTGCCCTCAAGGAGCTCACAGGTGAGCAGGGGAAACTGAGGTACAGGCAGAACGGCTTTCTGCAAACTATGCTGGGCGGCGGGGTGCTAGGGTTCCAGAGGAGGCTCTTTTCCCAAGCCATCCTCCAAGGGCTCATAGAGAAGACACCAGAAAACCCATTTCTCTTTTTAAGATAAAGGTCTCCATCATGTTGAATTAAGTAACAGAATTATGGCTCGGCTGTTCAGCAAGTGGAATTATTACCCTTAGGCACAGAATGGTAGAGCAAAAGGATTTACAAGCTCAGCTCCTTTGTTCCAAAGATGAGAAAGGCAAGGATAGGAGAGAAAGTTGTCAGGAGCGCCCAGCAGCTGAGCATTAATAACGTGGTCCAGGGGCTGCACAGCGGGCGACCTAAGGGCAGGACCCTGGAGCCAGATGGGGGCCAAGTCACTGACCTCTCTGAGCCTTCATATTCAGAAGCCACTGTAATAAGTGAGTTCATATATGTCAAGGGCAAAGGAGCAGTGCCTGGCTCCTGGGAGTGTCAAATGAGGGAGCTAATTCTGAAAATTAAAAACAAGGCATGGAAATGGAAAACTCAGCTCTTTAGGTGAGCCCAGACTCCACCACACTCTGATACACTCCCCTCACCCCCCAGCCCCACTTCCCTATTACACCCAGGTCCCTCCCTTGGTGGGGGGAGCCCCATTCTGCTCCGCTTCTGTCTTAGACCCAACGAGGTATGACCTTTCACTCATTTCTTCAGCCCTTATTTCCTGTTGCCTGGAAACATCTCTGCTGCCCCCCTTTTCGCCCCAATCCTATGGTCACCACCCTTGGCCACGCATGCATCATCACACCTGTATTACCTGGTCTCACCCAGCCACGCAGCACCCCAGCCCCCCCTGTGAGCAGCTCCCCTGTGTTGGTGCCAGATGAACCCAGATGCCCTCTGCATCATACCAGTCCCCTGCTAGGAATCTGCCACCGTTCCGGGTACCACCTACCTTTCAGTCTAGACACTTCTGTCTGTAATTGAATATCCTTTCACCTTAACCTGATGTTATTTCTAATCACAGAGACCTGACTGCAGATCCCAACACCGACACATGCCCACGGTGTGACCCAGCCTGACGCTTAATCCTGGAGTCTCGTTTTCCTTTTCTGTCAAGATGAGATAAATACTACTGATCTTTTGGGAAGAGGAAGGACACAATTCCCATCACTGGCACAGGGCTGGATGTACAGTAAGTGAACGAGATATTATTGCCCACTGAGTCTCCGCCTTCCCCAACCTTTACTCGAGGTCACATGAATCCCCCTCCTCAGGACATCCTCCTGACTTCTGCTGATCCAAATCAGCACCTTCACGCAGAGCTGTCTTCTGGGACTTTAGTCACGGTGTTCTCTTGCTTTGGTGAGACCACTCATGGTTGGCACTACCCACCTTGGCCCTCAAGCAGTGGTTCCTAACCCCACGGCTGATTTTGCACCCCTCCCCCCCACCAGGGGACATGTGGCAATGTCTGGAGACATTTTGGGTTGTCATCACTGGGAGATAGCTGTATCAATCATGTTTTTAATATTTTTTTGTATTTTTTGATGCTCTGACATCCAGGAGACCTGGCCCCTCCTAGGGCCAGCTAATTCCTAGAGATAGTGAATAACTTGCCTGCTGCCTCACCTTTTTTATGCAAACCAACCAAACCAAAGCTTATACCCCAAACACCTCCTTTATCTAATCCTCTGGTACCAAGTTAATATTTGCTCTGTCCTCAGTCACCCCAGGGTCAGGTTCCTTACAACCAGAAACCACTCCACAGCTCTGAGCCAGGCAAAATTACTCAAACTATCCAATCCTACACTTGCTCAACCTTGCCTATCCTGACTTGCACATTCCTTCCCTGCAAACAAAACAAAACAAAACCACAACACACACACACACACACACACACACACACTAAAGGCTCTGAGCTGGGCTCTCCCCTTGTTCTTTCTGCCTCCTAACCAACCCTAATACTTCTCCAAGTGGCAGGCCCTGCACGGCATGCATGCATGCCCCACCTCTTGCAAACTGTAAGAAATAAACTCTTGGTTGAAAGGCAGTTCTCTCCGAGTCTGTCCCCTTATCATACATGATGAAATAAAGTCCCAGGTACATTTTAAAGAGTTCTGGCATTTAGTGTGTAGAGACCAGGGATGCTGCGGAATATCCTACAATGCACAGAACCCTCCACCTCCAACAAAGAATCAGCCAATCCAAAATGTCAATAGTCCTACAGTTGAGAAACACAGACCTAAAATGTTCCACATGTGGTGACCACAAGGTCTCTGGAACCCCCAGCCCTGCCATATGGCTCTAGAGCCTGACTAGAGAAGCAGAAAGTCCCTAATGCCTGGATTGACTGAAGCACAGGTAAAATCAATATAATAGTTTAATTTGCATTCAGAGCTCTTTTAACCAAAAAAAAAAAAAAAAAAAAAAAAATCACTGAATCAGTATGTTCAGCACAAGTATTTCTTTTCAGTTAGTATGTAAAGTTTAGTGCTAATAGCTCCCAGTAGAAGGAAATATTCATGAACGTACCTCTTTGTTCTGTGATTCAAAGTAGGAAACATGGTCAATCAATATAGTATTTTCTACAGGAGGACTTCTGAAACAGCACATTAATTTTCCTCTGGGGCATTCATCCTTTGTGATGCTCTCTCCACCCCCAGAAACAAAAAAACCCACTAATAATGTGGGTAAACAAGTATACACACTTTGTTTTTGAACCTTCACAATGTGCACGGGCATACCAAGGGCTCCGAGATTAAAACAATCTACTTAACTTTGTCTTAGCTCAGTTTTCCAAATTAGTTTGATCTTGAAATTTTTCACATACCACCTATTACCATCCTAAGGAACAAGTGTTATGTGGAACACATTCCAGAAAACATCTCATTAAAGTTGACAAAAATCTCAACATTGAACTTTAGAACTTGAATTATAAAGTTTCTCCCATTGTAAAAAAAAAATAAAATAAAATAAAAATAAAGTTTCTCCCATTGTAATCAGAGCCGCTTTGGGAGACGAAATAGAGAAGCATGACACAGTCCCCCCCTTAACTTAAGCCTCTGGCAGGAAGGGGAATGCTTTCCGCTGGTCTCTGCTGGAATGGCACAGACCCCAGAATCTGGGCAGACCATATTTCCAAATGGAAGATTTTGTCTTTTCTGCTTTATTACCTTGGACTGGTTATAACAGCATAGATCTCAACATATTTAGACGCCTGGCAAAAAATTATTCTCCCACAAGTGGTAAGGCGAATTTAAACTTCTGTGTTTTGGGAGGAACCCAACATATTATGACCCTGAATACCTATAAGGAAGCAAAGGAAGGGAGCAAATCAAGACCAAAGGTGGAGGTGCAAAGTACCCCAATTTTACCACCCACTTCCAGACTGCTCCCTAATACCCTCCAACACCTTGGATCTCTAAGTCATAGACACAGTCATTCCTTTTAAAAACTCTGTGGCTTCTATGGATTTAGTTGAATAGCAGAGGACTATGAATCCTAAAGAGGATCTGTACTTCCCAGAGGACCTCAGCCCACCCACCCTTGCTGAAGAACGTGCAGCCCTTTTCTTCTGAGCAGGAGGACCGGCCATCAGCACGCACTCGGTCTCTACATCAGCCTCCAGGAGACTGCTCTTTAGAGTGACCTGCACAGTCTGAAAAGGGCTCGGCTGAGGCTGGGGGTGTGTGTGGGGGGACACTCGCAGCCAGAAGCAGTGTAGCAGCAACAATGCTGCCATCTGTTCACCTCGCTCAGGGGACCTCTCTGCTCTTTCACCTTGAAATAAGACGGCAGTCATTTGCCCAGTCCTACAGGTCACACAGCCTGTCGGTCCTCTGTTCTTTCACCCACCATCACCAATGAACAGAGAGAAGAAGAGGAGAAAAGAGAAATGCTGCATCTCCTTCCTCCCTGGGAATGTGCAAAGCCAAGCTGGCACCATGGATATAAATGCACAACACACCCCTGTGTTTATTTTTGAAAGCGTTTCAGATGCCTTCTGAATATCTTTGAGACCCTCTGCAAACACAAGAACAATCCTCCTCTCCTTCACCTCCTTTTGCAAGAAGGTAAAGAGAGGTTGGGACCCAATGACTGGTCTGAGGCCGCTTTCTGCTGAGGCTATTGGAATGGAGATGCAGGAGCTGATTCCCAGAGGGTGCTCTGTTTTCCTAACCCTCCCCTTGAGGCTGCTAATTCCTTCTCTCTGGTAAACACTGCCAGGAATTGCACTCTTAGGATTTTGCAATAAAAATAAGCCGTGTCTGCTTTCCAAAATCATGGTGGAAATCCTCCCAGTTCAATCCTACTGTAATTTAGGCTAGGATAGTTTCAAAGTAAATTTGTGCCATTTCATTCACAGTGAATTATGTACTTTAACCAGTAACACACACTGACCCATCTGTCACACTTATGGTTTAAATGCTAAATGTCACTCCGGCTTGGTCTTCAACCCTCGCTTATAAATCCAGTGGTGGGTTTCAGGACCATCAGACAATGAAGAAGGGAGTGAAAGGGATTGTGCGCTTAGTCTAATCTCATTTTAAGCAGCTGTCTTTTTTTAAAAGGTGATTAATAATGTTGGTGTGAGATTAAACATTCCTACTGAAATAATTTGAATCTAAGAATGTTATATTCCTGCTCACTTACGTATGATGTACTTCTTCAGTCAATTTGTACATTTTCCCAAAGCTAACTCTACCCTGGGGTGTGCATGTGGAGCATGCTCTCGCTCTTTCACAAACACACCACCCCCACCTCACCCCCACTTATTACCTATTTGGTTATACATTATTTATATCACAGCTGCCCTAGATGTTTCATCATCTCCCCTGAATTAAAATTTAGGGTGTAATCTCCTCTTAGGAAGTGAGGTTTATATTCTAGAAATGCAATAATCACTCTGTAATACATTGTATCTCATCTAAATAGACTAGTGCAGAGAACAACATTTAAACTGTGGTTCTAAAAATCTCTAGGATTCTAGGACCCTATGGGAGGGCACACAGAGCAACCCCCTCCCCTTATCTGGCTTATATATGGGGATCTTCCAAGACACTTCTAAGTTTTCTTCCAAAGAATCTCTATTCTCCTTAGTTATGTTTTGTGTCTTTTATTTCTTGAATACAGATATTCCTTTTTGAATGTTCCCCCTCCTGCCTTCCAGAAAAACTTGAAAAGTTAACCCACACATGTAGTCCCAAAGCTATTACCTTCACCAGGTATTCCAAGCTATTTCTATGGTCCCATCATAAGCAATCTACATATACCTTCACAATTCAATCTCAAAGACCCTGGGCAAGGACAGGTGGGGTCTATAGCTCATCATTTCTTTTTTTTTTTTTTAAGGATTTACTTATTTATTTGAGGGGGGGCAGGGGTAGAGAATCTTGAAGCAGACTCCCCACTGAGAGCAGAGCCTGATGCAGGGCTCTCGATCATGACCTGAGCTGAAACCGAGAGGGATGCTTAACCGACTGAGCCACCCAGGTGCCCCCACCCCCCCATTATTTCTATTTCTACCGCAAAAGGCTCTTTCAACGGCAAATATTAAAATCTCATCTTTCGTATTCAGTTTTACTTTGGGTTGTGGTGTTCTGACCATAGGCTACTTAATAGTGCATGAATAACTCATACCATGGCTGTTGGGAAACTGCACCATACTATTTATTCTGGATATGACAACATTAGGTAGGACTCTGGGCAAGCCAAAAAGGTTCACTATGTGTTCATTTGGGGGATGAGTTCCCGGCTGTGGCATGTTTGACTTTTTCAGTGGTCTGGCAAAGAAAGTTATAAATTAGTGAGTTACTGACATTTGCAGAGGGCTATTCTTGAATGTGTAGCAGATCTGTGATGGTCTCGGTCACTAGGATCTGTTTCATTATAGGCAAGTAATTCAGTTTATCAGACAGGTGCCAATTTCCAAACACATAAATATATGTTATGTACAGTGTCTGCGGCACATGTCAGACAAACACCCATAAACAGACTTTTAAGTCTCTCAGGAAATAATCTAATTCTGATTTGTGCCCAGTCTGTCAGCGACGGATGGTCGCTAACTGTGTGGCAGATTTCATTCCTCCCTTTGTGCCAGGAAGTACTGGTGCCAACCCTTACTGAGAACACCTTCAGATTCTGGAGGCCTCACTACAGTGCAGCTCTCAATAATTCAAGCCAACCCGTAATGTAGTCTGGTAGGCTGATCTTCCCTTTTGCAATTTTATTTCCTATCACCTGAAGAATTAAATCAGGCTTCGCTTTTCCCTTTTCTTGATTGCTCTTCTGTCCTACTCATAATCTTGGAGCAGGGCTATTGTTTTGAAGAGCTTCCATCAAAAGGAGCTGCTGCTTCACTATAGATTGGTATCATACTGGAAATAACACAAGAACAGAGGTAAGGGGGGGGGATAAGGGAAGCAGAATGTGGCACCCCTAAAAATGAAAATTAAAGAATGGGAAGTCCCCTCCCCCCAAAGAACCATGGCTGCAGTTACAGCTTGTTTAGAGGATAATTATTTGATTTTATAATTACTTTTGTGGGTTGCAAAATAATTACTGTGGAGGCAAATCTCCATGTGCCAAAATAGCAGAAGCGATTATTCTAAAGTTCATGCCGAAACAATAATAGTCAAGATGGTGAGCTCTTAGGTGGGGATTTGAAATCCATTCCCTTTGTAAAATGTGCCAGCCTGAAGCCCACACAAAGGTCAGGGTAGGGGTGGGGAGCAAAGATAATCCACAAACCCAATTCCCACAAGTTGTTTCTTTTTAGGCAGATTTTCACTTTAAATCTGTCCCTCTGGACACTCTAGAATGTCAAGTAGCCCTTGATAAGACCAGAAGTGCAGTTCAGGTGAGCGTCACAGACATGATAGGATCCCCCTGGATTCTAATTCAGATATGGTGCTGAGATGCTTAGGAGTGGCAACTTCTCATCACAGGAACTTTGATGTAGTGAGGGGTCAGCAAACTTTTTCTGATGAGAGTCAGAGAAGAAATATTTTAGGCTTTACTGGTCTCTGTTGCAAGTATTCAGCTCTGCAGCTGCTGCCATGGTCAGTACATAAATGATTGTGCATGGCTGTGTGCCAATAAAACTTTATTTATTAACACTAACATTTGAATTTCACCTAAGTGTCTGTGTCACTAAATAAATATTAGTCTTTTTTTGATTTTGGCCAGCCTTTTGAAATCATAAAACAAACAAAACCTTTTCAACCTTACAAAAAAAAAAACAGGCAGAGGGCTCATGAGCAGAAGCTTACCAACCTCTGATCAAGCTGGGTTTTCATGCATCTCAACAATGTCTTCAGAGAAGAGAAGTAAATTCATTTTACAAGTGGAAAAAACACAGGATGAAGGTGACCCAAGTCCCCAACACTTCCTAATGCTAAGCAAACACTTTCCACCACATAATCTCTTCTTGTCCTTTTCAAGGAATTGACAGTTGACTATGGGTGTTGGTTTTTGCCCAGATTTTCCTGATAGAATCATTTCCCCATTTAATTAATCACTCTAAGAAGCTGAATTTCATTGACCAAAATAACTAGTCTCTTCTCAGAGGTTCACATCTCAGAAGCAGCCAACATGGCTGAGGTGGTGGCACCAGAGGGACAGTCTGGGTACAGCAGCAACAGCTTGTGACATGCAGGAAGCCGTGTTTGCTCTGGTTCTCTGTTCCCTCTTCTCTAACACTCTCAAAGAGTAATTCCAACCTGAAAAGGTTGTTGTGATGATCACAAGCAAAGAACATGTGCCAATTACAAAGTGTAATATATATACATGTAAGGTGTCTAGGCTTTCTTAAAAAAAAAAAATCTTATTGGCTTCCCTAAATGGGGAACTCTCTTCTTGACCACCAGCTCAGAACCTTCTCGTTTTCTTTTTAAAAAATCCTCTAGGGAGGCTATAATTAAAAACACAGGTAACAAGTATTAGAAAGGATATAGAGAAATGGGACCTTCATAGAGTCATTGCTCGTGGGAAGGTACAAGGTACAGCCCCTTTGAAAAGGTACAAGGTACAGCCCCTTTGAAAAAAGAGCTTGACAGTTCTCAGAGGGTTAAACAGCATAACTGTATGATCTAGCAATTCTATTTCTAGGTACACACCCAGGAGAAATGAGAATTACATCTACACTAGAACTTGCACATGAATGCTCACAGCCGTATTATTCATAATACAGACAAAAAGTAGAGACCTAAACGTCCATCAACTACTTAATGGAGAAGCACAATGTGTCACATTCACACAATGATTTAGCAATAGAGAGAAATGAAATACCGACACTACATTGTCGAAAAAAACCTTGAAAATATTATGCTAAGTGAAAGAAGACAGGCATGGGACCAAATACTGCAGGATTCCATTTATATGAAATGTACGGACTAGGGAAGTCTACAGAAACAAACAGTATATTGGTGGTTAGTGGAGGATAGGATTGCAGGGATAGGCTTGAAGACGGGGTGGGCAGAGTTTCTTTTTCTGGTAATGAAAATGGTCTAACATTCATTCTGGTGATGGATACACAACTCTGTGAATATACTAAGACCCACTGAATTATACACTTTAAATGGATGAATTGTACAATGTGCAGATTCCATCTCAATAAAGCAACTGAAACCCCAATAACGTCTTCCATAGACATGGGGAAAAATCCTCAAATTTATATGGAACCACAAAAGACACCAAATAACCAAAGCATTCTTAAGAAATGGCAGGAGAAGAAAAAAGAAAAGAAAAGAAAAGAAAAGAAAAGAAGAAAAGAAAAGAAAAGAAAAGAAAGAAAAGAAAAGAAAAGAAAAGAAGAAAAGAAAAGAAAAGAAAAGAAAAGAAAAGAAAAGAAAAGAAAGGAAAAGAAAAGAAATGGCAGGAGACAAGGCGCCTGGGTGGCTCAGTCAGTTAAGCACTTAACTCTTGATTTCAGCTCAGGTCATGATCTTAAGGTCCTGGGATCAAGCCCCATGTTGGGCTCCACACTCAGTGGGGAATCTGCTTGAGGAGTGTCTCTCTCCCCTCTCTGCCCCTACTCCCACTCTCTCTCTCTCTCTGTCTCTAAAATAAATAAACCTGTAAAAATCAACAACAAAACAATAGCAAGAGAAAAAAAATGGCAAGAGGAATCATACTTCCTGGTTTCAAACTATATTACAAAGCTATGGTAATCAAAACTGTATGGTACTGGCACAAAAGCGGATATACAGATCAATAGAACAGAATAGTGAGCCCAGAAAAAAAAATCCACATATATGGTCAATTAATTATGACAAAGGAGCCAAGAATATTCGACAGAGGAAGGTATTCATCTTTTCAAGAAATGGTGTTGAGAAAACTGGACAGCCACATGCAAAAGGATGAAATTGGATCATAGTCTTATACCTCACACAAAAATCAACTCAAAAATGCATTAAAGACTTGAGTCTAAGTCCTAAAACCATAAAACTCCCAGAAGAAAAGATAAGAAATAGTTCCTTGACATGGATCTTGGCAGTGATTTTTTTTTTTTTTTTGGATTCAACATCAAAAGCAAAAAAACAAGTGAAAATAAACTATTGGGACTATATCAAACTAGAAAAAACAAAACAAACAAAAAGCTTCTGCACAGCAAAGGAAGCCATCAATTAAACCAAAAGTCAGTCTATGAAATGGGAGAAAATATTTGCAAATCATATATCCAATGAGGGGTTAATATCCAAAATATATAAGAATTCATACAACTCAATGGCCAAAAAGCAAATAATCTAATTTAAAAATAGGCAGAGAATTTGAATAGGCATTTTTCCAAGGAAGACTACAAATGGTCAACGGGTACATAAAAAGGTGTTCAACAACACTCATTATGGGACACCTGGGTGGCTCAGCAGTTGAGCATCTGCCTTTGGCTCAGGGCATGATCCTGGGGTCTGGGATCGAGTCCCGCATCGGGCTGCATTCAGGGAGCCTGCTTCTCCCTCTGCCTGTGTCTCTGCCTTTCTCCCTGTGTCTCTCATGAATAAATAAATAAAATCTTAAAAAAAACCCCACATACATCACTCATTATTAGGACAACGCAAACCCAAACCACAACAAGTGATCACCTCACCCCTGCTAGAATGGCTATTATCTTAAGTAAGCAAGCAAAGAAGTAACAAGTGTTGGCGAGAATCTGGAGAAAAGAGAACCCTTGTGTACTGTCGGTGGGAATTTAAACTTACGCAGCTATTACAGAAAAAACAGTAGGGAGGTTCCTCAATAAATTAAAAATAGAATTACCATATGATCCAGCTATCCACTTCTGGGTATATGTCTAAAGGAAATATAGACAGGATATTCAGGAGATATTTGCACATCCATGTTCACTGCAGAATTATTCATGATAGCCATGGGGTGGAACCAACCTGTCTATCAAAGGATGAATGGATAAAGATGTGGTATATATACATTGGACTATTATTCAGCCAAGAGAAAGGAGGATACCCTGCCATTTGTAACAACATACATATATCTTTTTTTTTTAAATTATTTATTTATTCATAGAGAGAGAGAGGGAGAGACACAGGCAGAGGGAGAAGCAGGCTCCATGCGGGGAGCCCGAAGCGGGACTCGATCTCAGGTCTCCAGGATCACACCCTGGGCTGCAAGTGGCACCAAACTGCTGCGCCACCAGGGCTGCCCAACATACATATATCTTGACAGCAATATGCTAAGTGAAATACAGCAGGCAAAGAAAGAAAAATACTGCATGGGATCACTTCTAGGTAGCAACTTGCTTTTTAAAAAGCAAAGTTGTGTGTAGTTCAGTAGGTTAAGCATCTGCCTTTGGCTCAGGTCATGATCTCAGGGTCCTGGGATCGAGCCCTGAGTCAGGCTCCCTGCTCAGCCAGGAGTCTGCTTCTCCCTCTCCCTACTCTCATGGGTGCTCTCTCTCCAATGAACAAATACAATCTTATAAAAAAAATTTAAAAAGTGAAATTGATAGAAACAGGACAGAAAAGTGGTAGCCACGGACTGTGGGTGGAGGGAGGGGCATAAGGAGAGGTTGGTAAAAAGGTACTAACTCTCAGCTAGAAGATGACCATAAGGTCTGGGGAGCTAATGTAAACCTGTGACCACAGTTGATAACCTAGTGCTGTAAAAAAAACTGAAATTTACTAAGGAGAGTAGAACTTAAATGTTCTGATAAAACAAAGGTAAATACGGAGAGTGATGATGTGTTAATTAACTAGATGGTGCGACTCCCTTCACAATGTATACATATACCACATCATCACAACACGCACTTTAGATATCTTACAATTGTTTTGTCAATTATGGCTTGAAATTTTTCAAAAAGTAAATATAAAAAAAATTTTAAGGGGTGCCTGGGTAGCTCAGTTGGTTAAGTAACCGATTTGACTTCAGCTCAGGTCATGATCTCAGGGTCCTGAGATCAAGCCCTGAGTCAGACTCCATGCTGGGCAGAAAGCCTGCTTAAGATTCTCTCTCCTCCTTCTCCTCTTTCTGCCCCTCCCCACTTCTCACTCTTTAAAAAAAAAATAAAAGGAAAAATAACAAATTTTAAGCTGTTGAAATCCTCCAAAGCCTCTTGCATCCCATCACAGCACATATCCCAGCTCCTTGGCATGGTAGCCAAGAGCCCTTCATTATGGACCTCTACCCATTTCTCCAGGTCCAGTCTCACCTCCCCAGGTGTGCGTGCTCCACTCTGGTCATAGCAAACTTCTGTCCCTGCAGTCACTTGAATAGGTAAATATATATTTATAGAATAGATAAAAAATTAATAAATTAACATGTATATTCTTAGGTTGAACACATTTTTAAGTGCCTCGTATCCGCGCACTGTTCTAGGTACTAGAGATACAGCGGTGAAGAGCAGAGGTGAGACAGCCCCTTGCCCTGAGCGGTCTACAACTGATGTCCTGTCCTTGGACCTCTTAACCTTTCTTCTATCTCTGCTCGTGGTCCTGCCGGAGAGACTCTTTCCCTCGGCATCTCTGCCAGACCAATGCTATTCACCCACCGCAATTCAGCTCAAGTGCCATCTCCCTTCATATGACGTTGGTGCCCTTCACTCTCAAGAAGCCGATGTCCCACCTGTGTGCCCGTAGCATCCTTAGCCTACTTCCACATAGCAACGTCCCTTGCAAGTTTCCCCCAGAGCAGAAACTCATCCCTTACCTATTTCGCATGTCAAGTTCACGGCCACCATCAATGCCTGTTATGTGAATACATGAATTTCCGTGTTCTAGCTTTCCTCTGGCCTCAGATGTAGAAAAGAATACAGCTTCAAAAGCCACCATCACATGGTTTCTTCCAGCTGGTCTATGGCGAGCATTCCAGCTGAGTTGTCTCTACTGTTCATTTGTTTCCAACCCAACTACCGGATTCTTGCTTAGCTCCTTGTTCCCTTACCCAGAACTCTGCAACTTCCACCCCTTTGGCTGTTTCCCCCCTACTGACCTTCTGGTTGAAGGGGAGCTCATCCCTTCTCTGCCCCCAGGCCCTCTGACTGCAACAATGATTCCATCACAAAGCCTAGTTGGCACAGAGCTTGGAGCCATCAGAGGCAACTCCTAACTGGCTCATCATGCCCCCTCCTTTCAGACAGGGCTTAAAACTCTGAACACGTGGGGCACCGGGGTGGCTCAGTGGGTTAAGTGACTGACTCTTGATTTTAGCACAGGTCATGGTCCCACGGTTGTGAGATCGAGCCCTGTGTTGGGTTCCACACCAAGCAAGAGCCTGCTTAAGATTCTTTCTCTCTGCCCCTTCCCCACTGGTACGCACATGTTTGCTCTCTCAATAAAACCAAACCAAAAACTCTCTACACCTACTGAAGCCCTAGAAGTTTTTACCATTCACATGAATTAGCAAACTGCAGAAACAAATGTTTGGGGCTAGTAAACAAGTATTGAGCCCTCCCCCCACCAATACAGTTTTACGTATTTATCTTCTGCATTAGTCCTTTTTATCTCCTTTAGACACGTGGGTATATTTCAGGCTATAGATTTTACAAATATTTTTAGCCTCTCTTCTCCTAAACGAAGTGAATATTTATAGATGTCATCTGTAAAGCATCAGAAGATATTAAAATGGAAGGGGAAATTATTAGGAAAATCACATATAAGTTCCAAGCTTTGCTAAAAATAAGGCCAATGGACTTTGAATTGCTGGTGTTCCTGGGGCTTTTTAGGAATCTGTAACAGAATCACAGAATCTTGGTCTTTTGACATTGTTAGACTGCTCAAAGTCTGGAACTATGAGTGGCTGTGGCATTAGGGCCCTTTCTCTTGTCTGGTCCTTGCCTAGGCACTGCCAGCAACAGCATCATAAAAACCCACTCGTATGTGCTTCGACATAATACAGGAGTGGGGCAATGGGGATGATAAATTCAGAGTGGCCTGTTATCCTTTTCTATTTCTGTGTTTGTGTACCATTCTCCATATCATAGTTTTAGAAAGGTAACTCGGTCACACCACCTCTGCTTAAAAACTCCTGTGCAGAGGCACCTGGGTGGCTCAGCAGATTAAGTATCTGACCCTTGGCTTCAGCTCCGGTCATGATCTCAGGGTTGTGGGATTGAGCCCTGAGTCTGGCTCTGTGGTTAGTGTGGAGTCTGCTTGAGATTCTCTCTCTCCCCCTGCTTGCATTTACTCTAGATAGATAGATAAATAGATAAATAAGTAGATAATTAAATGGATATATAAGTAGATAAAGAGAGATAAATAGACAGACTCTTTAAAGCAAACAAAAAAGTCCCATGCAGCCCTCAGTGATCCTGGATTCCAGTGATGGAATCCAAACTCCATAAACTGTACCAGAATTTTCCTGACCTTCCTCAGACCCAAGGTGGGACTGACCACTCTCCACTTTCTGCCCCTAAAACAATACCTTTCTCTCTCAAACATTTTTAAAACTTCTGCATGCGCATTTGTCTACCTCTCTCCCCCTACTGCTTCATCAGGTATCTGAGGGCAGAGACCATAAGGTCTTACCGATTTTTATATTCCTAATACTGGACATGGCACATAAAAAATGCTTCACAAACATATTGCCGGAAGAAAATGAATTTCCCCAGCATATATTTCCAAACTAAGTCAGGTCATTTCCACCCGCCCCTTGACGTTTCACAAATTCTACCCACTAAACTTCTCCCCTTTCCCGAACAAGCTATGCTCTCTGACAGCTTCAATCGCTTGTGTGTGGTTTTTTCCCTTCCCGAAAGGACTCCTCTGTTATGTCCCATTTCAAATATCACCTCCTCTAGGAAGCCCTCCTGCTTTACTCACACAGTTTATGGCTTCCTCTGGTGATTCAGCAGTTTACCTCCTGCTGCTCTCACTAGAGTTCAGACTGTTCGAGGGTAACAATGGGCTGTTGTACCTGTTGATATCTACCCCTAAGCCGAGGGGACCCTACACACTCAAGCTGCTGATTTGATAAACAATTGTAAGAGAATGAATCAACAACTTCATTGTTTGAGTACAGGATACTCTAACAGAATGTAAGAGCCCAACTGCTTTAGGATTTTCCTCTCTGTACACTAGTCCCAACATCCTGCTGAACCCTTCCATACCTCTTCTCCCTACTGCTGCAACAGGTGCTTTCTTCCCAGGGTCACATGGGTTACACACAACCTCTACACTCCACTCAAGTCAGAGCATGTCCTAGGCTCTCTTGACCTCAAGGAAGCAGTTTCCAACCTGTATCCCCAAGTCTTCCAGAGCTGTCCCTTTGACTGAGGGGTCCATCAGACCCCTGCCGATAAAATTCTCTAGCTACTACTTCCTTCAGCTCTTGGCCTTCCTCCCAGAGAAACAACTGGTTCTCCTCTTGACCATTTTTTTGATTACTCGATGAACCACAAAATGCCTAGTCATTGTAAATTTAGATATACACATGAGCCCTTTTACCTAGAACCTACTGGTCATGACGTTAAAGCTTTATTTATTTTTTAAAGATTTTATTTATTTATTTATTTGACAGAAAGAGAGCTTGAGAGAAAGAGAGAGAGAGGGAAAGACAGAGAGAGAGAACACAAGCAGAGTTGCAGGCAGAGGGAGAGGGGAAGCAGGCTCCTCACTGAGCAGGGAGCCCAACGTGGGGCTTGATCCCAGGACCCTGGGATCATGACCTGAGCTGGAGGCAGAGGCTTAACCGACTCAGCCACCCAGGCACCCCACCATTAAAGCTTTAAAACGACTACAACAACAATAATAACAAAATACTGTTGACTTGTGCAATGCTGAAGGGGCTCTTCTGCAGTCTCACCTTCACTTGCCTTATTAAAAATGTAGGTTTGCCCCGTTAAATAGAGAGTAGAAATGGGTGGTTTCACTTTGGACCCAATTCAAGGAAGAGGCCAAGCAGCACAGGAGAACAGGAGGAAAAACCCAAGACACAACTGGACTCGGTAGTAACAATACAGATGATGATAATCACAGCTAGCATTTCTCGAGCACCTTCTCTTGCTGGGCACCACACTACACGCTTTGTACCAATTATCTCATTTAATCCACACAATTCCATACAGAAGTTACTTCTGTCGTATCCTGCAGTCACTCAGCTAGTGAGTGGAGTAGCCAGTAACCAGTCTTAGACTGCTACTGGGAACTACTTCCTTCATGAAGGAACAGGGTCTGTTAGCCCTGACACCACATGGTGGTTGGGGCATGAAGGACTGCTCACATAATCATGATGCACCTCAATCTTCTCTTCTGCAAAATGAAGGATTTGACCCACAGAAACCCAAAAGGCGTTCTCTTCCAAAAGGCTGTCTTGCAGAATGAACCCTGTAGCCAGTAACGGGAAGTACTATGACAAATCATTGTCACTCTAAAAGTTCGTATTAGAATTCACGAGAAAACACGGTATTTGCAATCCCTCAGACGAAATTTGGAAATGTGTCTAGTGAGTCAATGGATTCGGGAATCTCTGTATGAATATTTGAATAGAAATTATATTTAGTAAAACGAAGGCCACCTTGAAATATTGATTAATCACACGTGAAAGGCATTGAGTAGCAGCTGTGATCAATAGATCTTCTTTCTAAATCTATCATTTGATTACTTGTAAAGTATGCCTTTAAACTGCAAGTTACTAAATTTGGTTTTAAATCTGTTTAAAATATTTCTAAAGTGTTTAAAATGTCTTGTTTCTATTAAATTTACTTGAAATGACATCCTAGGAATGATTAATGATGTTGTAATTCCTGTGATAATCCTTCACTCTTAATAGATTTAAAAGGAATTCAAATGAGAATAGAAAATATGTGTCAAATTATATTCCAGAAATCCCTTGCCTTCTGGGATAGATTCCTCCCTGAAGTTGATTTTTTACTTGTAAACTAAATCATATTCTTGTATTGACTACCAATGTAACTCCAGTGATGATTTAGCCATATTTCTTGTGGCCATACAATGTACATTACTTCTAATTCACTTGGCTAAAAGTTTTTCTCCCTCTGTTCCTCCCCAGTTCCAGCTTCTCTGTCAGGTAGATAAGGCAGATAAAAGAAACTTAAGCGAGGGACGCCTGGGTGGCTCAGCGGTTGAGCATCTGCCGTTGGCCCAGGGCGTGATCCTGGAGTTCTGAGATCGAGTCCCACATCGGGCTCCCAGCATGGAGCCTGCTTCTCCCTCTGCCTGTGTCTCTGTCTCTCTCTGTGTGTCTCTCATGAATAAGTAAATCAAAAACCTTTAAAAAAAATTTAAGTGTACTAAAAAATTCTGTAATTCCTTCTAATTCCATATCCCAATAAACCTGGTCTATTAAGATGGCACCTCGGTGGCTCAGTGGTTGAGTGTCGTCTGCCTTTGGCTCAGGTCGTAATCCTGGGGTCCAGGGATCGAGTCCCACATCAGGCTCCTTGCAGTAAGTCTGCTTCTCTCCCTCTGCCTATGTCTCTCTCTGCGTCTCTTATGAATAAATAAAATCTTAAAAAAAAAAAAGACTGCACCTGTATATCACACATGCATACACACACCATAGCACCTAACTTTCTACATTCAGTGTGGGTGACACTTTAAGAAAAAAACAGTTTGATGGCATAGTAGAGAGCACCTTGATTTCAAAGATAGGGGTCTGAATCTTTATTCTACCCTGTATGTGCTCTGTGTATTTGGCCATTAGCACCAAAATGCTATGGAAGCTTGTTTCTTTATCTGAAAATGGCTTCAGTATTGTAACCGAAACAGCAAAAATGAAAGAAGCAAACCTATCTTTGAGCATTAATGGTGAATTGTATTCTCCAACTTTTTCAAAACAGATGATTACTTGAAGTAAGGTCAGCAAAGCATCTTTATTTATTTATTTATTTTTAATTTTTTTAAATTTTTTATTGGTGTTCAATTTACTAACATACAGAATAACCCCCAGTGCCCGTCACCCATTCACTCCCACCCCCCGCCCTCCTCCCCTTCTACCACCCCTAGTTCGTTTCCCAGAGTTAGCAGTCTTTACGTTCTGTCTCCCTTTCTGATATTTCCCACACATTTCTTCTCCCTTCCCTTATATTCCCTTTCACTATTATTTATATTCCCCAAATGAATGAGAACATATAATGTTTGTCCTTCTCCGACTGACTTACTTCACTCAGCATAGTACCCTCCAGTTCCATCCACGTTGAAGCAAATGGTGGGTATTTGTCATTTCTAATAGCTGAGCAATATTCCATTGTATACATAAACCACATCTTCTTTATGTGGAATCAGAAAAGACCCCGAATAGCCAGGGGAATTTTAAAAAAGAAAACCATATCTGGGGGCATCACAATGCCAGATTTCAGGTTGTACTACAAAGCTGTGGTCATCAAGACAGTGTGGTACTGGCACAAAAACAGACACATAGATCAGTGGAACAGAATAGAGAACCCAGAAGTGGACCCTGAACTTTATGGTCAACTAATATTCGATAAAGGAGGAAAGACTATCCATTGGAAGAAAGACAGTCTCTTCAATAAATGGTGCTGGGAAAATTGGACATCCACATGCAGAAGAATGAAACTAGACCACTCTCTTTCACCATACACAAAGAGAAACTCAAAATGGATGAAAGATCTAAATGTGAGACAAGATTCCATCAAAATCCTAGAGAAGAACATATTTATTTTTTTTTAATTTATTTATGATAGTCACACAGGGAGAGAGAGAGAGAGAGCGGCAGAGACATAGGTAGAGGGAGAAGCAGGCTCCATGCACCGGGAGCCCGATGTGGGATTCGATCCCGGGTCTCCAGGATCACGCCCCGGGCCAAAGGCAGGTGCTAAACCGCTGCGCCACCCAGGGATCCCGCAAAGCATCTTTAATACTAGCTAGTGGATACCAGGAACTTTTTTTTTTTTTTGACACTCTTAAGTAAAATGGCAATTGCTAAAATGTAATTTCACCTTTAATAAATGTTCAACTAGCTAGGAATACTTTTTTCCTTTTATTTATTTATTTATTTATTTATTTATTTATTTATTTATTTTTTTACTTTTTTCCTTTTAAAGTGTGTTCTCTATTAGCCAAATACTTTTAGTTATGGGTTGCCTTTAAACTGCGAGTTACTAAAATTTGCTTTTAAATCTGTTTAAAATAACTGTTATCTATATATATAAAGAAATTGAGAGAGAGAGAGTGGGCAAGGCCTCTGTAAAATTCTGCTAATGTAAAATCTCAAGTGAAGGCTTTCCAGCTGGACCAAAATTTTCCTTGGTTGCCACTAAATGGCCTCTTCAATGCTGAGTGAGAAACCAGACACATTTATGGTGCTGAACACAAAGCAAGAAACCTCCTCCTCTATGGAGCCCTACCAAATCTGCCTGCGTGCCTACAATCTTCACTACACATTTCCTTCCAAGTAGCTGGCTCTCCTGGCATACAGAAAAGAGAAGTCAAATTGAAAATAGCGTCCGGAGAACTTATCTAACAGAACATTCACTCCTGACAAACCATCAGGCAAGGTTAATCTTTGCAGGAAAGGAAATTTGAACTTCCTTTCCTTTGACGGTACAGCTTTGGGCTCTGGCAGTAAAAGTAGAAGGGTTAAACACTTGACCTCATTCTATTTTACAGACTAAAGGGAGCGCACCGCACACGAGGAAGGCAGGATTAGCAGTGTGGGCACCACCGTACGAGGTCTCCCTTTGAATTAAATCCTTTAGTCGTATCAGAAGACAGGCCAACATCCATGGGTAGCTCCTTAAGACATTCCAGAGCATCTGGGACCGTAGAGATGATGCAGGTTACAAGCAGAGATCTGTGCTATAGGCTAAAATACATGCCTGCCGCCGCTGACCGTGTACACCGACACATTTACCCATGACAGTGTGTATAACTACGTATGGAACCACAATCTTGAGTGCAGAAATAGACCTTTCCCTACTGGAGCAACATTTACAAGTCTTAATTTAAATAAATCCCCAAGGTTGTAGAAGCAGCCAATTTGGGGAGCAATTCGGTCAACAGAGTGATTCATTCATAAATATTTTAGGGACGCCTGGGTGGCTCAGTTGGTAAAGGTCTGCCTTCCGCTCAGGTCATGATCTCAGGGTCCTGGGAGAGAGTCTCACCTTGGGCTCCCTGCTCAGTGGGGAGCCTGCTTCCCCCTCTCCTGCCCTGTCCTCTGTCAAATAAATATCTTAACAATTTTAGCCCGCATCCCATGCTCTGTTACAGTATATGGTAAAAGTCTGGCTTTGCATCATTCTGTTCATCCATTTATATTCCAGAAGTGTCATCAGTTTATACAGTAACCAAAGAACCCAACACATGCCGGGTAGCGTTCGCTTCTCATAAAAGGATGTCCTCCCCCACATGGAGCAGGAGCAGCACTGGTGTGCTCGACTGTGGCTCCAGTTTTCCTCCTGGATGCCTAGTGTCATCCTCCATAGCCTCTCTTACAGTTTAATCAAAGAAAAGTATAATTTACGCGGGCAGGACTCTAATTTTGCGAAGACATTAGCCAAGCCACCGTCACTTCATTACTCTGCACTTCAGAGGCAGACAGTGAATAGAGGGATCCTAAGCAAGACCTGTTCTTCCAAAGGGA
This sequence comes from Canis aureus, assembly GCF_053574225.1. Taxonomy (NCBI): domain Eukaryota; kingdom Metazoa; phylum Chordata; class Mammalia; order Carnivora; family Canidae; genus Canis; species Canis aureus. The sequence continues at coordinate 14,158,767 of NC_135647.1, forward strand.
ACAAGCTCAACCCGCCTGGTTGGTAGGAAAGGCTGCCTGCCCGAGCAGGTGTGAGTGTCAGCCAGGCCAGGCGCAGGTGAGTGTCAGCCGGGCCAGGAGCGGGTGAGTGCTGGAGCCAGGAGCTTCCGGCTGGCCGGGAGCTGATGCTTTCTCTGCAAAATCTGCTGCCTGAAACTTTTCTGCGACCTTCAGTGGCCCTCGCGAGTGGGCTGTGGGAGCTGCTTCGGAGCCGCCCGGAGGCTCCGGCGAAATGCACCGTCGCCTCCACATCTGCAGAGGCTTCAGCCTGGACCGCGCCGAGCGGTCCCTCCTCGGTCTTGGCTCCTTGAGCCCAGAGTGGCCGGCAGCCCGGCGCCCTGTCACCACCTCCCTTCAGATCCCATCTGGGGGCGGGGTGGGTGGGGGGAGCTCCGGGGTTCACACACTCCCAGGCTCACCTGGAAGCCGCTGCAAGCCCCTCCCCCACCTCCCACATTTGGGCCCATTAGGCACCATTCCAGGAGGGGCAGCAGCTGCGTGCGCTCCCCCGCTTCCCCCCGCCCCCCCAAAAAATCACAGCCATGTTTTACTCCAAACAGACATCATTCACCAACTCCACAAGTCTCGGGGCGCCGGGGCCGAGGCCGAACCGCCTCCCCAAAGTGCACCCACCCGAGCCGCACATCTGTAACGCAGCCCAGCAGAGCCCTATCCTAATGCAAGGATGCGAGGGAGAAGAGCTAAGAAGCCCGGAAAGCTAGGCGAGCAGGTGTCACCAGCTTTCTAAGGCGAGTGATGCTACCCCCCTGACAGCCACCCATCACCCCCAAACCCCACCTTCGCGGGAGAAAATCCCAGAGCTTCCCATTTCACTGTTGCAAACCCCTCCCTGGAAGGAGCAAAGACATCCATGCATCCATCCATCCATCCATGCATCCATCCATCCGTGCATCGGTGTCTGTGCTCGGCTGCGGTCCGGCTCGGGTCAGGGCAGCGCTCCGCCAAGCGCTCCGCAGTTCTCCAGGCAGACACGCCGGCTGCGCCCCCAAACTGGGCCCTGCCCCCCCGCCCCCCAGCGCTCGCCGCCGCCCCGTCGGGCCCCGGCACTCACCGTCCCGGGCGTCCTCCCCCCGGCTGCAGTTGCTGCAAATGTGTTTGATCTCCTTGCCTAGTTGACAATGGATCACAAAGGACACGTTGTTGTTGGGGGCGGGCTCCTTCAGGGGCTTCATCTTCAGCAAATAAAAAGCTTTCTTTCTGGGTCTCCGGGCGCTCGCGGCTGGCACCGCGCCCTCCCTGCAGCGCGGCGAGCGGGGCGCGAACCTCCCCGGCTCCGCGGCGCGCGTGGGCTCGGCCATCCGGCCCCGGCGCCCCCGCCCCCGCCCCCGCGCCCGCCCCGCCGCGGCCCCCGGCCCCCGGCCCCCCGCACCCGCGTCCCTACGGCATCGCGACCGCCGCGGGGCGGGCCGGGGAAGGCGCCGAGAGGGGCTCGACCTCGCCGCCGAGCCAGTGGGAGCCCCGCGGCCGCAGGAGGGTTCCGGGAGGCGCCCCGGTCCCACCTGGGACGCGGCCTCGCGGGCACCGCCTCCCGCGGGCAGCCCCACCCTCCGCAGATCCCAGCACCGGCGACTTGCACCCTCACTCCTCCGAGCTCCGGGGCGCGATGCCAGCCTCCCCCTCCTCCCCCTTTCCTTCCAGCCGCCCTCTGCCAAACGAAAGCAAGACGTGCCACACCGAAGGCGGCTGCTGCGCTCCAGCCCTGCTGCTGCCCGCGCCTCCCTGGGGGCCAGAGCCCAGGACCCTCCTCTGGGGGGTCCTGCCCACACCCCTGGACTTTTCCCTGCACCTGGCAACCTGTTAGGACACAACTGATCTTGTCACCCTCTGTAGAAACTCCCCCACCTTCAGGGAGGAGAAGGGAGGGGGGCGCTTCCTCCACCGGTGTCCTTAAAACTTAAGAAGAACAAGGAACAGAGAGAAAAGGCTGCTTTTATCAATCCTCAGGAACAACAACTTGCGGCTCCGGGATCCCAGCTAACGTGGCTGAAGGTTCCCCAGCTGTCTGAGCACGGTGGCTAAGGCTCAGCCAGGCGAATGACATCTACTGAGATCTCCAAAGACAGAACGTCGCCTTAAGTAAGGCAGACCCAGGGCTCCATGGTAATAACAGCTACAAGCTGAGCCCTTTTTGTTGTTGTTGTTGTGCACTTTAAAAAAAATAAATAAGTCACACTCTATTACAGTAGTCTGGACTCAGATATTGTGAATCCTACATCACCTTTCAGAGAACTAAGGCTTGGAGAAGCCTCAAATCCTAACCATCCACCGTGGGTGCTTATTTAAAAAATAGGGGTGTGTGTGGGGGAACCAAAGCACTGGGATTCTGGTTTAGTGGGTAAGTGTAGGGCCGGGAATCTGTAGCGTTAACAAGCTCCCTTGGGGTGATCTTGATGCAAAGCATAAGTGGTGAAAACAGGTGCTTACAGCCAGGGGTGTATAAATCCGGCCTCTGTCTTCCCACCACACCTCATTCCTTATGAGCCACGACCTTTCTCTTTTTTGTCCTAGCCCACTAAAATAGTGTTAAAGGATGCACTATCACTGCTATTGTTTCTAGGAACTTCCCTAAAGTTAATGTCATAATACCCTGTGACTGATTCTTCCATGAAGTGCAAGTCACTGCTTGTCTCTCCTCCAATGGGGCAAACTGCACGTAGGGTTCCCCTCCCAGGTAAAAGTGTCAGCACTCCCCTGGGGATATTAAATTACTGTGTTATAATAAGCTTCTGATCATTGCAATTGTACTGCTCCATCATTGATACCACTTCTCAACTGCAAGATATTCTGACGAAATCAGCACATTCAGTTTTTTCTTCATTGAGTGGTTAGGGGCCTCAAGTGTCCAGTGCCCTTTAATGACACCAGTCTCTCCTGGTGTCCATTGGGCCTTTAGGGACCCCCCCCCCTTCTCACCTAGGTTACCAGCCAAACCAGCCACAGGTAAATCTCACTTGTATCTTCTCATGTCAGATTCATGTCACTAGGTCCCTGGCTAATTATAAGCCTTATCTTATAGCAGAGGCCCCGTTTCTTATGCTGGTGGAGTATATGATAGAATTTACCACACTGTGGTATAGGAAAACATTCATTACCCTCTTTTTCAAATGCTCAGATCCCTCTCCCAAACCATTTCACTTAACTACTTCCTGGAAGAAAAAAATAAAGAAAAGAAAAAAGAAAAGAAAAGAAAGAAAAGAAAAGAAAAGAAAAGAAAGAAAAGAAAAGAAAAGAAAAGAAAAGAAAAGAAAAGAAAAGAAGAAAAAGAAAAGAAAAGAAAAGAAAAGAAAAGAAAAGAAAAGAAAAGAAAAAGACACATCTCTTCTTAAATGGCTTTTTAAAATTGCACGCCTTTCCCACCTATGCTGCATGCCTCACAGGTCAGAACAGGAGACCTGCATAAACGCCATATGGTCCTAAGCCCATTGCAATCTTTTATGCACTCACTGAACACTAAACCAGACCTACAGGCTCTGGGGGCCTCTATTTTTTTTTTAAGGTTTTTTTTTTTTTTATGATAGTCACAGAGAGAGAGAGAGAGAGAGAGAGAGAGAGAGAGAGGCAGAAACATAGGCAGAGGGAGAAGCAGGCTCCATGCACTGGGAGCCTGATGTGGGATTCGATCCTGGGTCTCCAGGATCGTGCCCTGGGCCAAAGGCAGGCGCCAAACCGCTGCGCCACCCAGGGATCCCTGGGGGCCTCTATTTTAATTGGCCAAGCAGCATAGCACAGAGACACAACCACCAGCTTGGGCTCAAATATTAAAGGCGATGCCCCGCAGTTATGGGGGCTCTTTATTCAAATTAAAAAGACTAAGGTAGACCTCTGAGTGCTATTCCTTTCATTGGCGATCCATCTCCTTAAACTGCTTTTCTCGAGTTTGCAGCTTCTAACTGGCCACCTGTGGCTGTTTATACTTAAATTGATTAAAATTAAATAAAATTAAATCTCAGTCCCCTGGTTGTACCAGCCACCGGTCACATGCCCCATAGTCACATGTACCCAGTGGCTACTGTATTAGTGCACAGGGCGGAACATTTCCATCATCCCTAAAAGTTCTGTTAGACCATGCTGGTCTTAAAGGACGTCGGGATTTTAGCATCTCAGGTGGAGCTGGGAAGCTGAGAAGCCCTATCTACCTGGAATACTACTTCAGCAAAGCCTTCCTCTGATACCCATTACTATAATGTCCCTATAGCTCCCAAGGCCACAAGATACCTTATATGGAGTCTGGGTTTGTGTCATCCCAGAAGACACACCTGTTAATTATGATCCTTGCAATTATGGCCCAGCGTTATTGTGGCTATGAATAATCATCTCCCTGCGTGGATAATGAAAGAAACCTGTCATCTGAGAGCATTCTCGAGAAAAAGCTTTTTTTGTGGGATTTTTTAATTTGAAAAGGAAGGAGGGGGGCAGCCCAGTGGCTCAGCGGTTTAACACCGCCTTCAGCCCAGGGTGTGATCCTGGAGATCCAGGATCGAGTCCCAGGTCAGGCTCCCTGCATGGAGCCTGCTTCTCCCTCTGCCTGTGTCTCTGCCTCTCTCTCTCTCTCTCTCTCTCTCTCTCTGTGTCTCTCATGAATAAATAAATAAAATCTTTAAAAAAAAAAAAAGGACAAGGAAGGAGGGGAACATTGAAAGGAAAGACAGTGCAGAACATTATGCCACCTAAAACAGAGGTTCTCAACGCAGGGCCCATGGAGCTTGCGTGGGATTCTTACTCAAATGATCCAAGTGGGAAAAACTCTCCTGGGGTCCCTCTCAGCGTCACTTATCTACATGGCAATCTTGGTCCCATCTCTTCTTTAGGATACACTTAATTTGTAGATCCTCTCCTTGAAACTTGTTTGGGACCCTAAGACCTCTACTCATAAAGTACAATTGCACAAAACAGCTAATCCTGATCACCTGGGAGCTTGGGGGGACATGCAGCCTCTCAAGCTCTACCCCAGAACCTGCATATTAGCAAGACTTCCAGGTGATTTGGAGGCACAGTAAGGTTTGAGAAGCATCCCAGGGGCATCGGCCCCAAAATACTATTAATTGCCTACCGGTGGAATACATTCTGCTTCCAAAGTAAATAACAGGACCCCTGATCTCACAGAGGTTAAAATTTAGTAGGAGAGAAGATACACTCAACGAAGGACCTATAAGACCAAGAGGACTGGGGCGCCCAGATGGCTCAGTCAATTAAGTGGCTAACTCTTGATTTCAGCTCCGGTCATGATTTCAAGGTCGTGTGATCGAGCCCCGAGTCAGGGCTCTGCACTCAATGGGAAGTCTGCTTGAGATTCTCTTTCTTCTTCTGCCCTTCTCCTCTCTCTCTCTCTCTCTCTCTCTCAATAAATAAACAAACAAACAAATAAATAAAATATTTTAGAAAGAGAAACAGAACCCACCCAGCTGAAACATGTGCAAATTTATAGCTCAGAGCAGCCAGGGAGAAATAGGCATTTAATATCTGAGTGGGAGCCATGTGAAAAGGGAATTCTGCAGAATAATGTGGAAAAGATGGAGCAGGTGAAGCAAGACTTCCCTGGGAAAGTCAGCTTGAGGTATTGGGGGGTAGAGGGGTGGTGGCAGAGGTGGTGGCCGCGTGGAGAACCTGCAAGGTCACAGGCTAAGTGGAATTCATGGTGATGGGGTAGGTAGGTGGGGATCTATGATGATTCTTAGCCCGACAGGAGTGTTATACCCAGAAAAGCAGCATGTGAAAACTGGGCTTTCTAGAAGATACCACCATTATGATGACATGAAGGTAACTATAAACCTTAAAATTCCCCAAGGTCAAATGTGAGAAACCGAGTGTGATCAGCTCAGATTTTGTTGTGCTTTCTGCTTGTCTCTGGCCAACCTCTTTTTAAAGCTCAACAGTTATTAGGCTTAACGGAAGTTAAAATCAAAGAATAGAAATTTGGAAATACTCACAAAGTGCTTTAACTCTTATGAGAAAGATAGACTAGAAATACAAAATATTAATGTCAAAAGAAGGCAAAGCAGTGGAGCCATTCAAAGAGACATGAGCTTAAGTAAATATCACTACACATATTTGATGCACAGAAAGATTAAATTTTTTTCTTCCTCACCATTTTTCTCTTCAATTTATACTCAAGCGACCCATTACATCCCCCCCCGTCTTTTTTTTATATTTATTTTTATGTAATCTCTATACCCAACATGAGGCTTGAACTTACAACTCCAAGATCAAAAGTCTTATGCTCTACCGACTAAGCCAGCTAGGAAACTGTCTGCTTTCTCTTCCTAGCATCCCTGAAGCAAATTGAATGGTGGCCCTCCAAAAGGTATATATCCATGTCAAATCCCTGGAATACATGAATATGTCTTTATTTGGAAAAAGGTTCTTTACAGATATAATGAGGTTAAGACTTTTTTTTTTTTTTTTTAAGAGAGGGAGCATGTGGGGGATCCCTGGGTGGCTCAGTGGTTTAGCACCTGCCTTTGGCCCAGGGTGTGATCCTGGAGACCCAGGATCAAGTCCCACATCACCACATCGGGCTCCCTGCATGGAGCCTGCTCCTCCCTCTGCCTGTGTCTCTGCTGTCTCTTTCTCTCTATGTCTCTGATGAATAAATAAATAATTTTTTTTAAAAAGAGCATGTGTGTTCAAGTTGGGGGTGGGCAGAGAAGAGAGGGAGAGAGAATCTTAAACAGGTTCCACACTCAGCGCAGAACCCAACACAGGGTTCCATCTCACAGCCCTGAGATCAGGACCTGAGCTGAAATCAAGAGTCAGACACTTAATCAACAGAGCCACCCAGGTGCCCTGGAAGTTAAGCATCTTGTAATGAAAAGATCATCCTGGATCCCTGAATCCAATGACAAGTGTCCTCATGAAAGACACACCGAAGAGAGACACACAGTGACAAGGAGACACAGGTAGGAGAGGAAAAGGCAATGTAAAAACTGAGGTCAGAGCCTGGAGTGGGGTAGCCACAAGAAATGCCACAGTCACTAGAAGCTAGATGAAGGCAAGGAGTGGAATCTCCCAAAGAACTTCTGGGGGGGGGGGGGGCGGGTCATGGCCCAGCCCATACCTTAAATTTGGACTTACAGTCCCCAGAACCGTGGAAGGATAAGGATCTGTTGTTTTAAGCCACCAACTTTGTGGTAATTTGTGACAGCAGCCATAGAAAATCCACTCTCTAAATATTAGCAGTATGTTATATTTCTAATTTCAGAAACATAGCCATTTTGTTCTAAGTTTGATCTAAATGTGTCCCATGTTAAAACCAGAACCATAAGCTCATCTACAAAATACAAACTTAAGAACAGTGTTAAAAATGACTTCTAAGCGGTTACGACATAGAACTGCGCTCCACTACTGCCACTCCTGTGTGTGTGTGTGTGTGTGTGTGTGCGTGTGCGTGTGTGTTCCTGTGTTTGCAGATGCCGGGATGGAAGCATGGAATGGAATGGAAGTAGACTTTCATTAAGAAGCGAACACAGCTTCCAGGCTTTTTTATATTTAGTATAATGCATTTGTATGCTGAGCAAGGAGACAGAAGCAGAGCTGGCTGTGGGAGGCCAGTGCAAATTCTTCAGACAACACAGTGACGTTTAGTAGAGCTCCTACCAGCCCCGTGCACTGGTACAGCTGTAGGCATCACTATGGCTGGCATCTGTTCTAGTAGGTTGAGTATCCTTTCTGACACTTGAAAATCTAGTTATTAAGATTTTGAATGTCACTCCCATAAACATTAGTAAGCAGCTGCATGACTGGCAAACTTTTATTCTCCTAAAAGATGAGTGTCTCCCATCATGTTCTTGAAAATGTGTTTAGGAGCCTATTGCAAAATTCCTTCTGGCCTTAGCTTTTCCCTTATTATTTGTTTCTTAAGATTTTATTTATTTATTCGTGAGAGACGCAGAGAGAGAGGCAGAGATATAGGCAGAGGGAGAGCAGGCTCCTCATGGGGAGCCTGATGTGGGTGGGACTCGATCTCGGGATTCCAGAATCACACCCTGAGCCGAAGAAAAGCACTCAACAACTGAGCAACTCAGGCGTCCCTCTCTTATTATTTCTTAACCTAACCTGGCAGGTTAGGTTAGAGAGCAGTCGGTGGACAGTTGCTTTGAAGAAACAATTTCATGTGTCTGTTTTTAGAACTTGAATTCTTAAAAATATAGTTGAGACATCTAAATGGTGTGAGTAGTTTTGTGTGTGTGTTTGTGGGATTTTTGTTTTGTCTTAGCTAAGGGTTTGCTTTTTTCTTCTTCTTCTTCTTCTAAAACTGAATAGAGAGCAATTTTCCTTCTAGGCTTATGGTAATTATGCTTACTAAGGGGTTGTTCTGTGCAAATTGTTCTACAAACACTTAGCAGATAGCAACCCGATGAGAAAGGAAGATTGGAAGCATTTAGACAAAACAGGTGGCGAAAGAGGTGATTTGAAGGACAACTGTCAGGCATGTACTCCTATAGCTTGATGGCAGTGTCATCCAGAAATGTTTCTTTCTCTTTTTTTGCATTGCCATGGATGGGAAGAGGACTGGAGTGGTCTAGTTCTCAAGTCCAAAGAAGAGGAACTTCGCCATGAGGTTAGAAGGACTCTAATCTTTGTTGCTGGGATGGAAAGAGCAGTCTGGTAGGGCATTTTCTGTTAGGTCTTGTTAGGTCAAGCACCTTTACAGTCTATATTGCTGATACCCAAGGAAGGCTCTCAGTCTACATTTTAAAATTTGGGATCAGGTATTTCTGTTCATGTCCAGGGGAAGACAGAGGATACAATAAGTAGAGGTTGGGAATTTTTTTTTTTTTAAGATTTTATTTATTTGAGAGAGAAAATGCATGAGTTGGGTGGAGAGGGGCAGAGGGATAAACAGACTCTTTGTTGAGCAGGGAGCCTGACTCCAGACTGGATTCCAGGACAATGAGATCATGACTTAAGCCGAAGGCAGATGCTTAACCTACTGAGGCACCCCAAGAATTGTTAAAGATTAGTAACTAAGAAGTCTGATGTTCCAAAGTAGTCCATTTCTTTACATTTTGTTCCAAATCATAAATCCCATATTAAATGAGATTTATAGCCGTATAAACACAACCTTATGTTTCTTCTTAGAAACAGGTTGATTTTGGTGATTTAGACACTTCAGGATATTTATCTTATAGAAGCACCTGAACACAGAGATGACATTAAGTGTGTTTATATTGCAATAAAGTAAAAAAAAAAGTCCACTTATAAGGAAACGGTTGCATAAATTACAGTATATTTAAAGCATGATGCCACTAAAAATAATGAGTTTTATCTTAACAAATTGGTTTGGAAGGATTTCCACACTGTATTGTTAATGAGAACTGACTCATTTTTGTAAGATAGATATTGTGGGTGGGCATTCGTATTATTCTCCATATATTTCTGATTCGCTATCTTCAGGTACATGATAGGATTGCAATTTATACATCTAACTCCCCTTGAGGGTAACGGATAGAACCAGGTGGCCAATTGTAACCTATGAGTGATGAGCTGAAGTTCGAGATAGCAGCTGCTTTCTTTTGTGTTCTGAAGTGAGCAGAACCTACCTGCCAACCCACAAGGCCATGCAGTACGAGAAATGAACTTGTGCTGTTCTGAGCTGGAGATTAATCTAACCTATGAAGATTAATACAATAATGACAAATGTGTATGAGGGACGTTTTCGTGTATGTATTTGAATATTATCTATCCCTTTATTTAGCTATCATGCCAACACCATAAAATGAAACTATTATTTCCATCTTATGCTTCAGGAAACAGAAGCTGGGTAAGATTAAATAAATTTCCCAGGTTACACAATTAGCACTTTGCCAGTTAAAAATCGGAGCCAAAATATGTTAAACTGCAAAGCATACTTTTCCTTTTCCAACCATCCCACTGACACGCAGAGAGCTGCTAGATGGTTTTCCTTCAGAAGGACCCTCAGCACTATTTTGGGACAGAAACATATGGCATCATGCAACACAACCCAGAAGGGTTATCCAGATACAGGCATGGGACACAGAAACCTTGCCTGCCATTTCGAGCAGAGCTGCTGGGGGTAAAGAGAACAGGGGCAAAAATAGGATGCACAGGTTCTTACCTTTCATCTATATTGGCAGATTTCTGCCATTTAAGTCTTGAAATAGACTGTGGTTGATACTCATGGATGTTATCCTTTTAGGGCTGGGATCCATGGTGTGGTGAGCCCCTCAGGGCTGTCTGACAAAAGCTCACATCAGCTAATGATAATTGGCCATTAGGACCGAATCACAATTGTGTTTGTACAGAGCAGGTGCAGGAACAAGGTAATAGGATAATGTGACAGGCGAGAAATGCAAATTGGCCCTCCCATCCCCCTTTTTTTTCCAAGTGTGAGAAACTTTAGTTATTCAAGAAGCATAATTGTGGTATGAGTAGCTGCGAGTAGCCAGCAATAGGGAGATCTTAAGTGGGAATTGCAGGTGTATAAATGTATGACATGCAAATTATTTCTACCACGGAAGGTAAGATGGGTCTAATTCACTGAGGAGAACATTATAATATGCTCTACGACTTGTGAAGTGAATGATCAAAGGCATATATCTGCTTCTAACAAGCCAAGTTTTTCTCTTCTTCCCAACACACCAGGATGCTGTGATCCAGTGAGCTTCCAAAACTGTTTGTGTGTGTGTGTGTTTTACACTAGAGAAGCTTTGATAAAGAGGAATTGTATTTATTTTTATACATTGTATGTCGGTAGAATTTTCTTCTGTGATACATATTATTTCTGCATAAGTTATTATAACAACAGATTGTAGCCATGTCATATGAGAAAAGAATGTTATTTACAGGACTGGAAGGGCACATTACAAGGCTAAGAAGAGTCTCAAGAGAGATCATATAGAATGTTCTATTGGAATTTTTTTTTAATTTTTTTTAATTTTTATTTATTTATGATAGTCACAGAGAGAGAGAGAGAGAGAGGCAGAGACACAGGCAGAGGGAGAAGCAGGCTCCATGCACCGGGAACCCGATGTGGGATTCGATCCCGGTTCTCCGGGATCGCGCCCTGGGCCAAAGGCAAGCGCCAAACCGCTGCGCCACCCAGGGATCCCGCTATTGGAATTTAAGAGTAAAATTGTAGATACACTTGTATACAGAGATAAACATAGGTTCTAAAAACCCATTCAGGGTCCAATGATAAGTCTGCAGGGAAAAAGTCCATTGTGCGGGTAGGCAGGCTGGGACACATCACTTGGTGAGCCTCCAGAGTGCTGGCGAAACTCGGCTGGGCTTTTTACTAATAAATATACTAAATGTTTTTATTTATATACTTATTTATAAAACGTATTTATGCAAAAACAAATAGATATTGTATATTAAAATTAAATGTTACATAATATTGTATATTTTGCATATGTTTTCTATTTTTAAGTAAAAAAAAAGTCTCATGTAATCCTCACAACAATTCCACGATTTGAGAGGTTCCAACCACCATCTGACAAAGAAGGATCCAAGGAGACGAGAGAAGCTGCACAAAGCTGTATCATGTGAACAAGGCAGAGTCCAGGTCTGCAAGGAATGCAAGCCATTCACCATTCAGACACTGTCCCACTCCACCGTATCACACGGCTGTCCAGAAATGTGCCCACAGGAAAGAAGCTATAGTGAAGGTAAAAATATCTTTCTAAGCCAGCTCAGGAAGAAATTCCTAGAGGGCTTCTTAAAGATGAAGGGCAATCCTGTTATATTCATTAGGATCTGCCTATAGACACTGGAAGTCAATCTGCTTTTCCATTTTATGGATTAAAAAAAAGTACCCAAACAAACATTCTTTCATTCGCAAATTCTGTCATTTGTTTTTAAAAACATGGTAAAACATGCCCTTTTTTTTTCTTGCAACACAGAAGGCAAAAAAAAAAAAAAAAAAAAGACTTATTAAATCCTTGACAAAAATTACCTGCTCTTATGGGGATAAGTGACTCTAAGGCAAACTCCACTCTGAGCACAGAGACCCACACAGGCTCGATCTCACAACCCTGAGATCATGACCTGAGCCGAAATCAAGAGTCTGACACTTAACCCATTGAGCCACCCAGGTGCCCAAAGATCCTCTGCTTTTAAGAATATAGCCATGTATCCCAAGTCTAGTGTCCCCCAGATCTGTCAATTCCCTTAAGGCGAAGACGCCTTTCATGCCTCTAAATCCGAATCTCAACTTTACTTTAAAAATAAAACATTACTGTTTTGCTTCCACGAGAGAGATGCAGACACTGCTCCACAGCCTAAACCTGATCGTTCCAAAGTTAAAAGTTCTCAGACATGCTGAAGGCATCATTAGTGTGTATGAATTATAAACATTACTCATAAAGCTTTCCTGCTCATATGTCCACAAGCCCACACAGGGCATGTCTGTATATTAGGATCTGCTCATTTTTCCTAAATGGTGCATATTAAGTCAACTGTGAGTTGTTCAGAACACTTTCTACACAGTTTGGGAACTATTACCCATCATTATATTCACATAGAGTGAACTCCCAACGCAGGCATTGGCAAAACTAAGCTTAGTTTCTGACAGTCACACCCAATCAGCAAACAACTGACACTGTGTCAATCTTCGGGATAGTTTGAAACAGAGACAGGCTTTGTTTCTGTAACTGGCTTTGAAATATGAAGGCATCATTGAAGACACAATAAATCACAGGATTGTAATGCAAGCTTTCTGATTACATTTTCCCTTGGGTTTTGTTAAACATGTAACTAATGAGAGATACAGATATGTCCATGAGTAATAGGGGAATAAAAAGAGAACTGAGCTATTTGCTATGAATAAATATTTACAACCAAGGATGAGAATGAGCAGAAATGTATAAAATGCTTTGTAGTGTATGCTGGTGTTTTTGCCAAGTCAGGAAAGAAACTGGGTGGCTGAGCGAAGATAGCGGGCATTTTAGCCTTGATCTCTGACACTGTGTGGTTTGCTCAAAGAGATGAGCAATGAGCTGCTGTGTTGTCCAACGTGACCTTAGCTCAAAATTGTGTAAAATAGGAACAAGATTGGTAACCCAGGAAGTAAAGGGTCCATTCCATGCAAATAGATAGTTCCGGATGTTAATTATAAATACAAAGATGAGTTTGATAGCATGAAGAGAGCCCAGAACTCTTTGGATAACTAATTGTTGGAGGAAGGAATGAAGGAATCAATTCAATCCCCATCTGCAAATCCAGACTGATGCTATCATTCACACTAATCACCTGCCAGTATCAGCTGGACATATCACCTCCGGTGATGGCAGTCTTATAAACTAGATGGATTCTTCCTGGATGTTTTAATTTACCCATGGCTCAAGCATGACCTGGAGGATCAGGAAACACAAAGGTTTCAACCAAAATGAGAAGGGAAAGAGAAGACCAGAAACACAAGAGCATTTCCCCAAAGTGAGGGCACACTATGTGTTAGACTTCATGTTTCAGGTTGCCACATTTTCCTTGGGAGGTGGAGCTGAATTAAGAAACCAAATTTCGAAACACTACAGAGAATCCTTGAGAAAGACTTGATTATGTTTGCTTGAGCTATTGCAAGTGGTGTTGCTGGGGCAAGGGAATGAATCAAACTGATTTGGAATGTGTAGTCACATTTTGAAATTCAACACTCTGGCCCCAAATCTTTATCATCATTTCCTTGTGCAGACTGTTGCTTCTTCCCAGATCACTCATTCCTCCTTGTCACTTGGACTTGAATCCTCTCACCTCCTCAATGTCACTCCATCTTCTGCACCAAGCCTTATGTATCCTTCATCTTAATTCTTCTCTCATTTGTGATAAAAATTCCCAGAGCGAGGGGTGGGAGGAGATGGCTTCCCATCTCACTCTTCAAAACATGAATTCAAGAGACAAATTCTTTTATTAATTTTTATAAGAACCCATCAAAATAATGTATAATATATTAAGCACCCATATGCCTATATGACAGTGTTACTTTCATGAAATTTTCTACCAATGAAAAATGAACTACTTCTGATACAGTCTTTCCCCTGACTCCTTCATAAATCTTCTCTAGGAATCAATTCTCCCAGAAAGCCACTGAATTGACTTGTATTGCAAAGATAAAAACCTTCAGAGTGGCCTGTCATCAAAGTGATCCTTACATTCTTGGATGGCTAAAATGAGGGGACTGGACTAGTAGATGATTGCTAAGATGATCTTTCCAAAAATGAAATTTTTGACTCTAAAAGTGGATACATTGCAACCTCTGGAAGAAGGTCTCAGGAGGAAAGATACATAAAAAGTGTGTTTGACTGTGTTTGGAAGAGGGAAATGACAGTCTAGATAGAAGTAGGAGCTTTCGGGGAGCATTTAACTTTCCAGAGATAACAAATCTTGACCTAGAGCCAAGACCAGCCAAATCTTCCTCTGTAGCCACATCTCTTACTACTACCTTGTGTATCTCCTACCGCTTCGTGGCTACTCCAGGCGGCTCCCATTCCCAAGCACTTTGCCTTGTCATGACTTCCCACCTGCTACTTCCTCATCTGGAAGACCTTCCCTCTTCTTTCTTTCAGGAGCCTCTTTTTCATTCATGTCATAGCATTAAGAATGACATTTTGGAAGGCTCTCTTAGCACACTTGGGTAGACAGAGGTACCTGCTCCCGGTGTTCAGAGCCACCCTGGAACCTACTGCTAACTGGACGTTTATTGTAACATTCTGTAAATATTGTTTTTTTTTTTTTAAAGATTTTATTTATTTATTCATGAGAGACAGAGAGAGATAGAGATAGATAGATAGATAGATAGATAGATAGATAGATAGATAGGCAGAGACACAGGCAGAGGGAGAAGTAGGCTCCATGCAGGGAGCCCGATGTGGGACTCGATCCCGGGACATCAGGATCACGCCCTGGGCCGAAGGTGGTGCTAAACCGCTGAGCCACCCAGGGATCCCCTATAAATATTGTTTTTATTTAAAATATATTTCAAAGACAAAAAAAAAGACAGTGGATCCTATTCTATTCATGTGAGACATTTTCTTCCCGATTACTGTTTATTGCATAGCACATCTTTCCTCATTGATTTATAAAGCCACTTTTGTTGTTCCCCAGTGTATTAAGTTATATTGAATAGTTTTTATGTATCTATTGAGATAATCATTGTTTTATTTTTCTTTGATAAATTATGTGGTGAAATCCTAAATAGCATTCCTAGGTTAAAACAACTTTACATTCTTGAAATAATTCTATTCTAGCTTGCTGTCTTTGTTTTCAAATTTTTAGTATTTTTGCACTTAGGTTCATATATTTCTCTCTTATATGGTCCTTGTCCAGGGTTCTATTCCTTCTTTTTCAATTTCATTGCATAGTTTGTGTAAGATGGAGGTTACATCTTTATTCTCTAGAACAGCTTTTATAACCTAAAGTTAACCCCTGTTTTTGTTGTTGTCATTTATTTAGAGAGAGAGAGAGCAGAGAGTGTGACTGGGGGTGGGGAGGGGCAGAGGGAGAGGAGAGAATCTTAAGCAGGCTCCAGGCTCAGCATGGAGCCTGACCAAGGCTTGATCTCACTACGCTGAGATCATGACCTGAGCTGAAATCAAGTCAGATGCTTAACCGACTGAGCCCCTCAGGTGCCCCTAAAGATAACCTCACTTGAATGCTCATTAAAACTCATCAGCAAAACCTTCTAGTATTAGTGGTTTCTGGTTATCAGATTCTTTTAAATTGTGGATTCAATGTCCTTAGAAATTTTAGGGATTTCAGTTTTCTATTGGTCCATACTGATAATTTATAGGTTATCTAGAAAATTCCTCATTTTACTTAGGTTTTCAAATCCTTAGATCATCCAGTTTATTGAATCTCTCTTCAACTTTGTCTACTTTGCTACTGAATCCAACCACTTATAGTTTCCAAGACTATATTTTTCATTTCTAGATGCTGTATTTCCTTTTCTAGTCTGTCTCTGGTTTTTAAAGCTGTCTCTTCTTTCATGGTGGCTTCTATTCTTTCTTTAATTTTCTTATTGTAACCATTGTGTTTTATAATCTAGATTTTTCTCTTATTTCTAGTCCTTATTTGTTACATCTGCTGACCTTCCTTCTTGTGGTCTATCTCTTCTTGCGACTTTTTGAGCTTTTCATTGTGAATTTATGCTCAACAGGATGGTTTTTCATTCCCTATAGAATTTTAATTTGCTTCTGTCAGTATGCCAGTGGTTCCAATGGCCCAGGGGAAAAGAAAAAGAAAAATTATGTTCACTTCTAGCCCTGGGATTCCCAAATCTTATCAGCACTATCAATTCAAATCCCTAACATAAAGAGTGGGACAGGTTTGCAGTTTTGGTTTATCCCAGGGGCATTCCTAACTTATACCCAGATCCCCAGAGCTTAACGCTTCTCACTACTTCCCTGCCCTTCCAGGCAAGAAAAAAAATATTTTTGTTTTTATTGTACTATTTCCAGGTTTAAGTGTGGGAAGACCCCTGAGGAACCTTCCCTTAAGCAGGGTCTATGGTCATTGCCTTAAGCAAAGCCAAGGCCACATTTCTTGTCCCTGAATTGGGCATTGAAACTCTAGCCCTTAGTGTCTGGTGTATACATGCAGGCTAGGCACCCTGGGGAATGGCAGTTCAGTTGCCTGTACTGCTGAAAGTCCTTTTAATTGTGTCTCTGCATGTTTGTCTCCCTCCTTCTCAATAAGCATCACTAAGGCAAGAATCACAGTTTATGATTTATCATTCCACTCCACTCTGCTCCCCTAGCTTCTAGTGCAGTCCTGGCACTTGTTAAATAGGAGCTCAGTAAATATTGGATGGATGGATGGATGGATGAATGATAGCTTTAATATAGGTGAGTCTGACATCTACTACTTCTCTACAACTTGTCATTTGCAGTATGATGTAGAATATTTCCAAGACACAGATAGGAGATGTGTCAGAAAATGAGGAGGATTGGAGAGAGACACTGCAAGATTTCTGTGGTACCTGACTGTTCTGACCCGGTCACAACTAGTTTTCTCCCTCACTGTTTGAAACACTGTGTAAATTAAATAATTAAAACTATATTAAGAGCCAAGAATAGCACTCTGATGCTATATATAGCTTCTGGCTACCTAGTTATGCACTGCACTGAAATGAGGCAAGGAGCTTTTTGACAATTTAATTAACATTTTTCTAGATCTTCAATTTCTTAAAAATACTGGGATGTTTCATTTTCAAGGGGCTTACAGTGCAGGAGGAAGGTACTCTGATTTGTCCTTCAACATCTGTCACTGGGGGATTCAGGTGGAGAATTGGGAGGAGGGAGAAAGAGGGAAGGAAAGCCTTGTTTTTCATTAACCTGGGACTCATCCTTTTGCTCACCTTGGTTGTTTAGCTTCTGGACATGGTAAATAACAATGCATGTGTTGTCAGTGTATTTTGGTTATAAAAAAATAGCTCCTATGTAGCATTTAAGAAACAAGAAAAAAAAAAAGACAAACAAAAAAACAGACTCCTAAATACAGAGAACAAACTTCTGGTTGTCAGAGAGGAGGTGGGTGGGGGGGTGGGCGAAATAGGTAAAGGAGATTAAAAGTACACTTATTGCTATAAGCACTGGGAAGTGTGTGTACTTGTTGAATCATTATATTGTACACCTGAAACATATTACAGTGCATGCTAATTATACTTGAATTTAAAAAAAAGCAGATACCAATTAGGGTCAAAAACCTTTCATAATAGTAAAACACACACACACACACACACACACACACACAGAGTTATGTCAATGCCACACTGAGGAAGGCCTTGCATTTTGGTGTGAAATTTACAAGGTTTATCACATTGAATACCTGATATTTTCATTATCTGAGATCCTAAGCAAGCTTTTAATGAGGTGTGTTCAGAAAATAGTGTTCATGTGATTCCCCTCGCATCCCCAACATGACAGTTTAATTAAACTTAAGTCCATTTCTTTCTTGGTGCTCAACATCGTGGGCCGGCCACTCTGGATAATGTGCCTCGTCATCCATCCAAGTCTCAAACTTATTCCTCTGGGGCCAGCCACCTCCATATGGCAACAAAATGCTGATGAGGGAATTTGAGTTCAGTTATGGTTTTTTGTGCGATTTTTTTTTTTAGAGGAAGAAAAAGATATAGGAACAGAACTGTGTCAGAGAATAAACCAAAGAGCAGAAGGGAATGTTTTAATAAAATCAGAAAAAAGGCAGAAGACTACTTTTCTGTATTGCTCGCTTCTCAGAAAGCATTCTGTTGGCAGATTTTCTTTTTTTTTTTCATTTTGAAGGGGGAAGTAAAGCAGGGGACATGTACCTTTTATGCTCAGAAGGTTGCTCCAGGGTCACTAGATGCTGCTGCAACTCAGACATGCGGTCATATCAACCAGCCTGCCTGGCTGACTCTGCTAGAGCCTCCTTCATCTTCTCCAGCTCCTGGGCTAGGGGCATGGTTTTTCTTTTGGTTTGGTTTGTGTTTTAAGATTTTAAGTAATCTCTACACCCAACATGGGGCTCGAATTTACAACCCGGAGATCAAGAGTCACAAACTCTACCGACTGAGCCAGCCAGATGCCCCTATATCTATGTTTAAATTCATTAGGAAGAGCCCCAGCATCTTGTGCCATTGAATTTGGAGGCTGGGGGTTGAGTTAAACTCAAAAAGTAACTATAAGATAAAAAAGTACCTATAAATAATAGTGAAAGGGAAGGGAGAAGAAATGTGTGGGAAATATCAGAAAGGGAGACAGAACGTAAAGACTGCTAACTCTGGGAAACGAACTAGGGGTGGTAGAAGGGGAGGAGGGCGGGGGGTGGGAGTGAATGGGTGACGGGCACTGGGTGTTATTCTGTATGTTAGTAAATTGAACACCAATAAAAAAAAAAAAAGTACCTTTAAAATAAAGTTTGTAATCAGCAATGTGGAATCCTGGTTTCATTCATTCTTCTTTGACATACTTTAGTTTTCCAATTCAATTTATTTAAATTAAACCCAAAACTAAACACATTTTACCCATTTCTCCTACTCCCCAGTTCAGGCAACTATCAATCTGTTTTCTGAATTGATGAACTTAGTTTTTAATTATTTTTTAGAGCCACACATAAGAGAGATCATACTGTATTTGTCTTTCTCTGACTTATTTCACTTGGTGTAATGTCCTGAAGGTCCACCTATGTTGTCTCAAATGCTAAGATTTCATTCTTTCTTTATGGCTGAATAATATTCCCTTTTGTGTATGTGATACATACATGCATATACCATATCTCCTTTTCCACTCATCACATTGGAATATGATGGACATTGGATGGATGTCAATGGACATTTAGGTTGTTTCCATGTCTTGGCAAATGATGCTACAATGAATGTGGAGTGCATATATTAGTGTTTTTATTTTCTTTGGAAAAATAGCCAGAAGTAGAGTTTCTGGATCATATGTTAGTTCTATTTTAAATTTTTTGAGGAATCTCTAAACTGTTTCCCACAGTGGCTGAACCAGTTCATATTCTCACCAACAATGCACAAGGGTCCTTTTTTTTCCCACATCCTCACCTACACTTTTTTCTAGTTTTTTTTTATGAGAGCCCTTCTAACAGAGAGCACATCTAACAGATATGAGGTGATATCTCATTATAGTTTTGCTTTGCATTTTCCTGATGATTAATGATGTAGAGCATCTTTTCACATACCTGTTGATCATTTATTTGTATGTCTTCTTTAGCAAAATGTCTATTCAGATGTTCTGCCCATTTTTAAATTGGATTATTTTACTGCTATTGAGTTGCATGAATTCTTTATATGTTTTGGATTATTTGTCCCGACAGATATATGATTTACAAATATTCTCTTCCATTCAGTAGGTTGCCTTTCATTCTGTTGATGGTTGTCTTTGCTGCAGAGAAGCTATTTAGTTTGATATAGCCCCACTTGTTTATTTCTGCTTTACTTGCTCTTGCTTTTGATGTCAGAATAAAAAAAAAAATCATCACCAAGACCTATGCCATGGAACTTACCACCTAGGTTTCCTTCCAGGATTTTTATGGTTTTAGGTTTTATGTTTAGTCTTTAATCCATTTTGAGTTAATTTTAGGGTATGGTATAAGATAATGGCCCAGCTCCACTCTTTCTGTCACAATGAGGTGACCTGTTGTAATTATTGAGCACTGACTTACTGGTCAGCTCTATAAGTGGAGAATTTTCCAGTGTGGGGTAGTCCTGGGGAGACACATGCTACTGTTCTACAAACCACAGCCATCCCTACAGTGTGAAGAGTTTTTGTCTATAGAAATGATTTGAGTCCTCCCAAATCAGCATGTCAGCACTAATCTCACCTGATTTACACACACACACATACACACACACACACACACACACACACGTACTGGCATACTGGCTAGTGGAACAATGTGCTAAACTTGCTAGGCAGTCCACCCTCCTGGCCTCAATGGCCCACAACCAACCCATGGTGGGAATGCTGAGTTCCTTGGGGCATCTGGTCAACCTCACATGCCAGGCATGGGGTGGGATATAGTTAGAGGGTTTGAAATTATCCTAAAAAGGAGGAATAGTGATCCAGAGTCCTCAGTGATTCTAGTCTAGGTCCAGAGCTCCCCACTTAGCTGATATTCCTCTGGTCTCAGGTACCCAATAAAGCCTTAGAAAACTTCAAAGAAAATGCTTTGCTTCCAAGTAAGAGTTGGATGGGTAGGGAGTTGAGTAGCGTAAGGTCTCAGTCAGGAGTCCTGAGGTTATACTGACAGCCCACAACCCCAATATCCTATCTAGCTGGTTTGCCAGACACTGTTATGACCTGCAGCTCAGACTTCAACTCCTGGATGAAACTTTCTTGCTTATGTAGGCAGAGTTATTCACTCTTCCCTTGGTGCTCCTATAATATTTTCTTCATGCCTCAGCTCTCACATGGCTGTATGTACATGTGGTTATCTCTCTGCTTCCCCCCGTAGACTCTGAGACTCTGTGGAGAGCAATTATATCTTATGTTTCCCTGTGTCTGCAATGCCTGTACACATGGAATAGCAATGATGTTTGGAAAAGAATGGCTTGTCCACCTGGAAGTCACCTCATGTAGTGGTATTCCATATGCTGATTGCTAATTATCATGTTGAGGATGGAGAGCTCTATAACATGCAGTGTGATGCTGTGTTAAATATTCATATGAATGGTTAAAAACAGTGCTTTCCTCTTTAAACCTTTGTTGCAGCAGCAGGCTGAACAAGTAGCACATTGTTCTAGGAGATCGATATTCCTTAGTGGGCTCTGCAAAGTTCAAAAATGTATGGGAACTTCACATTCTAGTCACACTGACGGGATCTCACATTTGAACCCTGCTTTCACATCCATTATCTCTTTGATCCTCTCAAAAACCCTGGGAGATGGGTAGGTTCTTTTACTTTGTAGGAAAAGAAAGCACGACAGACTGGTTAACCGATACATTCCTGCTCCCCAAAATTCAAACATGACTATCTTGACCAACTCAGAGTTTTCCCCACTATTCGTTTGTCACCGTGATGCCACCCAAATTGCTTCAACTCTCAGCAATCTTTTAAGATTTCTCTTCTAAAAAAGGAGAACTGCTTCCTATGCAGTGGGGAGGGAGGATGAAGGAAGTAAAAGGCTGCTTAAGTACTTTGCAAATAATATCATTTTGCGTCTTGGTGGTGTTTTTCCAGGATTGTTTGATGGACGTGTTATTCATATGCATTCATAATGCATCACCCCTACCAGCATTGTGGATAATTTTGTAACCAAGGATCAAAGGGGAACCTTCTGCTTCACTACTTCATTATGAATATTTAACATGGCATCCAAGCACTTTTCACACCCTTTTGCTAGCCACCCATGGTAATTGGTGATCTGTGTGATGTGACTTTGTGGCACATAATACTTTGAGATTATTTCTAGGTCATCTACAGCAATCAAGCTAGATGAAGACTCTTTAATTGTAATTGCTTATGACAATTCTTCCATATTTTAAGAAGCTCTGAAGGAAAGGATACCTTTATTCCCCGTGTCTTTTGCCTATCAAGACACACTGCAATGGAGCCCAAACCCTTTAGTTTTCAGTATTGATTCAACCTGATTACCTTAGTTGGCTGTCACATGATAAATATAAAATTAGCAGTAGAGGTGTTCCCCTGTCAGATAGGCTTGCTCTTTTTCATGGCCATAGGCTGATCAAACCTTTCATAAATGTCCCCCCTGGATCATGGAGGGGACTCAGCAGGATAACGAGTGGCTAGTACAACCCAGTTTAGTTGCTGGAAAAATGTATGCCTCCATAATAGAGATTGATGTTGACACTTCCATTTGAATGGGATCCTATGGCAATTTAGAGTTATCCTCAGGACTCTGGAATTCTGCTCTACAGTGGAAGGACCATGAACTCTTTCCTCTCATTCAGTCCCTAGCCAATCTTCACCCATTCCATTGACTTTTTAACTTTAAAACGTGCTACCTCTGCTGCTCTGTTCCCACTGCTTCTACTGGCTCACCCTACACGGAGATTAGTTAGTGCTTCTCTCACCACATCTCCCTGAGCACTGCTGCTGAATGAGCTTTATTTGTTCAAGAACTATTTTTATCCTATCATTCCTCTGCATGAAAATCTCCCCTGGCTTGTACAATCAAGTCCAAAACCTCCCTCCTAGAACTAGAAGCTGTCACAACCTCCCTTGATTTCACCTATGCATCCTCCAATTTCATTATTTCCAAACAGAAGCATCTGTCCTCATCACTTTGCTTTTGATCACACTTTGCTTCAGCCTAAAACGTCCCCTCCCCTGCTTTTTCCTTGATCTAAATATTACAAGTCTTTCCAGGATGAGCTCCAATCCCATGTCTTTCCATGAAGCCTATCATTAACATTCTGATCCACATTGCTATTGTCTTCTCTGACCTAGTGCATATGTTGATATAACACATTTTGGAGCTGAATCGAATACTGTTCTGAATTGGTCTCCAGTTGTTGAAATTAATGTCACTCCTCTGTAAAAAGGCCTTCCTTATCTCCCATTTACCTACAGAATAAAATCCAAATCTTTAGGATTCTGGATCCTCTTAACCTATTCATAACATTCCAAATTACATTCCTGTAAAATCATATATATATATATTTTTCTGATTGTGAATATAGTACATTCTTATTCTAGAAAATGTGTAGTGATAGTCTTATATAAAGAAGTAGGAAAAATCTACCACTCCAAGGCAACCCCATTAGTACCTTGAGAGGTGTCCTTCAAATGTGCTTTCCACCAAACCATGCTTTTTTTCATTCATCTTGGCCTTTACTCACATTTTTCCTCCTAAACTATATTGTCCTACTAGGTCTTCTCAAATCACCATCAATCAAGAACTATCCAAATATCATCTCATTTGTAAAACTATCCTTTAAATCCCTCCTCATAGGTAGGATTAATCTTCCTCCACCCCAGTCTTCCATGGGTTTCTAATACACTGGCATCATGTACCTGGCATACATATACACATGTCATGGAAGCATGCACATCCATCACCTCAACAAACCTGGGAGCTCGCTGATGGCAAAGAGTATTTTAGCCATCCCTGTGTCTAGCACACTTGCCTGCACAGAGCTGGTATTTAAAAAAATGCTAAGTGAATAATGAATATATCTGTATTACTTATGGTTCCTCACCTGGTGAGTTGAAGACTGAAACCATATTTGTACGTCATTTTGAAGTCCCACAGTAATAAGCACATATGGTTGATTTTACCTATGTTCCCAGAACATCATATCTTTTATGGTAAAAATGTTGCCCAATTAGGAATGAAAGATCAGGAATAGATATAGACAGGGATCCCTGGGTGGCGCAGCGGTTTGGCGCCTGCCTTTGGCCCAGGGCGCGATCCTGGAGACCCGGGACCGAATCCCACGTCGGGCTCCCGGTGCATGGAGCCTGCTTCTCCCTCTGCCTGTGTCTCTGCCTCTCTCTCTCTCTGTGTGTGACTATCATAAATAAATAAAAATTAAAAAAAAAAAGGAATAGATCTAGACAATCCAATATCCAGCTCCATAATATACCAATGTCCATATCATTGTGAATGAAGTTCCAGGAATATCCATGCAGACATCACCCAGATCAAGATGAGGCCCCACTAATGCTCCATCCCAATCACTAACCACACCCTCCTCCCCAGTTCATGGTAACTAAGTTGTTTCTAAAGTATAATAACAGTGTAATTGTGCATGTTTCTGAACTTCATGTAAACTGAATCATACAATATGTATCCTAGCTTCTTTCACTCAATACTATGTTTATGGGATTTATCTATATAATTGTAGTTTGCTACTTTTACTGCTATGTAGTATACCATCATGATTATAATTTATCCGTTCTATTATTTATTATTATTATTATTCATGACAGACAGAGAGAGAGAGAGAGAGAGGGAGGCAGAGACACAGGCAGAGGGAGAAGCAGTCTCCATGCAGGGAGCCCAACGTGGGACTCGATACCAGGTCTCCAGGATCACACCCCGGGCCGCAGGTGGCGCTAAACTGCTGGACCATCGGGGCTGCCCTATCCATTCTATTCTTGATGGACATTGAATTGTTTCTAGGTTTCAGCTTTTATTAAAAAGCTATTTACCTCATATATATATATATATATATATAGGTACATACATATTGACATGTGCAAAAAATATTTAGAGGGCAGCCCTGTTGGCTCAGTGGTTTAGCGCCGCCTTCAGCCCAGGTCCTGATCCTGGAGACCTGGGATCGAGTCCCACGTCGGGCTCCCTGCATGGAGCCTGCTTCTCCCTCTGCCTGTGTCTCTGCCTCTGTGTGTGTGTGTGTGTCTATCATGAATAAATAAAATAAAAAATATATTTAGAAACTCATTTTAGCTAATATTCTATAAATGAAAGCTATAACTTGGCTAGTGTCTAGGAAATGACAAAATCAAATTGAAAATTACTTGTTTGGGAACTCCAGAAGGATAGTGGGATATCTTGAAAGTAAGCAATGGTAAAGTTTCTAAGATACACACACACACACGCAAGTTGATAGCATTTTTCATAAATGGAAATTTTTTTCATTCATTTTCATAAATGTGTATATATATATATAATTTAATTTGTAGTACTTTACAAACTTCTGATGGAGCAGTATGTTCAGTGTAAACAGCAGCAACATTTAAATACAAAAGAACTTGATGTTTGTTGGAATGAAAATTAAGGGAGTCACTTGCTAGAACATTGGAGATCCAGTTATATCTACTCTCAATCAATTTTAAACCTCTATCTGCTGCTTTGAACCCTTGAAGTCAGATATCTAGTCTCTGGGGGTTAAGTCTCATTTGGAGAGAAGACCTCAGGCTTAAACTTTTGCCTGTAGAGAAAATCTGAACCCTAGGAAAATTTGGATTATTGAGATAATTAACATAGATCAGGTGTGAATTAGAGAAAATATAAAGAGTATTTTTCAAAGTGCTTAAAATATCAACTTAGAACAATGATAACATTGACAGACCTCATGTTCTATTAATGAAAATTCAATGTCAGTGGTTTCAATTGGACAACATTTCAGTTGTATATACCAGTGGAATACTGTGGTTTAGATGATGTTAACTTAAGGGACAACCTGGCTTTTGTTAAGTATAAAACTAGTTCCAGAACTTGTAAATCAGAAGTTTCAAACCCAAAGTACCTATTTTAGTTATACACTCTGGTCAAATTCTGTTCTTACATTTCCATGAATGTGCTATAGAAATCTACACAGGCTTCCTGTGTATTAAGCACAAGTTCTGAAACCATCGTCAGTGGATACTCCAGTATTATTGAACCAGAACTGGAAGGTTTGCTGTTTCCTTATGAAACAAGCTACTTAGCTGTGTAAGTAACATTACCCTCTTATTTTCCCAGCAAAAATACAAAAAATATTTAGGAATCAATCTTAGCTAATATTCTACAAGTAAATGATATGACTTGGTTAGTGTCTGGGAGATGACAAAATCATGTTGAAAGATACCCTTTCTGGGAAACCAGGGAGGGTAGCTCAGAAGTGATCAGTGATATAAATTCTTGAGGTTATAACTGTCCATTTACATTCAGTCCTGACATGACATGTTTCTAGAATCTGCCTTCTCTCCATTACCATCATGTTTGTCCTTTTGGCCCTTCCAACCCAACCTAGACTGAACTTCTAGGTGTTACTTTTATTTTTTAAGATTTATTTACTTATTTTAGGGGAGGGGAAGGGATGCAGGCAAGAAGGGGAGGGGCAGAGGGAGGGAGAAAGAAAGAGTTGGGATGCTTAACCGATTGAGCCACCCAGGCACCCCTAGGGATTACTTTTTTAAAAAAATTAAGTTTTCTCATACCCTCAGCCTCTTCAAAGCTGCAATGGATATTCATTCACAAAAAAACAAAAAAACAAAAAAAACAAAAAACAAAAAACAAAAAACAAAAACAAAACACACACACACACAAAACAAAACAAAAAGCCAAACACCTCTAGATGATATGGCCCCAAACTATTTATGATTTTAATTTGAATTCTCAACACATCTACTTAGAAATTCTACATGCTACTTAACATGAGTCTTTCCTATATTTCCAGTCCTCACCACTCGCTCTCAAAACTCTGGTTTTTCCTTGTGCAATCTCCTCTGCCTGATATGTGTTTCCTACCCCTACTTCCCCATGTTTCCAAATTTTTCATGTGATGGTCAAACCCCAGTTTAAATGCCATATTCTCTTTAAATTAAGAGAAATTACAAACATGTTTAATCTTTTGTAGCATTTACTTCATTCTACCTTGTATTAGTTAGTTGGTGACATCTTTCTCTCCTTTGCTTGTTCATAATTATTTTGGGGAGCAAGAGCTAGGCTTTCTGTACTTTTTTTTTTTTTTAAGATTTTATTTATTTATTCGCGAGAGTCACAGAGAGAGAGAGGCAGAGACACAGGAAGAGAGAGAAGCAGGCTCCATGCAGGGAGCCTGACATGGGACTCAATCCTGGGTCTCCAGGATCACACCCTGGGCTGAAGGCAGTGCTAAACCACTGAGCCACCGGGGCTGCCCAGGCTTTCTTTACTTTTAATGCTTAACCTAATTCTTTGTAGGAAGTACAAAATTAATTTGTATGTGTTTGAGTTCGCAGATTCAGAATGTTACACAAGAAGAAACCCAATGGACTGGAAATCTTTGGGCAGGAGTTTGGTTCTCAGCTTTGCTACTAATTCTCTGATTGTAGGACCTGTGGACCCTACTTCTTTCCTTGTAAAATCAAGATATTGATCTTTATACCTTCAAGGATCCTAGCTATAATGGTAAAAGAAGACATTTAAAAATCCTCGTTTACAGTGAATGTCACATCACCAATTACACAGTTATTGTGAATATACACTTATTAATTGTAGATGGGGAGAACATCTTTTGAGGGTCAAGAACTGATCCACTGGACAGATGAGAACGTAGAGGCTCTAACAGTGATAGAAACTGGACTTTGGACCTACATTGGTTGATTTCAGGTCTAGTATTTTTTATGCAGGTAAACTGTCTCTTGAGAGCCAACCTAGAAAGGAAACTGTAGGTAGGTTAATCCTTATAATAGTAAATAACTGGGAAGGAGTAGAAAGGTCATCATTCATATCTCAAGGGAAAGAGCAAAAAATGGATTTAAACAGTAGCTGGAGAAAGTTGCATTGGGGGAAATGGAGCTTAGGCAGTTCTAGGCAGAAGAATATCAGGTGTATGGTGTTGCAAAAGCAGCAGTGGCAGTAGCAAGCAGAGGCCAATTGATTCAGGGGAAGTCACACAGGAGAAGCCACATCCCCATTAAGAATAGGGATGTGGGGACTTGCCGGTTAGAGGAAATGTGAACTCACGGTTTATCTCAGTTTCAGTTCTGGGATTTCTAATCAATAGGCAAACATTTAATCTTTTCCCAAAAACAACCAGGAAAGGAGGCTTCCTGGGATTTGGAAAGAAAATTGATGCAGGAAAGTGGATTCTGGGAATTTGAGCAATTTGATGGGTTCTGGTATCTTAGTGTTTGGCTTGAAGAAGGGGATAAGCCACAAAAGATAAAAATATATATAAAAAATATGTAAGTCAAGATAAGCTGAGGCCCACAATTAAGCTACCTGGTACAATTATCCACTTACATATGGTTTATACCTTGAAGAATCCTCCCCCTGCATTTCAGGAACTTTCTGATTCAATCAGCTCCCTGAACATAAGGAGCCCTCGTGAGGGCTGGGAACGAACCTAGGTCAAGACAGTGATCCCGTGGTCAGATTCTGAACTGGAAAACTCCTAATCCTTTAACTAGAATGAACATGTCTAGAAGTTAAAGAATATGTAAAGGAAAGTGCCTATGTTTGGGGATGCTTTGTGAAATTACTCCTACATGACCAGAAATCTTTCCAACATTTTTTCTCAGATTGTTCACATCCTAACATAAGAAAGAATGGACATATGCGTTATCTCTTTCAGCCTAAAAATTTTCTTCCTATTCGTGGTAGGAACCAGGAAATGCCACGGCATGTGCTCATAAGAAGACATTTGGCTAATGTGAGTTAACACCAGTTTGCTTTGCAAGAGAGGCAGAGATGCAGAAGAGTTTTCATAGTACGGTCTTTAGCATCTCTCGGGTTATTTATTTATTTATTTATTTTTGCAATAATACCTTATACTGTTATATTCCCGAGATCATAAAGTTCTTGATAATTACAAAATTCATCACATCAGCCCATTGAAAAGGCCGGTATTAACACTGTTTTCCAAAATGTTACACTTATGCAGGAAAAGAAACCAAATGCAATGTTGCATGGACAAGCCCATCTGGGCAGGCTGCATACCTGGGGACTTCCAATCTGTAGCCCTGTTTGGTGAACATTCCCACCAGTAAATCTGGGGGGAAGCTGGCCGGGTGTATGTCGCAGAGAATGGAAGTACATCCCTAGACATCTGTATAACCTGCACACAGCCCCAAAATGGGAGGAAGAGTAGGTGGAGCTATGAATATTGATGCACAAGTTTAATTATAAAGAAATTGTGTAGGCAGATTCAGTTCTACAAGGGAATTTCTGAAAAGTTAAAATAAGATGAAGGAAAGATTTTATAAAGGCATATAAATAACAGCCAGGCTATCTCTCTCTCCCGGCTGTCTATATCTTTGGTCTGCACCCATGTCTCTAGGAAACGGTAAAAAGAATTTGTATGAGAATTAGGAGATAGAGTCTCAAATAAACAGTTTTCATAGACATGCAGTGGGCACCTTTTAAAAACCAGCCCGTGTCATCCTACTCACCTTGCCACAATCACACAGAGAAGTCATTCTATTTGTAACTCAGAAATGTGACTCCAAACTCACCACAGTTCCACCCCCCTAACTCTTTCATGCATTCAATCCAATGCTTATCGGGCACTGCTAGGGAAGTGCAAGGCACTGTGTCCTGCAGCCCAAGGAGAGCTCATTCCATTAAAGAATTTAAGTGTAAACTGGTAAGACAGTAATAGCAATGCAAAGAATGCCTATGAGCAGCATCATAAAAAAGATCCAAACCAAATGTGACTAGAGTGCAAAGCTTCTGGTTTAGAGGATCAACACATGACCCTGGGGCAGGTCGCACCTTGACCCGGACAGGCAGCCATGGGAAAGAGCGCAAGGGGTATTCTAAGCAAGGAGCAAAGTGTGAGAACAAGCAGAGAGGTCACCAGGCCCAAAGCACTACCCACAAAAGTGGAGCTTGCATGACCCACTTCTATGGAGCTAGCCTGATGCGCCTGGCCTGGGGCTGGGGAAGGGTGAAGGGTGGGGGACGATGAATCCTCCTCTCAACTCGGTCCCTTTAAGGACAACAGGGGCTGGGTGTGTAGGAGCAAAGAGTGAAAGAGGCAAAATAATAAACCTTTCAGTATTTGTTATCTGCTGTGCTTGCACACGCACACACACACACACAATTAATTTTTTTTCCTGTAAACTTTTTGAATCACCAGTGTTTCACAGTGTTTGATAAGAAACAATGTTGAAGACTTGGACTTTTCCCACCTTCCTTCTGCTAGGACACAAAACAACCTTCCATAATTTGATCATGATGTCATAATCACATTACCATTTTACCAGCAGCGACACTGAACATTTCTCTGGATTGTGATGAGAACTCTGTCTCTCTACTGTAGCTGATCAATCTGGCTAACTGCGAAAGTGATTTCATTCCTATGCAGACATGAAGGAACTATTTGGAGAGCACAGCCATCCTGGGAATGAGAAGTTTCTTGTTTTTTCTTTTTAAAATTTATTTATTTGAGAGAGAGAGAGAGAGAGAGAATGCACACAAGTGGCGGGGAGGGGTGGAGAGAAGGAGAGAATCTCAAGCAGATTCCCACTGAGTGGGGAGCCTCACACAGGGCTCAATCCCACCACCTCGAGAACATGACCTGAGCTGAAATCCAAAGTTGTATGTGTAGGGATGCCTGGGTGGCTCAGCTGGTTGCACATCTGCCCTCAGCTCGGGTCGTGATGCTGGGGTCTTGGGATTGAGTCCACAGCAGTGCTCCCTGCTCACTGGGGAGCCTGCTTCTCCCTCTCACTCTGTAGCTCCCTGTGCTTGTGCATGCTTGCTCCTTCTTTCTGTCAAATAAATAGATAAAGTCTTTTTTTTTTTCTTTCCTGCAGGACTTAATAAAGTCTTAAAAAAAAAAAAAAGGAGTTGGATGCTTAACTGATTGAGCTGCTCTTGTGCCCGGAGAAGCAAGTCTTAAAGAAGCCATTCCAAATCAACTGTGTTATTTAGCAAGTATTTGACAACTAAAGGATGAGGGAACTTTTACCATCTGATTTTGTTTTAGAAAGAATCACAGTGTCTTAGTGAATTCCCAGAATACACTGCCACATTTGTTGCATGGTTTTAGGGGATCATTTACTTGAAAGGAAAACTCACTGCATTGGATCCCCTCCACACACAAACATGGAAAGGGAATGTCTCTCAAAGTAATGCCTGTTACCCAACGTTATCCGAGCTATGCCAGAGCGACACAATGCAAGCAAGGCTTGCATGCAGGTATATACAAACTGTATACACTGGCGGTCCTTGGGTGGGTCTCTCCTCACATCTGACTGCTGGGGGCCCACTGCCAACTGCAAAGCAGAGCTCAGGAGAGCTCCCTGGACCCCTAGGGTTTTTCTCTTGTAAGCACATTTGCACTATGAACTCCTGAATGTAAGACCACCAGCTGCTTTATATCCTTAGGTCAGTGGCCCGCACATCACTGCCACATTTAGAGAGGCACCCAGTGGATTCAGAAACACATCGAGTGGTTATAATAATGATCAGAAGGGATCCGTGCAAAGGGACACGCTGGGAGGTAGGTGGAATTTTTTCAAGTGGCAAAAAGAAAGTGGGATTCACCCTCCCTCTTCCTCTCATTGAAGGAAGACAAATACGATGGTTTCTGGTCAAGGCAGCCCCCTGGCCCCTCGGGAACAATGTGCCGGGTGGTTGGGTTGGAGGTGAGGAGGGGAGAGGGCTGTTTGGCCTCACATCTCACTTGAGCAGTCTCAGGGCCACTCTCTTCTTCAATCTTTTCCACGCGACACTGCAGTCGATTTCTCTTCCTGTACAAGTGCTACATTTTGGGAAAAGGTGTTAGTGCCAGCCTTTTCAATGGGCTAATGTGACTAATTTTGGAATTGCCAAGAAATGTGTGACTTAGAACCAATCAATCATTACTCTGTGCATACAAAAATATGCCGTCTCCTTTTCACCAGTTGGCCTCATTATCCCTGCTGCAGAGATCGACAAGAGGGGTAGACCAGGCCTGATGATGGCTAGGACTATTCCGGGAAAATCTATGATAACAATCCGGGTATTACAGGAACTTGAATGGAGTCATTGTGCATTTCCTATCTTATTAGTTCCTTTACATCATTCTGAAAAGTTGTCAAACACACATTTCCCTTAAGACATGAGTCTACCATGGTGATTACAGAGTTAATAAGGCAGGGGTCCTGGAGAGGTCGCTGTGGGTGATCTGGGGGCAGAGTTCAAAAGAGGAGTAGGCTGGACAGATGCTGAAGGCGAGAGAGCGGACGTGGCAGGCTCAGAGGCAGGGAAGCCCGACCTATTTCAGGAACATCAGACGGTGTGCGTGGCTGGAGTGTAGAGGTGGTCCTCAGGGCCGGGCAAGAGGAAGTATTGGAGGGGCAAGGGTTTTCTCCCATGGAGGGCCTTCAATGCTTTTCTAAGGAATTTGGCGTTATCCATAAGATCATGGAGAATCAGGGAGATTTGCACAAGGCGGCGGTGGGGGTGACATGATTAGATTCAGATTTTGACTACTTACTGGGGCCACCCATGAGAGATGGCACTCAGGCGGGGACCAGCCAAGGATCCTGCCATAAACCCAGCCAGACAGGGTATGGGCCAGATTTCTTAAGATGGACAGACATTGAGGCATATGGGTGGATTTATTGAAAAGGGAAAAGGTAATGATGCTTAAATTAGGCACAGGCCTCTTCTAAGGCTCTGAGGGAGTACCTAGCAATGTGTTCACAGGGTCATGGTTTTTCCTAAATTTCCCAAGTCATAGATTTTTGTATTTTTTTTCTTAGAAAGACCCCTCCAAAACAAGATCTATCCCTGCCAAGAAGTATTATTGCAACACAAAGAATCTGAGGTTCAGAAGTATTAAATGACAACTACCTTGGAGCAAGTCAGGCAAAGAGACACTGACAGAAGCAAGACAGAGAACACAGAAACATTTCTTTATTTAAAAAAGGAAAAAACAACTAAGTGGTCTTTGGTACACTGCTCAAAGTGGAGACCAAATAGGGACCAGGTCGAGAAAAAGATGGTTTCTATGAGAACATTCTCTGTCTCCATTCCTGGCATGCTCATTCAACTTCCATCCCTACATAGGGGTAAATTATCTTGCTTTCCGTGTTAAACAAATTACCACAACGCAAATCCTTGCAGACCTTACAGTGTTTTGTTTTTATCATTGTAAAGCCGAAGGTAACTTCACAACATTTGGGCAGGGGTGCTGTGTGTGAAGCTATTACATGTAGGCATAAGGTAAAAGAAATTAATCCTTGATAGTTGTCCTTTCAGATCAGGTGTTTTCCTGTTTTTTATTTTTTTTAAAGATTTTATTTATTTATTCATGAGAGACACACAGAGAGAGAAAGAGAGGCAGAGACACAGGCAGAGGGAGAAGCAGGCTCCATGCGGGGAGCCTGACGTGGGACTCGATCCCGGGTCTCCAGGATCATGCCCTGGGCTGAAGACAGCACTAAACCACTGAGCCACCTGGGCTGCCCATGTTTTCCTGTTTAAATGAACATCTTTGTTTTGAGAGGGAGAGAGGGAGGTAGAGATGGGCGAGTGGGGGAGGGGGCTGGAAGAGGGGAAGGAAGGAGGAAGGACTGTATAGCCATGTGGTGGGATAGAAAGAGCACAAGACACTTGAATCCATAAGCTCTCTGGCCCTGGTGGACAAATGTCCAAAACTCTCAAGGTCTTTTTTTTTTTTCCTTAAGCCAAATAATAGGGTCAATTCAGATGCTCTGGAAAGTCTGTTCTTATTCTAAGATTCTGAGTTGAATGTAAGTCAAATCTTACTTAATATTCACCCAAGGAGTTTCACTTTTTATTAGTTTGACTGTTTCCTAAAGAGGTTACACCTATACTTGGCTTTATTAGACTCTTCAATATGCCGTTAGCATGCCACCTCTCAAAGGAAATGTACAAGTCAGCAATCCTGCTCTCTTGTCTTGAAATGCAAAATGACTGAGGTTTAGAGCTCCTTGGCCCGCTGTCTCCTTCCCTTTCCATCACCTCCTTCCGAAGTGATTGATTGCTAAGCCTCCTCTATTTCATAGATCTTGGCAACTTGGGTTCTCAGAAATAAAGTTCAGAAGGGGGAAATGAATTTAATTATCCCATTCTTCCCACCCCACTTATTTCCAAGAGCATCTCTGAAGGCCAAAGCCTTTCAAGGAACAATGCATGATCATAGAACCAATTGCCCCATTTTACACATTGCACTGGCCTATGCGTGAAAGACCCAAACACATAAGGGAATGCTCCTAGCCAGACTGACCCTTCTATACCAAGAAATTAGGGATGAACTCTTTGTTAGTTAAATGTCATAGCATTATGACATTTTATTATCATTTTTCTGAAGAACAGGTAGTGAGAAAAATTGCACTGCAGATTTTTGCAGAGTGGTGTTTTAAGAGTGTTTCTATGTAAATAATATAGACAACTCATAATTTACTAACATACTGGTCAGGATTCCACACTGGTCAGGATTTTTGTAAGCTCTTTTCGACACTGAGCTACAAATTTATTTTCTTGTTTCTACCCACCATGTAGGTGCATATGCTGTTAAATACTGCAGACCAATGTCTTGTAATCTCTGGAACCTCTGTGGCAAGTTTAAAAGAAACCAACAAAAGGTTAGACCACTGATCTCTCATTTCCTAATTGACCATTCACTTCCCATCCTTCCCTGAACCTTATACACATTTTAGCAGATGCAGTCAGCGCCCTGCCTTTATCTCACTGGCACTCACTTCCATAATTAGAAAGCTTACAGGGAACACCTGCAACTCTGTACAGAGGCCATTTTTCCCCCTGATTGTAGGAGTAAAGGAGCAAGAAGTGCTGGAGAGACAATGCCCTCCAAAGCAGCATTCAACCAATGATGAAGAAGGAGTGTGTGAATAAACACCCAATTTCCGCACCCCCAAACTGGGCTAATGTGGAGGCATGCTGCATACAGTGGTGACTGGCTTGATAAAGCACTCCTTGTCACCTTTCTTCTCTTTTCCTGTCTTATCTCCCCAAACCTCTGCCAGCATTTCCTGTGTATGCCTCCTAAATAAACAACTTACACACAAAATTGTATCTCTGGGTCACTTCTTGGAAACCCCAAACGAAGACTGAACACATAGTTCCCATATTGACTAAATGTTCTGAGCTTATAAGGTACTGGAACCGAAAAGCGCCTCACAGTCCTATTACACAACACTGGCAGGCTTGAACTTCATGTGGAAAAACAGAGATCCAGACAGACTGATCCCGAGGTCACACAAGCAGTTCATGGCAGAGAGCAGGGTCCCTGAGTCCCCAGGGTTCTACTCTGTGAGACTAAATCTAGTCGACCACCTAGGACATTTTTTATTTTTTTATTTTTTATTTTTTTAAAAGATTTATTTATTTATTCATGAGAGACACAGAGAGAGAGAGGCAGAGACACAGGCAGAGGGAGAAGCAGGCTCTATGTTGGGAGCCCGACACGGGACTCGATCCCAGGACTCCAGGATCACACCCTGGGCCAAAGGCATGCGCTAAACCTCTGAGCTACCCAGGGATCCCCCTAGGACATTTTTTAATTAAAACATTACTTCTAGCTAACTCAGCCATGAGGTTCAAAGTGAACTAAAAAAAAAAAAAAAGTCCATATTGGTAGGCTGAATTTAAGACAACAAAAATGAAGAGGGTGATCTGTCCTGTGAAGGTGACAGGAGTTAACAGAGAAAGGTATCATTGTCATTGGTCAAAGAGAGACAAGAATATACAGGAGAATTCTGAATAACAGCTGAGGGAACATTCCATCCTCTCCAACTCCCAACCTCCTACCATTGAATATTTTGAATGTATATTTAAAAATACACATACACACATGTATAGGATAGGGTCTCCCACCTTTGAAAGAACAACCTGCAGAGCCCTGAACCCTTAAATAACAACGACTAAGTCTCTTTCTCCATATTGTGCTCTCGGTCAGCAGATTCAAGGCTGCCTCATGGCCTCTGGTTTTGTTCTTATTCTTCTGTTGTAATTTGGTGCCTTAACTGACAATTTACAGCTGTTGCTGTAGGAGGTAAACCTACAGCAAAATAGACACCACACAACCTTTAAAAAAAATAAGACACAGGCCTATTTAAACAGTGCTTTATGAAGCACATGGTTGTCTTAAGTGACACTGTAGAAGGGAAAGTATGCCTCAAAACAGTTTCTGAGCAATATAAATATTATTCTACGTGTGTGTTTGTTCTCATTTGTCGAAACTTCCACATTCCTTCGGTGTGAGATCTCTCTGGGGGCTTGCCATGTTAAAGCAGGCCTGCAATTTATCAACTAATAATAATACCTTCAGAGGAAAATAATATTCTTAATGGCATATCATCAAGTTTCTTAATTATTTTACTCAAGTTTCCAGAGAAGGACATTTTAAAATGGGAGATGAATAACAGTATTATTTAAGTCTTGATTTTGGTTATGAATAAGAGAAGCTTTTGAGCTTATGTTCAAGGTCAAAATATAGAAGACTACATTTATTCTGAGACTCCTTTCAAACACAGGTTTCTCCTTTTAAACGCAGGGGTGTGGTAGGCTGAATAACGCTCCCTCCCCCCTACAAAGATGTCCACATTCTAGTTCCCTCACCTCTGACTGTTACAGGGCAGAAGGGACTTTGTAGATGTGATTAAATTAAGGCTCTTGAGATAAAAAGATTATCCTGGATTATCCAGATGGGCCCAATGTAAATTACAAGGGCCCTTGTAAGGAGGAGACAAGATAGTCTGGTCAAAGAAGAAGGAGAGGTAGGGGACGCCTGGGTGGCTCAGTGGTTGAGCATCTGCCTTTTGCTCAGGTCATGATCCCGGGGTCCTAGGATCAAGTCCCACATCAGGTTCCACACAAGGAGCCTGCTTCTCCCTCTGTCTCTGTCTCTCTCTTTGTGTCTCTCATGAATAAATAAATAAAATCCTAAAAAAAAAAAAAAAAAAAGCAGCGGTTGCAGTGATCCCATCTCAAAGAAAGAATAGCGAGCCAAGGGATGTAGGTGGTTTTGAGAGACAAGAAAATGGATTCTACCCTGGAGCCTCTAGAAGGAGCCTTCAGTCCCCCCAGAAAGGATATATTTGTATTGCTTTAAGCCACTAGATGTGTGGTAAATTTTTACAGCAGCCATGGCAAACTAATACAAAGAGTGTGTATAAGTATTTCTGCTGGACAATCTACCAAGCAGCTCTACTCTGTGAGGTGCACACTCATGCACCCAATCTCAGAAAAGCAGGGTGAGCAGAAAGACCAAGCCTTAGATCAATCAGACATCTCCTGGGCTCCAATCCTGGCTCTGTCACCTACTGTCCAGGTGCTTCTGGGCAGGTGACTTCACCTCCCTGAGGTGTAAATGTCTCATAGATAAAGCAGTGCTTTTCTATATTTCAGATCTAATAGAACTGCATCTCTACTGCAACAGCAATAAACCATCCAGCTAAAGTAAAGGTACCAGTAGGCTGTTGCGGCATTTAAATGAGATCATGCGCATAAGGTGTCTAGGCAGTGTTTGTCACACAGTAGATGCTCAGCTGAGGTCAGTTCTCGTCCCCTCACCAGAGCCTTAAACAGCAGAGATTGTGTATGATCCCATAGGGAGCTTCCTAAAATACAGGTACACGAATCTGTATCACTAATACCTTCTTGCCTTAATTGGGAGAGCATCAAAACTTCTTAGCAGGGATTATAAGATGCCTGTTTATCCTGACGGCTTCATTGAAACATAACTTACACCCCGTAACATTCACCCATTTTAAGTGTAACGAGTCAATGGATTTTAGTATATTTATGGAGTTGTACGATCATCACCACAATCCAATTTTTGAACATTGCTAATATCCTAAAAAGAAGAGAAGGCCATCACTCCTTATTCTCACCCTAGCCCCCATGCAACCACTAATCAATGCTCTGCCTCTATAGGTTTGCCTTTTCTGGCCAGTATGTGGTATGAAGATGAATATGTGGCCCATATTTACTTCCCCAGGCTCACACCTTACCAGTCTCCCACCCCTCAACGTACTATGACAGCAAAAATTTATTTTCAGTTCTCCAAGTGTTCACAGTTTACACTCTCTTGCCTCCAGCCTTATCAACACACACGCCCCTCTGCTTGGAACAACCTCTGTACATCCTTCAGGGCTCAAGGGAGACGCTGCTCTTTTCGAGAAGTCTTTGGCAGGTGCATCCACACCGTGATTTCTTAGCTCCTGATTCTACAGCTCATCACAGTGCATTATAACTGCCTGTTTGTCTGCATTCCCTGCAAGCCTTGAAAAAGTAGGATCTATAATCTAGCTTATTCATCACTGTATCCTTAGGATCTTGCATGGTACTTGGGACCATAGATATTTATCACTAGGATGGATTAAAAATGTCTCCAATTTGAATGAGTTCAGATTTCTCTTTTGCTAAATTCAGAGAAGCTAAACTAAGGTTGATATATCAGACATTATCTGGACCCATTTATCACCTACTTATTACAAATAGATATTTTTTGGGGGGGCGCGTGTGTATACAAATGTGTTATATATCAAGAGATATATAGCACTATATAGCATTTCAGGGACGCCTGGGTGGCTCAGTGGTTGAGCACCTGCCTTTGGCTCAGGGCGTGATTCCCTGGTCCCGGGATCGAGTACCGCATCGGGCTCCCTGCATGTAACCTGCATCTCCCTCTGCCTGTTCTCTGCCTCTCTCTATGTGTCTTCCATGAATGAATAAATAAATTAATCTTATATTATTAATTATATTAATTAATTAAATTAATTAATTAAATCTATCTATCTATCTATCTATCTATCTATATCTCATTTCATTTTCCTTGACTAATTTCTGGACAAAACATGACTGAATGACTTACATATCAGTATTCTACTTAATCTGGGAAATATTTCCACCAGGGGCATATTGGGAATGCTCTTTCATTCCTAAATCTCTACTAAATAACTACCTTACTCAGTACTGAACTAAACACACACACACACACACACACACACACACACAAAACACAAAAAAACAAAAAAACCCAAAATCAAACACACACACACACAGACGCACACAATTACAATTAATTTTAAACCTACATTTTCTAACACAACCAAATAAGTAAACCTTAATTTGTAAAAGTCCTTCATTTCTATGGTCTTCTCATTGTTTCTTATATACCATACAGTAAAACGTTGCTGTTTTATCCACAGCTTCAAGCATAGCACTGCCCAAGACAAATATAATGTGACCCACAAATGTAATTTAAAGTATTCTAGTAGCTGCATTTAAAAGGTATAAGTAGGTGAAATGAATTTTTTAAAAATATTTTCTTTAACCCAAGAGTGTGTATGTGTGTGTGTATATATATACACTATATATATATATAATTATTCAACATGTGAATAATATAAAAATTGTTAATGAGATGCTCTCTATTCTCTTTCTGCTAAGTCTTCAAAATTCAGTGTGTATTTAGTGGCACCTAGGTAGCTCAGTCAGTTAAGCATCTGCCTTTGGTTCAGGTTATGGTCTTGGTGTCCCAGAATCAGTGGGGAGTCTGTTTCTCCCTCATTTTCTCCCTCTGTACATGCTCTCCCTCAAATAAATAAACAAAATCTTTTTAAAAAATTAAAATTCAGTGTGTATTTAACAGATTTCAATTTGGAAGAGGCACATTTCAAGTGCCCATTGGCCACATGTGGCGCGTGGGTGCCATATTAGACAGTGCAGCTACAGAATGTCCACTCCAAGAACTAACTTTTGTCCCAACAGAAAGCACAAGAGAAGGTTACTGGTTGGGCTAGTGGATCCTAGGCTCTCAGTGTGCATGTAAATCACCTCATGGATGCTTAAACAAAGTTCCTATCCCTATGTCCCACCTCTGGAGATTTTAATAGATCTATGACAAATCTTGGAATCAGTATTTCGAAACTGGTCTGTTCCCAGGCTATTTAAGTAAGAACTACCAGAAGAACTTGCCTAGATTCCTTATGTTTGTCTTATTGTTGGTGTTCTTTATCAATTTTGGCATCAATTTCAGTCTGGATAATTTGTTAGGCTTTTTGAATTCCCATCTACTTGGGCTATCTTTTGGTGCTCTTGACTTCCTCAACGGACCTATCCTTTAGGCTCTGAGGATGACTTTCTAATTCTTACTTAATGCAATTCTTACCACTTTTCTTGCCTCAATTCTTGGTATTGTTTCTGACGGGTTCTGTTTCTGCCCATCCTTTGTTATTATTTATTTTGTTTTTAATGTTTATGGCAATTTTCCATTCTCTTTGGCCCATTTCTGTATTAAAAACCCATCCACCCTAAGACATCTGGTCAATCACCAAAAGCTGAAAACAACCACTAGCTATTAGAATTATAGGGCCTATCCCAGTGATTGTCAAGGACAGGATTTTAGGTTGTGCTCCTGCAGATAGATTCCAAATGTGGTCCTCCCTTGTTTGAAAAAGAAAATCTCACTATGTAAGCAAAGAGACACCCACATGTGTACTGGCCATCACTTCAAAATTCTACGTCAGCTTCTTTTCTTTTTCAAAAATGAGCAACTAGGTTTGCCTGGAAGGCCTCTGAAGGGAAGTGGGTTTTATTGGTCAGAACTTTCAGTATTAAAGGGAAATGAAATTCAAATGGTACATTTTCAAATCATGATTTTCCAAGAAAGTACAAGTTTAAAAGCTCCCTTTGTCATTCCTCTTCCTCCAGCCCCACCTCCAGAACTCTAATCTGAGTGATGAGAGGCCCCAGAACTCTAGAGATGAATCCAGATGGACCCGAGTCCAAGAGGGACCAATACCATCCCCCTCTCCCAGTGAATGCAGGTGGTTCCTACTCCCTACTCATCCCTTCACCCTACATGGATGTCTTCAGTAATCTGAGTGCCAGAGCCACATCACTTTGCTTGCCCCAGGCTTCTAGGTGGTCTGTTGTAATTGTAGCTGAACGGGCTTGCCTGAGGTTGTCAAAGTGGTAATGGCTTCCTTGGGGATCAAGTTGGACAGTAAGTTTCCACCTGGAGCAGTAGCAATGGCCTATGTTGTAAGCCATAGGGTGGCCACACCCAAGACTGTGAGAAAGTCTGAGGGCTAAATATTGACAAGAATGCACATAAAAGGGGCACCTTGGTGGCTCAGTCGATTAAGCATCTGCCTTCAGCTCAGGTCATGATCTCAGGGTCCTGGGATTAAACCCTGCATTGGGCTCCCTGCAGAGGGAGCCTGCATTGGGCTCCCTTCAGAGCAAGCCTGCTCCTTCCTCTCCCTCTACCACTCCCCCTGCTTATGCTCTCTCACTGTCAAATAAATAAAATTTAAAAAAAAAGAATGCAGATAAAAGGAGATGTATAAAGAGCCCAAGAGAGGTGTTCCAGGTGATTCACTGTTGGGTGACAAGGAAATCAGAGAAGAAACAAGTAAAAGGGTTCCTAAAGCATTTCCTCTAGGACTGGCTGCTTTGTGCTACTCACCCTAGTAGGTGAGAGGGTTAATTCCAAGTACACAGGAGGTGCCCTACAGTGTAGTGTCCTGATGAACAAGAAATCACTCTTTATGACTGTCCTGGCCATGTCTGTTGTATTACTGATCATTCTATTGATCATTGCTCTACAGTTTCAATTCATGGACATATGCTTAAGAAGACCACTTTTATAATGAGAATCACTTTGGTCTGTTTAGGTTCATGCCTACGAACTACTCATAGCATCAAATGGGAAACATTTACATGGCATCCTGAATGTCAATTCTTTACGTCTGTTGTAATAATACTACTAGCAGAAAGAAAGGAAAGAAAGAAAGAGAGAGAGAGAGAAAGAGAAAGAAAGAAAGAAAGAAAGAAAGAAAGAAAGAAAGAAAGAAAGAAAGAAAGAAAGAAGAAAGAAAGAAAGAAGAAAGGTGGATGGGGTGGGTGAGATAAGAATGGCTTTTTGGTGGATTACATTTAACTTCTAAAATATGCTATGTGTTTAAGTCCTCTTCTTTAGGATTTCATATTTAAATAACTGGATACAATTATTAGACAAATGGGGTCTGTATTCCTCTGCCAGAATAAATAGGAGTATATTCTTTTCTATCTTGCCATTGTCTTATTAACAGAAATTAGGAGTGAGCTGAAGAAGTAACTGCAACTGTTGGCTAATTATTGTGAGAAAGAGAAGTTTCATGTCAGTTAGGCTAAAAATGAAATAATTTTATTAGGTAGGTATTCTCTAATATTTTGGTGTATGATATTTAATTATCCCAACCGCAGATAGCACATTCAGCTACTTCAGGGTGCGTGCTACAGGTGGCTCATCCAACAAGTCCACTGGGGTGCAGTTATAAGCAGAAGCAGATGTTCCACAGAAGTAATATTATATTTATTTTATGCCAGAGACAAGTGAATTGTAACATCTGCTCAACATTTTCAGGCAATTTTTTATCTCAGTTTTTTTTTAAGTGCAAGATTCTGAGTTCTCAAATATGTGTCTAAGTACTTGAGCATATCAAACATTTTTTATTTGCATGTCAATGTTGGTTGTGCTCATAGTTATACCTGTAGCTCACCTGGAAGAGTAAATGGAAAGCCTCTGTAGGGGTGAGGATATATGATGGGTCACTACATTTTCATAACTGAATGTCAACTCTGTAGTCAACCCATCTGGAATCTCAAGCATTTGGCTCTTTCCCTTATCAGCAAAGTAGAAATAGGCACTTAAGACACTTATGAGAGAAGTCAAGTGTGAATTCATTGCAATCAAGTACTCACCAAAGACTCAGGTAACACATTTGATTTCAAGAGAGGTAGCCTAGAATGGCTACCACTACTTTTCCAAGTCAGAGCTCCTTGATGTTGGCTGCACATTCGGATCACCTGGGGTGCTTTACAAATACCTACGGCTGAGTCCCACCCAGAATATTTGATTTAGAATCTTTTAAAGCTTTCTCAGGGCCATGAACCACTATGCTAGAACCTTGCCTCTCCAACTGTGGCTCATGGATGAGCAGTATTAGCATCACCTGAGAGACTATTAGAAATGAAGTACTTTGAGCCCCACTCCATCCATACCTATTGAATCAAAATCTGCATATTGGCAAGATTCCCAGGTGATTCTAACACATGTGAAAGTTTGTGAACCACTTTTTTAAATGGAAGGTTCTATACGCTCTTTATTTGTATTGTCAGATCATCAAAAAGCAGCATGCCAACAGAATTCTCTGGTGAAATGCCCTCAGTGAGCTCCAGTTTCACGATTTGCCTGAGGATCAGTTCAACCTATTAGTGTCAATTATACAATTCTCATCAAGGGCGTTTTCCTATTATATACTCAATATTCCTTATGCAAGATCCATGCAATAAAAGTCCTTTAACATTTTAGTGACAGAAAAAGCATCTGTCGCCAGATGAATCTAGTTACTAACTTATATAGTTTTAAAGTCTACTAATTCATGAGGGTCTCTGAAGATTATAAATGTTTCATATACTTTGGCTTGGTGGTACTATTTCACAAACTAAATCTTTGTGGAGGCCAGATTTACACAATAATTCCAATAATTATGTGAACTACTTCACTTCTTTGGCCATGAATAATGGTCCACAGGAATTTCAAGATGGCATCCTTGCCAAATCACTGAAACATATCCCCAAGTAACCATTAGAGGATGCACCCCGGAATGGTCTTCACTTACACCTGTGCTTCCGAACTTGCCTCCTTGCCACTCAACTGCAGGCCAGTGGTGAGAACTAGGAAGAGTACAGAATCCTGGTTTTCCAAGTGGGGTCCTGGCACCAGCAGACCACCTGGAGGGCTTGTTAGAAATACAAGTTCTCAGGTCACACCCAGGCTTACCAAATCAGAAACTCTAGGGATGAGGCCTCCATGATTCCGATGCACATGGAGTTTGAGAACTGCTGGATGCAGATGTGAGATGGGCTCAGAGAATTTTCATTTCTAACAATTTTCTGGGTGAAGCTAAATGAAGAACTTACTTAAAAAACCCCAATGAAGGGGGTCCCTGGGTGGCTCAGCGGTTTAGCGCCACCTTCAGCCCAGGGTGTGATCCTGGAGACCCAGGATCGAGTCCCACATCAGGCTCCCTGCATGGAGCCTGCTTCTTCCTCTGCCTGTGTCTCAGCCTCTCTCTCTCTCTCTCTGTCTCCCATGAATAAATAAAATATTAAAAAAAAAAAACCCAAGAGCAACAAGAGAGCAACAAGAGAGAAAGTGACATAAACATTACTTTATGTAAAAGCAATTTTAGGAGGCTTCAATTTTGACAATTTTAGTCATTTAAAAAATCCTCAAAAATAAAGAGAAAAATATTTTCCCCCTATTCATGAAGTCAATAGCTCCTTTGAAGCTACTGTTTTCTAAGCTCAATTATGAAATTCTACCTTAGGTTTTTAAGGGCTAAGATACTAGCAAGATTTCAGTAGAGAAGTTATCTCCTGAATTAGCATTTAACAAATGGAATACAGTGAAAGCGTATGAAAATCCAAGAAAGGGAATAAGTTTGAGCAGAAATCACAAAAGCTAGTGGTCACCTTCCCCTTGGGTTATTTTCCCTGAAGGATTTCTGTGATTCTCGTGAGTGGAGACAGACACACAGAACAGATTCCCCCCAAAGGCATTATAAAGTTGGCTCTGCCCCCACAACCAAATCCAGAACCTCTGCCCAGGCATCTGCTCGCTCTTGGCAAAACAGTGCTTCCTGTTTTCAAGATAATGTTTTAAAATGGCTCATAAAAGGTTTCTTGGACATAAATATTCCTTACAAAGCAGTATTTTGATGATTAAACTATAAATGAATCAGAAACACATGGAGTGAATTTCCCTCAGGTTTGGCAAAACACTCTTTGGACTCCATTCCAT
Source organism: Canis aureus (assembly GCF_053574225.1). Lineage (NCBI taxonomy): Eukaryota > Metazoa > Chordata > Mammalia > Carnivora > Canidae > Canis > Canis aureus. The sequence continues at coordinate 14,203,427 of NC_135647.1, forward strand.
CCAGAATATTTGAAAGATGGTTTCGGGTGTTTGTTGAATCAAACAAACATGGCTTCACTTTTCCCAGTTCCCTTTTACGCTACAGCAGTTTAAGAAGAGGACAAAGATTTCTCTGGGTTTGCTGTACCCTTTATTCCCGAATTACCAGATCTCTATACCAATGCAGACTTTATTCACCTAAGAGTTACTTAGAGCTGAATGAGGACATAGGACAGCTACCAGATGCATTGCAACTCTCTCTTTTGACTTCAGAATCATTCAAAAGGTTTCTTTTTAATTCATAAAGGAACGTTTTCATACTTGGGTTATTTCAAAGAATAGAAAGTCCCTTGTAGGTGAACTCTTTCCTGCTTGCATGCAGAGATTCAAGCTAACCGTTCTTGCAACCACTGGCATTTGAACTCTGTGGGCATAGGTGTTTTGATGAAATACCACAGCTCTGGAGAGTCCCTTCTGTGTGGCCAGAAAGAATGCTCACCTTCTAGACATTTTGAAGGGGCTTTGCAAAGGAGGAGGGAGCCTAAGATCCTGATGGGAATTTTTTCCTATCATGAGTGTGTTTTTGAATATAATAAATAGCTCTGGCACTTTTTAGAAGAGACCCCCTCTGTGTTTGGAAACTATTCCTTCCCCAGGAACAGTACTGCTGGGAGTCCTGTGGAAATAATGCTTAATATCTAAGTGTCAAGGGAATATTTAATTTCTTAATATCTCCGGGACATAGACATAGACATAGCCTCAGGGATATGGATTTGGGAAACTTAGAGACTTCATATCTTTAAAAAAAAGTTAAAAGATAATTGATATCTGAGATGAAATGCAAAACATGTCTTTTTATGTCAGGTTATCCAAATCTAATACACAAATAGCATAATCATGTTTTCCTATATTAAGGAGCACATCTGTCAATAAACCATAAGTCTATTAATGTGAAATGCAGAAGTGATTAGGAAAATAATTGTTGCTAAGTGACATTTATTACATTCTTAGAAACCTTGAAATCCTAACTTTTTACAATATATCACAAACTAATTCAATGTAACATGTTCAGTTCCTGCAGCTATTAAATAACTTTTTGAGAGAGAGAGAGAACACACATCTGAGGGTGGGGAGAGGCAGAGGGAGAGAGAGAATCTTAAGCAGGTTCTATGCCCAGCACAGAGCCTGTGGGGCTCAATCTCACGACCCTGAGACCCTGACCTGAGCCAAAATCAAGAGTCAGATGCTTAACCAACTGAGCCACCCAGGTGCCCCAGCTATTAAATGATTTTAGTTAATCCTTTGAACATTGAGAAAGAAAAAAGAAAAGAAAAGAAACCTAAGGGCTAGGAGAGAAAACAACATTCCTGTGGGACAGAAGAATTTGAACAAAAACACAAAGATAGGAAAATGTGGTGAAAAGAGAAAACATTGTAAAAATACAATTAAAAACAAGAGACTAGAGAACAAGACAGAGTATTGCTAACACTAATGCCTGTCTTCCTCCGAGATCTCAAACTCCAAAGTTTCTTTCTGTTATTGTAACCTCCGGGGTCACTCTGCCTGGGTTTGAATTTCCTGTTTTGTGTATAAGCAAGGTGCCCGTCAGCAAGTTACTTTACCTCTGAGCCTCACTCTCCTCATCTGTAAAATGGGCATCATAGTGACTGTCTGGGGGCTGTTGTAAGGATTCAATGAGATTACTCGGGTAGAGTCTCACAACAGCACTTGGAATATATGAGTGCTCAGAAAATAACAACTGGCATTTCTCTTCTCAAACCCCAGTCCTTAAGCCCAGCTGAACCTGCTGGTTACCCTTCCTGTAAACTTTGGCCTCTGAGTCATCTTCTCCTCCTGACTTCAGTCTTTCTGGACCCTACTCCTCTTTGCCTTCCATGTGCAATCACACCAAGTCCTGTTGATTATACTTCCTAAACCATTTGTAATTTATCTTCTCTCCACCATTCTTCATTTTCATCGCTATCACCTGATCCAGACCCTTGTTATGTCATTACAAATGTATGTGATCACATGATGACATGCGAGTCTGGCAGACTGGGTTTGTGCCTGCTGTTTGGCTTTGGGCAAGGCCCTTGTCTCTCCTAGTCTTAGCTTACTCCTCTGTGGAAAGGAGAGTACTATAGGATTCCTGATATTCAAGTAGCCTTCTTCAATAAAGTCACTGTGAACATTGAAGTAGTGAATACAGAACCATTGCTCCTTGGGGAAATATATGGTAAGGTTCCCATGAGCCTCTAGTCACAATGTTTTCACCAACTAACCTACTGATACCTTGTCTTATGTGTGTTTCTGTTTAAAGACATCTTATTTTAGTATATATTATTGACTCCTTAACCTTGAAGTTGGCCAAAAGCACTATAACTCATTCTTGAACGAAGCTTATCTAACACACATATTTCCTCTGTAAGCACGCCGCAGCCCTCTTGTGCTCGAGAACACCAGAGAACACTTCAGCACTACACTGGGGGACCATTTTAAATGGCAAAATCGCCAATAAAAAGCAAAATCACCAACAAAAAGCCAAAAAAAATGTGAAAATCACGAGACTAAATAGACCCTGAAAACAACACGTGTTTACAGTTTGAGAGCTGGGACAAATGGCGAGCACCACCTTCTTCGATTTCAGTTGGGAATGTACGTGTGGCGCAAAAGTTTTTGCAGCTCTGCTCATGTCCATGAATGAGTATGAGAGCGTCATGAGTATTGATCTTGGGTCTACAAATAAATTTTAGTGAATAAGTGAATGTGCAAATACAGAACCTGTGAATAATGAAGATCAAGTCTATTTGTACCTACCTCCCAGGTCTGCTGGGCAAGTTAAAAGCAATCGTCTACGGGACATGTTCAACAACTACTAGGCACTCAACAGGTAAGAGCTAGTTGTTGTTAGTATTATTGTTATCATTATCATTATTATTAACCATTGTTTGGTTCTGGGCTCCTGCAAGAACACTGTAACTGACTGTCTCACTCACCTCTCTCTCCATTCACTGTTAAGCTTCCACCAGAATGTGTATTTCAGAAGGAACACATACTGTTGTCCTTCTCTGCTTGACATCCAAGTTCTTTCCAATGCATGTACAACTGGTTGCTTTCTTTTCACCTGCTCCTCCAACAAAACTGGCCTGCTCACTTGCCTTGTGTATGATTTTGTTTCCCACTCATTCCATTTCCTCTCTTGGGAATGTCCCCGTTCTCCTCCTCCCCCTCTATACTGAAATAGACCTATTCATCCCTCAAGACCTTTATTAATGGGATCCCTGGGTGGCTCAGCGGTTTAGCACCTGCCTTTGGCCCAGGGCATGATCCTGGAGTCTCGGGATCAAGTCCCACATCAGGCTCCCAACATAGAGCCTGCTTCTCCCTCTGCCTGTGTCTCTGCCTCTCTCTCTCTCTCTCATGAATAAATAAATAAAATCTTTAAAAAAAAAAAAAAGGAATCACACTCCAATTTTTAAAAAAAGACCTTTATTAAAAACATTCCTAAAGCCCTCACTAGCTAGAATTATCTCCCTTTTTTTTCAACTTCAATAACTATTTTTTTCCATTCTCATGAAGCTGTCATCTTTTGTATCTTCATAAAACTTTTACGTACATGTTTTTTTCTCTAAATACAGTAGATCTGATTCATCTTTTCTTCCCCTGCAAAACCCTTTGTACAACATTTTGTTTTTAGTTCAGTAGACAGTAAGTGCTTACTGGTTAAATACAATGACAACAACAACAACAAAACCCCAAGGTAGTGATTTCTTTGCTTTATCCAAGACAAAACAAAACAAGAATCCTACATTTTTACTTTGGGAAGTTCTATATGTGAGCAAACCAACTTATGTAAGAGTTCCTAATTTATGTTCCTAATTTATCTGAAAGCCAAAGGGAACCAGTATTAGCTTTCTTAAAGTCCGATGGCTTGTTCCTGAGTATGTGTCCTTAAACCTTTTCAGGCTCTGGGTCCTTTTTTGGGCAAGTCATGAACCTTTGAATCAGTGCTAAGTAATCCAGGCTCTGACATATTCTGAATTACATCATAGTTTCAAGAGCCTCTTTATAATAACCCAGATGAGAGTACCTGATACTTGTAGAGAACATTGCACCCAACCAGCTTGAAGGTTGGGCAGACTAATTTAGTGTACTAACACATGTTTCTTCCCCTGCCTTTGAAATGGATCCTGTTAGAAGGAGAAAACTAAGAATGTAGTGCATTCTTTGTGCCGAGACAATATGAAGAGCAGGCTCAGAAGGTATGATTGTGATGCTCAGGGAATTTCCTTGGGCATGGAAGCATACCTTATTTTTATTTTATTTATTTATTTATTTTAAAAATATTTTATTTATTTGACAGAGAGACAGCAAGATAGCACAAGCAGGGGGAGCAGCAGAGGGAGAGAGAGAGAAGTCGACTCTCTGCTAAGCAGTGAGCCTGATGCAGGGTTCAATCTCAGGACCCCAGGACCATGACCTAAGCCAAAGGCAGATGCTTAACCAACTGAGCCACCAGGGCACCCCAGCGTACCTTATTTTTAATGCAAAAGGACACAACACAACAGGGTGTTTTACAAATTACTAAACTTGTGCTTCTTTGTTTCTTCCAATATAATTTTCCACCACTATCCATTGTTTTAAAAAGAAAAAAAAAGAAAGAAAGAAAATCAGGGTATGCTTTATTTGCATGATCTCCTCATGTTTCCTGTTTGGATATACCGGGGATGTGCCCCAACTAGAGTGTGCAAATTGTCCCCTAAAAGCATGGTTATGAGCAGTAAGGAGCAACAGCATGCTCAGGCAGTGAGCATGCTCACTCTTATCTGCAAACACCTGCAAATCACCTGCTTCCCCTCTTGAGCCTGTGAATTGAGAATAGGTATCAGTTCCCCTGTGCTTCTCATATTTGTGGGGACACCTCAGCTGTGAGCTGGACCCCATATCTCTTTCTCTGAAATAAAAAATCTGACATTTTAAAAGAAAGTGATGTGTAAATATCACAAAAAACCTTCCTCTCTACTCACAAATTTTGTTTCAGGAATGAATAAATGTGTGTGTGTGCACATATGTGTATGTATGTGTATTTCAGGTAACCATGTCCTTGAATGTTACTGTTCACACTGTGAACAAGGAGAGCTGGAGACCAACTGAAGAAATGGGGAAAAGTATGCACAATCACACTAAGCATAGCAGGACCCCAGATGGTGGGATCAACATTTGACTTCCTTGAAGAGAGAGAATATTGAAAGGAAGTGCGAAATTAGGCAGTGAAATGCCACAATCCTTTTGACCTCAAAGGAGCATCTAATTCCAAACAATGTTAAATCCATCTTCTAAGAACAGCTGTCACCATAGAGATGCAACCACCACAGGGACTAGTCTACTAGTTCTTTGACAGACCACCTGGGAGGAAGTCAGAAAACAAGCTCCTCACTCCCCCCTCTTAGTTGAAATACACCAGGAAGTCAAGCTCCTCTTCAATCTTGGGCCTGTTCTACCATACTACTTTCCATGATGTCTCTTCATCGCAGTTTGGAGATTTCATTGTTCCTTTATGGAGATAACATTTTCCTTTAGGGACCTGATAGATTTCTAGAACAAGAACATATCTTTTAATGAGCTTTTTTTTGTTGTTGTTGTTGTTTTTAAAGATTTTGTTTATTTATTTGACAGAAAGAGCGAAAGTACAAACAGGGGGAATGGCAGAGGGAGAGGGAGAAGCAGGCTCCCTGATGAGCAGAGAGCCCAATGAAGGGCTGAATCTAGATCAGGACCTGAGCGGAAGGCAAACGCTTAACCTACTGATCCACCTAGGCACCCCTTATTTAGCTTTCTTTTTTTTTTTTTTTTAAGATTTTATTTATTTATTCATGAGAGACACGGAGAGAGACAGAGACATAGGCCGAGGGAGAAGCAGGCTCCCTGCGGGGAGCTCAATGTGGGACTCGATCCCAGGACCCCACAATCACGACCTGAGCCAAAGGTGTCCCTTAATGAGCTTTCTTAATTGATAGATATTATGGGCTGAATTGTGCTCTCCCTCAATCCATATGTTGAAGCCCTAACCCCCAGTACCTCAGAATGGGACTGTATTTGGAGACAGGGCCTACAGGGAGGTAATCAAAGTTAAATGAGGTCATACATGTGGAGCTCAAACCCAATTTGACTGGTGTCCTTCTAAGAAGAGGAAAGACACCAGGGGTGTGTACCCACGGTGGACAAGCACACACACATACAAGAGCACAGAGAGAAGGCAGTCATCTTCAAGCCGAGGAGAGAGGGCTCAGGAGAAACCAATTATGCCAATACCATGATCTTGGACTTACAGGCTCCAGAGCTATCAGAAAATAAGTTTCTTTTTTAAAAAAATATTTTATTTATTTATCCATGAGAGATACAGAGAGAGAGAGAGGCAGAGACACAGGCATAGGGAGAAGCAGGCTCCATGCAGGGAGCCCAATGTGGGACTCGATCCCGGAACCCTGGGATCACACCCTGAGCCGAAGGCAGACGCTCACCCACTGAGCCATCCAGGCGTCCCAGAAAATAAGTTTCTTAGACTAAGTGCTTAGGCCACTGAGTCTGAGGTATTGTGTTACGGCTGCCCTAGCAAACTAATACAGTAGTTATCAGTTATTCACTAAGCTATTACCAATAGCTTACCCAAAGTGAGTTTCTTCTCTATTACTAAGAAGAAAATCCTAGGTTGTTTTTTTTTTAAAGGATTTATTATTTTAGAGAGTGAGAATGAGCATGTACATGCAGAGAAAGGGCAGAGGGAGAGAGAGAATCTTAAGCAGATTCCCCCCTTGAGTATGAAGCCCAACATGGAGCTCAATCTCACAATCCAGAGATCACAACTGAGCAAAATCAAGAGTCAGATGCTTAACCAACTGAGCAACCCAGGTGCCCTGAAAATCCTGGGTTTTTTTTTTTTTTTTTTTTTTTTAGTAATACACATATTCCTTCTTTTTTGTCAGTTTTTAAAAATACTAAATAGTTATTAAAACCTGTGGACAGGGCAGTCCCAGTGGCCCAGTGGTTTAGCACTGCCTTTGGCCCAGGGTATGATCCTGGAGACTCAGAATCGAGTCCCACGTCAGGCTCCCTGCATGGAGCCCACTTCTCCCTCTGCCTGTGTATTTGCCTCTCTCTCTCTATGTCTCTCATGAGTAAATAAATAAAATCTTAAAAAAAAAAAAAAAAAAAAAAACTATGGACAGCCCCAGCTAAAGTTCAAGTTTTCAACACTGTTGAGGGAATACTGCTAATCTCTGGTTTTGACACAGTCTCTTAATTGTGTCCCTCAGTAACCCTGGGAGCAGGGTAGGGATTATTTTTGCATTTTATCAATGAGGATGTTTGATCCAGCCTACAGAGCTGAATTTATAACCTCTCTCTCTGTGGTTTCTCCCATATTCTGCTTCTTCTTCTTATTCCTTAGCATTATCGTATTTCCAAATTAGGGTGTTTTCACATTTCAAAATTTGCTTCTTTATTTTTGAATCTTGTGTCTTACTCCTCTGTTATTCTATTGGATTTTGTTTCTGTTTCTCTTGATTTTAGACTTTTGTGTTGTCTTTGTGGTGCATTGCTTAAAAGAAGACACTCTACACCATTCTTCACTCTCCCATTGTGTGCGTGGGGTGGGTGAGGGGGATGGATTTTTATTTAGTTTCTTTGAGAAGCCTAGGCTACTCCTAGAGCACCTTTTACAAAATCCTTCTCTTAGCATCTCCCTGTAAATATGGATTCAGAATTCTACAGGAAGCAGAATACCCATGGAATGCAAAAATCAAGGCTTTTTGACATCTTCATCCTTTAGATTAATTATATGCCTGTCTTTGGACTTTATAGCATATGATCGGGAGTTTGCTTAATGGCAGGCATTAAATCCCATGTTAAGAGACTGCAAGAAAAAAACAGAAGCTGAGCCCATAAGGGGCTTGTACAGGGTATCAGATTTTATACTGACCCCACTGGAGGCCTGGAGTCATGATCACAATCAACCTACTGCATGAGCTGGCCACATGGGTGACACCTGGAGGGGTTCTGAGCCCAACAATCCTGAACCCAGCAGAGCCACAACTAACACAGGCTGAAGCAGGGAAAACTAAGTCTGTTGCACCAAACTCCAGCCATGGGAAGGTGTTTGGAGTAGAAACAAGGGCTACTTTGTCTTTGCTGCTCACCCTCCTGCCCTGGTGTGGTCCCCAGTGAGATTATCAGGAATAGAGTGATCCAGGGAGTAGGGTGTAGTGATTCTGGAGACAAATATTCCTCCCCCCACCTTTATGCTGCCACTGATGTGCTCTATGGCTTAATCCAGTTCAATAGTCTCTTCTGTGCAATACATGAGGCAATGATGCCTCATCACGCAGAGGAACAGATATGCAAATAACTTCATTCCAGAACATTCTGAGGATCCCAAATTTGTTCTAAAGTTGCACATTATTCCTTCTGGGATTTTAAAAGGAAAAAAAATGACCTGGCTCTTCAACTATTTCATGGTCATTAAATAGCACATCATAACAATAATTATAGCAGATATTATTTATTAGATGTTACTTATGCCAGAATTGTACTAAGTGCTGTTCTACTTATACATCATTTTATTCACTTCCCATACAACCTATGAGGTAAGCACTGTTACTATTTAATTTTACAGATGAAAAAACAAGCTTAGGGGGCATCTGGGTGGCTCAGTTGGTTAAGCATCTGCCTTTGGCTCAGGTCATGATCCCAGGGTCTTGGGATTGAGCCCTGCGTTGGGCTCCCTGCTTCTGTCTCTCCCTCTGCCTGCTGCTGCTGCTCCCCCTGCCTGTGTTCTCTCTCTCTCTGTCAAATAAATAACATCTTTTTAAAAAAGAGAGAGAGAGAAAGAAAAAAATCATAGAAAGTCAAGAAGCTTGCTTGACATCACTCAATAGGTCAAAGAATTAGAACGCAGACCCAAGTCAGCCTGAACACAAAAGACTTATGCTTTTAAACAAGGTGTCTACATTTCTATGAGAACCAGATTTTCAAAAGCCTTCCTATCTCATACCTTCTGACGAGCTGTCACATGAACTATTGAACTGTCCCAGAAATGGACATCCACACTTGATATATTGGTATCCAAACTGCATTTCCCAGATTGTGCCTCACACTGAAAGTAACACAAAAACCCTTTGTAAAAACCACAAGTCCTGTTTCTTGGGGTGGAAAATGTGGGCACTACGATTTAGGCAGATTACCAAATTTTAGTGAATTGGAGTGCAAGGCAATGCACTCAGAAGTAAAACTAGTCAGAGTACCATGTTATCTTCTGTGATCTGAAAGGCACGGGTGGATCTTCTGGTGTCTGGAGGTCCTCCTTACGAATCTCATTCCTCATGATATTATTGAAGTGTAGAAATGCAGATTTTCCATTGGTTTCAAATGATGGAAATGTGGATAAAAAGACCGACCTCGCTGTGCTGACATTAATTATTTAAGCAGTGCTTTCTCCAGGGACTGCCATGGCCTGCAGATGGGGTGTGGGGGGGGCTCCATGAGCTGTTCTCTTATATTATGAACATTTACAATATGACATTTCTCTATATTCCAAATGTGGGCTTTAATTAGCAACCTCACTATGCCTTTGGGTTCTGTTGTCATCATTTAGTTGTGTTTGTTGAGCACGGAAGAGATAGGGGTGATGGGGCCGTAGTAAAGAGAGGACTCTAGAAATTCATGATCCGCAAAATATTTCTGTTCCCAAATGTGGCCCATGGTCTCAAAGATTTAACAACCACCGAGTAAAGATCATTTTTATTGTGAAATCCAAACATCCTCTCACGGGGATCATTGTACCACTCAAAAGAGCTGTTTATATTAGACACCTTCAGCTCAGGTAATTTACCAAAAACAGGAAGTTAGATGGGGAAGGGGTACCGGGCAGCAAAAAAATTGAATAACTCTTCATAGACCTCCTTTACAGCACGTTTTCTCTTTGGCTCTAACATCACCATATTTTGTTTAGAGCACCTCGGTGTGGCCAAAAAAGAAAAGTCATTAGAGAGGAAGTCTTGGAAACTAACGCCTAGACTATTTCTCGAGGTCCCTAGGAGTCCCCAAGAAAAAGAATCCATCGTAGCGTTCTCACTCAAGCCCAGTGGGCTGGTATCCATTGCCCTATTGATTTTTATCATCATGCCTCAAACCTCAAAATGCCACGGCCCGAGATGGGATCTCACCAAACCTGTACTTATCCTTCAATTTTCCGGTCATCTTTCTCTTTTCTCATGCACAACTTCTCCAGGCTCCCACTTCCCCCCAAATAACAACTGCTGACCCGGTTTTTCCTTTCCTGTCTCTTTAAGTCAGAAACTTCCTGAGGTTCCCAAGTGCTGCCCGCCTCCGCGGAGGCTAGGCCCAGCCTCCACCGACTGCAGTGAGATTTGCAAGTGAATCCCCTGATCTGAACAACAGCGTCGGGCCAGTTTCCCATCAACGTCTTGTGACTTCCAGGCACCCACCTCCCAAACGCCAGTGGGCTCCAAGACATCCTATGAACCGGCTCCAAAGACAGAGAGACCAAACCAGTCCACACTGGCAGCTCCAAAAGGGGAAAACCTAAAAACCACGAAATCCAACTAACGAATACACGAAAGGCGATAAAATCATTTAAAACTCAAAACGCAAAAAAAAAAAAAAAAAAAAAAAGTAAATAAATAAATAAAAATAAAACTCAAAACGCCTACCTTACAGATTTCCCAAAGCTCTTTGCTCGTGCAAGGATCCTCCCCTCTGGGTCTGTTTTCTGGTTTCCTAATAGCTGCGCTTTCTCAGCCCAGCAACAGCCTCAAGTGTCAGGCTCTGGAATACACATGCTGCACCCACCCAGGCAGCCCTTGGGTGCCAGGCAGCCCCTTGCCTTCCTTCCCAGCCCTGGGCCAGCCCATGCCAAATCCCTGACTGTTGATCAACTCCTCCATAGGGCAGAATGGGGGGGGCAAGGGAGCCCCCAGGGGCTGGGGACCGATTCCACCCACCGTGGGCCGGCTGGCCACCCATCTGGGTGGGAGGGACCCCCGTATCCCTTTGCTAACCTTCAGACCCCTCCGGAGCTGTCGGGCCTCGCTCCGACCCCCCCCCCCACCAAGTTGGCAGGTTGCCCCTGGCTGTCGGGCTCGCAGGGGGATGCCTCTTACCTTCGCAAAGCCCCAGCTCTTAAAAGCCTGGCTGGAGTCTCCAAGGAGTCATGCGTTTTCCTGGACATTGGAGGCAACCAATTCCAGAAGCAGGGAACATTTCGAAATGAAACAGAAAGTAACCCGGTGATCCAGCCGGACCCCCGGACCTGCACTTGGCCCTCGCAGCAGCCTCTGCGGGGGAGGCTGCGACCGGCCCAGCCCGCCCAGCTGTTTCAGCCGCGAGCGCATTCAGAGAAAACTGCAGCTTGCAAGTCTGGAACTCACGGCCTGGGCTTTTTATTTTACTTTTTTTTTTTATTTTTTAAGTATTTGTTGAGCTCTTTAACATGCAGTTTGTCTCCTTCTGCAGGGAATTACTCAGTGAGCCTGTCACCTGACTCACAGCAGCTCCATTATATAATTCAGACCCTGCTATTTGAGTTCTGATCAGAAACTCCCCTCCTGTCCCCCCATCTACCTCCCCCACCCCCTGGAGTGAAAGGAGAGGCCCAGAGGGAGATGCTGGGAAGACCACTGTCCTTTTTTGAAACTTCCTTGGGGGTGAGGGGCGTGCTACAGTTTTGCAGGGCATTTTTATTTCCCTTTGGTTTGATTCTTCTGGGGTAGAGGACCTCCTAAATGCCAATGCTGAGTTAGCAGAGATTTCTGAACGTGTACCATCTCAAGATGTAAGTGTAGCACTTTCCTTGATTTTCTTTTAGGGTGGCTGTAGATGTGATACATTAACTGAAGGAGTTTTCAAATGATAGAGTGCATAGATTTATAACACCTGTGCAAAGGAGCTCTAAAACCTGGAGTCAAAAAATAAAAATAAATGAATAAATGAATAAATAAATAAATAAATAAATAAATAAATAAAATAAATAAAAAAAAAAAAATAAAACCTGGAGCGTTTCTACTTTTGCCACATATCTAAGTTCCCTGAAATGCCAAAGGGATATATTGGGTTGAGGGGTCTTTAGCCAATCCCCCTCCTCTCACCTGCACTTGATCATCATAAACCCTCCCCAGTGCCCCCCCCCAAAAAAAGCATAACATCCAACCAAAAGGCAGAGGCTTGCTATGCAAGTACCTCTTAAAAGCCAATTCCCCCAGCCTCTACTTCCCACCAAATTGAAATCTTTAAGGCAAATCTCTCTGGATAATTTGAAGCCAGCACTGTCTTGGGTGAAAGTGATAAGAATTGTCTCAATCTACCCCAATTTTCCTTTCTTAGCCGCTGTGTCATCTCTGAGATACTTATTGGGGGACCGATATGTTAAAGTATAGAATGGGCCCGTGAATAAATGGCTTTTTAAGAAACTCAGATGGCACAAATAAGCATAACAGTGAAAGCATCATGCAACATGATGATCGGCATAAAAAACTCCAGCCTCTTGGCTCTGTCCATATCAAAGCCAGGCTGACCAGTATGCAGAGGGGGCTCTGTCCACAGAGGGGGCTCTGGGCTCCCAGTCTTCTCTCAGCGAGTGGAGTCTTGTTGCTGAATGTGTTAAGTACCTAAAAAAGACTGTTAAAGTTTATGGGAACAAATATTAATATTGATCACCATCCTTTGGTTTCTCCTTCTGCACCCCTCACCCATATCCACCAAAGAAAACTACCTTGTCCTTCCTACCTGCCTCAGCTTTGGACATAATATTAGATACCATTACTATATTGAACTGTGTTGACATTATACTGATACTGTGCCCTAAGTATAACTTTCAGTGTCCATTGTAAGTGTCTGTCCACACATCTGAAGCTGGCACGGGATCATTATTACCCTTCTTATACAGACCCAAAGAAGCCAGTGACACAGGCAGGAATTACAAGTCAGGTTTCCTACTTGCAGCACTCAGTTTTGCAAAGACCAGCTACACATGAAAAAAAAAAGTGTAAATCTGAATGACAGATTGATGTCTGTTTATTTCACCCCCTCTAGGTGTAGTAAATACAGTATGTTGCCACAGTTGCTATGGTAACTACTTCTGTCTTAAGGAAAATAAGGATACATAGTAAGATAATAGAAAGCATCAGGTTTTTCTATTTACTGGTGAGACTCTCCCCAGTAACGAGAAGACAAGCGATAATACAAAATGTACCCTTGGCCCGTATATAACCATTAAATATTGATGCCACAAAAATTGAATTTCCTAGATCAGCGCCTTTGGTAGAAATACAATGTGAGCCATATATGTAATTTAAAACTTTCTAGTTGTTGCATTAAAAATTAGTAGTTAATTTTGGTAATATATTTTATTTAATCTAATACATCTAAAATATTATTTCAACATGTAATCAATAGAAAATTATTCACAAATTATTTTGTATTCTTTTCTTCATACTAAATCTCTGAAATCTGATATGAATTATATGTATTTTGCACCTATATCACATCTCAATTATGAGTAGCCATGTTTCAGGTGCTCAATAGCCACATGTGGCCATACCTAGTCACTTTGGATGGTCCCACTTCAGACTGTATTTGGTCATGTGGGGCTCGGAATTTGAGTAGTATTTGTCTATCCCTACTTGAAACTTTTGGAAAGATAAATTGCATTCATTTGGTTCTAGCTTTATGGCATAAATCAAGTGGTGTTCTCTAGGCGGAGCAAGAAAATATCAAATAAGCTTGGAATTGAAATATTTTTGGGTTCCTGGGTGGCTCAATCAGTTAAGTGTCTGCCTTCAGCTCAGGTTATGGTCCTGGGATGGAGCCCCACATCGGGCTCCCTGCTCAGTGGGGAGTCTGCTTCTCCCTCTGTCTCTGCCCCACCCCTACCTTGTGCTCTCTCTCTCTCAAATAAGTAAAATCTTTACATTTTTTTTAAATTAAAAAAATGATATTAAAGGTTTCAGTTTTTTTTTTTTCATATCCCTCACCAGAGGATAGGAAAAATTTTAAAAATAAATCTCAGGTTTATAAAAAATTCCCTTGTTGGGTTGCCTCAATTACCAGTTAGGGACCTTTGAGTCATGTTTCGCTGCATTTTCTATTATCTCCCTCTGCTCTTTGGAGCCCTTCCAACAGACCACTCAGTCTGTAGAATCTACCTGTCATCTCTTCTCCAATTCCAGGACCTCTGCAATATCCCAGAAGATCCCAAGAGCCTCTGCCTGGGCTTCCTGCCTCCATTCTCTACCCACTCTGGTCCAGTTTCTATCTTGCCTCTAGTTTGAGCACCCGGTGAAAGCAGACATTTAATCATGTAGCTTCTCAGCTTAAAACCTTTAATAGCAACCTGCTACCTTCCACATAAAATTCATACTCCTAGCTGTGATATCTAGGTAATCAGGTAATCATAAGCTGGCCTTCAGGGAACTTTCTGGCTCATCTCCTGGCTGTACTTTCTTTGATTTTACCATGGTCTGCATTCTTGACTGCGCCGTGATTTCCATGACAACATGCCTTTGTTTAGTCTGTTCCCTCTGCCTGGAATGTCCTATCTTAAAATGCCTACCCCTTACCAAACAGTAAAATTCTTTGAGCCTAGCTCCAGTATTTACTGTAGGTTTTCTTAATCTTATAGTCGAAATTAGCAGCCCCCTCAACTATGTTATCATTCTACTTTTATAAATAGATGTGTACAACATTTATCACAGTCTATTGTAATTATGTGACACGCTAGACAAGTGTTTCCTCAAGGAGAGGAACCACATACTGTTTACCTTTGAATTCACTTTGGAACATAGTAGGATCTCGATAAATGCTGGAGGAATTCCAATGCCTTTCCCTTTCCATTTCCCCCTCCTTATTGTCTAACCACTTGTTACATCATCACCATCATCACCACCACCATCATTACATAGCAGCCAATGTGGATTAGCACTACTATGTATCAGGCACTGTGCTAAGCATTTTACATACATTGCATTTAAGTTCAACCACAAATCTGCAAGCACAAATCTGGGACTTCTCAATTTTCAATAGCTGTGGGATCTTGAATACCATTTCCTTCTTTCAACAAGTGTTTTGAGGTACTCTTTTTTTTCAAGTTTTTATTTAAATTCTAGCTAGTTAATATAGATGGTAATATTAGTTTCAGGTGTGTAATTTAGGCTTCATCATTTACATACAACCTGGTGCTCATCACAACAAATGCCCTGCTGAATCCTTATCACCTATTTCTGCCTCCCCTCTCCTCCAGCAATCCCCGGTTTGTTCTCTACAATTAAGAGTCTGTTTCATGGTTTGCCTCTCTCTTTTCTTCCCTCCCCATATTCATTTGTTTTGTTTCTTAAATTCCACATATAAGTGACCTTATGTGGTATTTGTCTTTCTCTGATGGACTTGTTTCACTTAGCATAATGTCTGGATCCATCCTCATCCCTGCAAATGGCAAGATTTCATTACTTTTGATGGCTAAGTAATATTCCATTATATATATATATATAAATATATACATATATATGTGTACACACACACACACACACACACACACACACCATGTCTTTCTTATCCACTTATTAGTTGATGGACATTTGGGTTCTTTCCATAATTGGGATATTGTAGATAATGCTGCTATAAACACCAGGACGCATGTATCATTTGAAGATAATTCTTATAAACACCATTTATGAGAGGTTGATGTGCAGTTATGACTCCAAAGAATGTAGAATCGCATACTTGCTTGTTAATTTATTTATTAACAAGCTAATGCTTGTGTCTTGTCTTATAGTTTATTGTCTCTATCTGTTTAATGCTTTTAATTCTTAATGGGTTGGGAAAACAGGAAGCCTAACTTAATAGTATTTTGTACAGGGCAAGAATATGACATATTTGAGGAAGGGCTGAGAAACCCTGTTACGTGGACATCACAGATGTGACAGTTTTTTTTTTTTTTTTTTTTTTTTGCTTTTTTAAAAAAGATTTTATTTATTTATTTATTCATGAGAGACACACAGAGAGAGGCAGAGACCTAAGCAGAGGGAGAAGCAGGCTCCTTGTGGAGAGCCAGATGAGGGACTTGATCCCAGGACCCTAGGATCATGACCTGAGCCAAAGGCAGATGCTCAACCAGTGAGCCACCCAGGTGCACTGACATTTAGTTTTGTTGGTTGGAATCATTTTTGGCCTTATTTCTGGCTCTCCAGTCATTTCCACATAATTCAGTTTAGTAGGGCTTTAAAAAGTGGAAGGACCAACACCAAATGGCAGTGAGGGTGTGGAACCACAAGAACTCTCATTCGTTGCTGTAGGAATGCCAAACAGCCATTTTGGAAGACAGTTTGATGGTTTCTTACAAAATAAACTCTTGACATAGAATCCAGCAATTGCACCCATTGGTATTTACCTCAATGGATTGAAAGTTTTGTCCACACAAAAACCTGCACGTGGATGTTTATAGCAGGTTTATTCATAATTGCCAGAACTTAAACACAAACAAGACGTCCTTCAGGAAGTGCATGGATAAATAAACTTGGTACATCCAGATGACAGAAAATTATTTAGCCTAAAAAGAAATGAGCTCTGAATGGGGCATGTGGATGGCTCAGTTGGTTAAGCATTGGACTTTTTTTTTTTTTAAGATTTTATTTATTCAGAAAGAGAGAGAGAGGCAGAAAGAGAAGCAGGCTCCATGCAGGGAGCCCGAGGTGGGACTCGATCCTGGGTCTCCAGGATCACACCCCAGGCTGCAGGCAGCGCTAAACCACTGCACCACGGGAGCTGCCCAGCATCAGACTTTTTATTTTGGCTCAGGTCATGATCTCAGGGATTTGGGATTGAGCCTCAAAATGGGTTCTGCTCAACGTGGAGTCTGCTTCTGCTCCTCTCCCTTGCTTGTGCTGTTTGTCGGTCTGTCTGTCTCTCTCTCTCTTAAATAAATAAATAAAATCTTCAAAATCTTTGCAAAAACAAACAAAAAACACAACCAAACAAAAAAAGAAATGAGCTATGAAGCTATGAAAAGAGATAGAGGAGATTTAAGTGTCTATTACTAAATAAAAGGAGCCAATTTGAAAAGGCTCCGTCCTGTATGATTCCAACTATATGACATTTTGGAAAAGGTAAAAACCATGGTGACAGTAAAAAGATTAGTGGTTGTCAAGGGCTAGGGAGGGTGTGTGTGTGTGTGTGTGTGTGGCAGGAATGAATAGATGGAACATAGATTTTTGTGGCAGTGAAACGACTCCGTATGATGCTACAATGGTGGATACATCTCATCATACATTTGTCCAAACCCATAGAGTGTATAACACTGAGAGTGAACCTTTATGTAAACTACAGACTTTGGGCAATAATGATGTGTCAATGTAGTTATTGTAGTAACACATCAGTGGTGATTCATCAGTTGAAACAAATGTAACTCTGATGCCAGATGCTGATAATGGGGAGGCTGTGGGTATGTGTGGGAGGGAAGGAGATATATGGGAACTTTCTGTATTTGCTGCTCAATTTTGCTGTGGACCTAAAACTGCCCTAAAAAATAAATTGGGGCACCTGGATGGCTCAGTCAGTTAAGTGTCTGCCTTCAGCTCAGGTCATGATCCTAAGGTCCTGGGATGGAGCCCCCGCTCAGTGGGGAGCTACTTCTCCCTCTCCCTTTGCCCTTCCCCTGCTCATGCTCTCTTTCTCTCTCTTTTTCAAATAAGTAAATAAAATCCTTAAAAAAGTAAACAAAATTTAAAAATAAAAAATAAAGTCTAATTAAGAAAGAAAAACAGAGGGGCCAAGGAATGGCTCCTCATGGGTGCCCAGCAATTGTGCTCACTGGGTTCTATTGTTTTTCCATCACATTTTCAGCTACTCAAGTTTATTAATCGTTTTCTTTATTTTGTTTCCACAACACCACTAAATAAATGATAGTGCATGTACTAAGGGATTAATAAATTCTTGTTTAAATGAAATGAAGAGAAAATACACTTGTGCTTCAAATAATAAATACATATTTCCACCTACATAAGCAGCATAATAGCCTTCATGTCAACACAAAGCTATTACTGATGAAGTTTCTGGAGACTCTGGAGCCTGGGACAGCCTCAGACTTGGAGGATGGTTGTGCTAGAAGTTCTGACCCGGGGCTGGAAGAGTGACTGAGTCTTAGGAAAATTTAACCTGTTCATGGACTCAATCCTGGAAGTATTTTGTATGCCCCCAGCTGTCAGCCCTTACCACCACCTGCTGGATTTACAACACACTGCATGCAGCAGGGTTGCCTCTGCAGGGTGGGGTACTGAGAGCCTCAATTTCCTCATCTATAAAGAGTAGATGAGAATATTGCAGGTTGTTGTGCATGCTTCAGGAGATCATGTCTATGATCAGCTATTGGCTAATGTCTGTGTCAATTAATGTAAAGGTTTATTTTTAACATTTTTTAAGATTTATTTATTTGAGAGAGAGCATGTGTGAGTAGGGGGAGGGGAGAGGGAGAAGGGAGAGAATCTCAAGCAGACTCCTTGCTAAGCGCACAGCCTGACTCGGGGCTCAATCTCAAGACCCTGAGATCATGTCCTGAGCTGAAATCAAGAGTTGAGTGCTCAACCAACTGCACCAGCCAAGTGCCCTTATTCTTAATATTAAGTATAATTAGATATGACATGATAATAACAAAATACTAGAGATGGCACTGGGGAGCTCGAGAGATGGCGGTGCCCACGGGAACGCCTCTTCTTCTACCTCATTTACCTTCTTTCTACCCAACTTGAGGTTGACCCACATTCTGAGCAGATTGACTTCCCCAACCTCTGCTTCCTTGCTTCCTTCTTTCTTTTTGCATCCCTCCCTCCTTCTCTCTTCATTGTCCTTCTTCCTCCTTCACTCTTCTCTTTTCTCTCCTTTCCGCTGATTATTTTTTTTTTCCGCTGATTATTTTTTAAATGCGTTGTTTTTAGTTGCCTTATGTGTTTCTTGGGGTATGGAGTTATAGCTTGTGATGAGCACCAGGTGTTGCATGGAAGTGTTGAATCACTACACTATGCACCTGAAATTAAT